>NC_086208.1:2519500-2826500 GCF_035770615.1 Melospiza melodia melodia
CGTCCAAATTCACGTTATCGATGTCTGGGTTTGGCACCACATGAAGCAAGAAGGAAAAGAACAAGAGACAATGATCAATATGAAGCTCAAGGCTGGACAAGGTGACCTTTAAAGGTCCCTTCTAACCCAAACTGTTCTATCATAAAATATGTTTATGTGCCTTTAATGGCAACAAATCCAGCACATGATTTCAGCTCCACATGGTAAAATTAGAGAGAAATACATTTTCCAGGGCAAATAACTTCAGGTGGGACCAGGATTTCTTTTCTCACTGATGATTGCTAGGGTGTAAATAAGGCAGCACTTTCCCCCAATTAGAATGACTTTTTTCCATGGATTGCTCCCAAAAACCCGATGAGTTGGCGACCTGAGTTGTGACTGCCAATGTGAAATCACTCCTTGCACAGCCCAGAGTCAGGAATGCTGAAACATTCCACCTTCCTCCCATCCAACTTTGCTGCTGTGGAGATTTTCCTCCCCAGGCAGGATCTTTTCCCCCTTCCCCTGACCTGTATCGAGGCCTTGCCGCAGCTCCTTGATCTTGTTGGTGGATCCTGATTTCCTGTAGATGCCCTCGGTGTAGAGCCCGTGCATCTCGATGTAGTTGATGAGCTTCTCCACCAGCAGGGGCACCGCCCGCTCCTCGCTGGTCAGCCGGGACAGCTCCACCCCAAACTGCCGCGGGGAGAGCTCTGGGTCGTGCTGCAGGCAAAGGGAAAAAGGGATTGAAATCCTTCTGCACCACCCACTCCTCGCTGGTCAGCCAGGACAGCTCCACGCTGAACTGCCATGGGGAGAGCTCTGGGTTGTGCTGCAGGAAAAGGGAAAAAGGGATTGAAATCCTTCTGCACTGCCTGCTCGTCGCTGGTCAGCTGGGACAGCTCCAATCACAGACACATTTTATGAAAAATCCTTTCTTTAAGATTTTTTTCTCCTGAGAAGCTGAGAGGCCTCAGGAACAAAATGTAAACATTGATTATCTGCTGCTGTGGAATGCAACAGGTGCATCTGTGATTGGTCTCATGTGGTTGTTTCTAATGAATGGCCAATCACAGCCAGCTGGCTCGGACTCTCTGTCCAAGCCACAAGCCTTTGTTATTCATTCAATTTCATTTCTATGCTTAGCTAGCCTTCTGATGAAATCCTTTCTTCTATTCTTTTAGTATAGTTTTATATTATATATATAATAAATTAATAAATCAAGCCTTCTGAAACACGGAGTCAGATCCTCGTCTCTTCCCTCATCCTCCGACCCCTGTGAACACCATCACAAGCTCCACACCAAACTGCCATGGGGAGAGCTCCAGGTCATGGTGCAGGAAAAGGGAAAAAGGGATTCAAATCCTTCTGAGATGCAATGCTGGTGCAGCTTTGGATCTGATTATTCAGAGTCCTTCAGCAGATACAGGAGTGTGGTATTTTCGGGGTCCCCTGACGAAGGAAGGAAATGATGAATCTGACTCCATGTTCTTAGAAGGCAAATTTATTATTTTATGTTACTTTATTATATTATAGAATGCTATACTAAACTATACTAAAGAATAGAGAAAGGATACAGACAGAAGGCTAAAAGATAATAAAGAAAAAACTCATGACTCTCTTTAGAGCCTCGACACAGCTGGACCATGATTGGTCATTAAGTTCAAACAATTCACATGTCGGATAAACAATCTCCAACCACATTCCAAAGCAGCAAAACACAGAAACAAATGAGATAATATTGTTTTCCTTTTTCTCTGAGGCTTCTCAGCTTCCCAGGAGAAGAATCCTGGGCAAAGAGGATTTTTCAGAAAATGTGATGGTGGCACAGGAGATGTGTGAGTCTAATGGAGGACAGGACAGGCCAGGATATGGGCCTTGCAATGCTAACCCAGTCTCTGGACATGCACCTGAAGGCAAAAAGTTTGGATTTTCTTTCTTTAACCAACCCCACTGCAGTTAAATTCCCAGCCTGGCAGAGCCAAAGCGGCTGGGCATGGTCCTCCTCCACCTCCTGCCTCTCTGGCACCATCTCCAGGGATGATTTCACCTCCCAAAGATGCACAAAGCAGAAGAGGCAAATTTGAATCTTGGGTGTTTAAATCAACTTGAAGAATTGCAAGTTACAAAATACCAGTGAACAAAGAAGATGCCAACAAAAGAACGTGAAAAAACCCACGTAAAACTGTCATGAAGGGCCCTTTTGCCAGCTGCAAACCCTCACTGGAGAGTTGGTATCTGGCAAATTCAAATGTGATCAAAGTCCTCCTGCACAGGAAATTCTGGATGGGAAAAGTCCAAAGGTCCAATAAAATATTGACACAGATTCTCAGCCCTAGCCAAAGGTGAGACCCAACTCTGCCTTCAGCAAGGCAGTGGCTCCCCTCACAATCACTCCTGCATTTTTCTCTCTCCAACTCAATGTCATCCTTTCACTGATCCTGCAAACCTTAGGAGCAGATGTGTGGAAGGTCCCCATGTTGTTTCTTTCTCATGACTGATGGTTTTCAGCTCCCTGTCAATGAGAACAACCCTAAAAACACAAATTCACCAAGCACAGAGGAACTGGAGCCTTCCAAGAGAACTTCTAACTGCCCAGTGGAAAGCTACCCATGAAGACACAGTGAACTTGCTTCCTGGGATGCAGCACAAAAACTTCCTTGTGCAGAGAAATCACAACAAAGAAGACAGCTCCAAGAACGTCTGAAAAAATTAATCAGACATCTCAATGAACTTCCCAGATTTTAGAGCACAAACGCTAATGAGGTGTCCCCAGTTCTTGCAGAAATAGTGCCAGAAAGGGAAAGACTGCAGCAGAAGTTCTATTTATATTCAAAATACAAATGTGTATATATATACAGAATACAAATATACATTCAGAATACAAATCACACACACACACATATCTTCAACATATATATTCAGATTATTCCTTGGGTAAAATGGCCTCATGCAGCTTTCTGGGGGCTGTGTATTATGGAGGTTGTTCTCCCCTGAGAAGCCTCCCAGGGAGCTGATAAAACTTTCCACTCATTATTATTGTTACTCTCTGTCCTTCTTCTGGGCACAAAATAAGCTATTTAAAATATCCCCACCAAATCTGGATGATTCATTGTTAGCTGGGATCACCTGCTGCACTCATTCCCTGTTCCCCATACCCTTAAATCCAGTAAACAATATTCAATTCCCCTCTAAAGAGGGCAGTGAACATCTTCCACCTGCCCTTCCTCACTCAGCTGTGGCAAGCAAGGACTGTAGAGAAAAAGCCTGTATTTCCAAGAATAACCCCACATTTCCAAACCCTTAAAAGCTACAAAGCCAGGGAAATTCCTTTTATTCTGGGTGCTTACAAGGCAGGGAACGACACTGCAACATCTGCTGCATGACTGGGCAGATCTACAGTGACTCATCACCGCATAATTCCCAAAATATCTACAAAACTCTGGTTGGAGAGACCTCTGGGGATCTCTGGTGTAAGCTCCTGCTGAAAGGAAGGTTATGTCCAGAATTTTATCAAGATTTTCACCCTCTAATAATTTTTATACAAACTTTGGATCATTGTCTCAAGGTATTTAATGGAAGCAAAGCACTGAGAGACATTTACCTTTTTGGAGCACTTGGTCGTGGTTTTAAGACAGCACTTCTTGTGACAAGCATATTTACATACTGCAACAGAGAAAAGGAGTGTTTAATTATGCCAAAAATCACACTGCTGGAAAAACAGGAATTCATAGGAATTGAGCAGCACTTCTCAGAACTACCAAGTCAAAAGCATGCTGGATTTGCAGTTTCTAGGGGCCAAGTCTGTATGAGATCCACTCAAACAAAAATAATGAAGCTTTAAAATTAAAGGTGCCATATTTACATACATGAAGCATTAAATCCTCCCCTCATCCTACCATGACAGTTAAATGTGTCTGACCCTATGGGATGGGCACTAACCTGATCGGATAAGATGTGTAACACAAAGTTCATTCACTGTGTCAGGAAGGACTGCTGGGATGGACTTACTAGTTGACTTCAGAACCTTAAGACCTGTCCCTAAATCTCTTCAGGTGTTACAAAAATCAAAATTATGTGAGCAGGGGGTTACAGGAAACAGCAGTAAACACATTTCAAAATCCCCAAACTCATCACTGTGATAGAAGCACAAGAAAAGGATCAAATAAAGAGTGCTTACATTTACAAACAGAAGCCCTGTCCATGATCCAGATCAAGGAGGAACAATATTCACAGTATGTGGGGATGCTGTATTGGGTTGCCTTGAAAATGTGACCATTGTGCTCTTCCACCTGGAGGATAAAGGTGGGGTGGTGAGAAAAGGGAGCCAGTGCTCAGCCTGCTGCAAAATGGAGAGATGATAAACACAGCTCTTCAACTTTAACTCTTGCTTTTATTTGGTATTTTTGTTTCTTTTTCAGCCCAGCAACCTCATAGACAACCCAAACCAACATCTATCTTGTAGGGGAACCAAACCATCATGGAAGCAGGTTGGAAACTCTTTGACTGAGCTTGGCAGGTCAACTTCTTTATGTTAAGGCTTTCTATGCATCTGTGGCCCCTTTTTTTGGCTTTGCACCTGCACCCTTCCCAGTACCATCACATCCCTTATGAAAAGAGGAGGTGTAATGTCCTCCATGGCTGATCCCACAGATGTAAAACACACACTGTAAACTTATGCAGAAAGCTGGAGCAAGGCTTTGTTTTCCTCTCAGACCTTTTCTAACAATCCTCAACATTACAATTTATGTCTTGGCTGATGAGGGATGTGTTTTCAGAGCCAACCCAAGTGATCCCTGATCAAACAAAGCAAAGCCACCTCAAATGTCTTTCTAACATGTCCTTTCAGGGCTGATGTTCAGATCTCAGCCCAGGACGTGTCACAAGCTGGTCTCTTGACATTCTGGCCCCAAGGACATTGATTTTTTAATGTGCAGGTTTAACTCACCACGTCTGCTTCCTTTTTCCTTCTCTTTTTTCGTTCAGTTTTTGGCATCTGGTGAGGGAAAGATTTAACTCAGTTTTTGGGCAATTTTGCCAAGTAAAGAGTACAGAGGCCTCATATCTGACATTGCCCAGTGCTTTCCAGCCCCATCCTCCAGTGCACCTGCAGCCCCAGAAGAGTTACTCCAGAAAACTCTCCTATGGATCACTTCAGTTTTGGAATTTCTCTGGACAGTTCTTCCTTGGAGAAGGGAAGAAGCTCCATCTAGGAGCTGGGAGTAGCTGCTGTTCCAGCTCTGACCCCACCAGCAGTGACCCAAGGAAAACATGATGCTTTGAAGAAAACCTGCCTGCAGAAGAGGCTGGAGAGGACTTGGAGCAGAAGAGCCAGGAGATGGGATATTTGTACAATAGACACCATCTCCCAGCCCAGCCTCAGATCCTGTGGTCGGCCTTGCAGACAATGTGGAGCAGGAGGTGAGATCAGGTCTGTGACAGTGCAGGCTCTTTCTGCTCTAAGAACAGTACCCAGACCTGAGCCACTGCTCATGTCCCCTTCTCCTACAACCCAACCCATGGTGATGTGTATGGTCACCTGGGAAGTGGTCAGGAGACCCAAGAGGGTGCATCTCTTTCAGCATCTCTCAAAGTTTGAACAAACCCCTCAGAACTAAAGAAGCACCAAGAGCTGCCTTTCCAATCATCCACAGCTGGCTGCAGCTTTGTCCTGGGGATAACATCTAGTCCTTGGCAGCCCAGTGTGATCTGGGGCTGGCTGAGCCCAGTGACACACAACCAGTGAGTCACACCTTGCCTTGTCCAGCTCAGCTTAAAGCAGAGAAGACAACAGAAGATCCCAGGTGTCTACAGAGGCACAACCCCACGGAAATAGAGCTCCCAAAGGGAATTTAAGGAAAGTGCTGAGTACCTTTCCTGCAGTGTAGTCCAGGGGTTTGTACTCGTGCATATATTCATCCAGGAAGACTTTGAAGGTGTTGACCCAGACTTTAACTGGAGACTCACTCCAGTCCCTCTGCTCAAGTCTCATGTTCTTCTCCAGAATCTGCTCAAACAAGGCGTACAGGTCCTTGTAGCGGATGCTCTTCCCATCGTCCATCTTTTAAGGAAACAGAAGCAAAAAAAAAGGTGATTTTTATACAGCCCAGATTTTTCTAGCGACTTTTTCTTCTCCAGACAATTATTTCAGCCTCACCAGCTTCCAGCTGCTTGGGGAAACTTCCAATATGATAGAGAGAAGGAAAAAAGGATCAGACATCTCCACCACCAGCAAAGGTAACACAAAGGTTTCCAGACACTATGGGTGACAAATTGACTTTCTGTCATCTCCCCTTTGGCTGGGAGCAAAGCTGTAATGAAGATCAGGAATCTACACCCAATGTATCCTGAGAGATGGCTCATGAGGAAGTGTTAGTCCAAATTTAGATCATGGGACTCAATACAAAGGAAGCACATCCATCCTTTGGGATGAGCAAACCAGAAATGGAGGGCTTGGCAACACCTGTACAACCAGAAGGCCCCAGAATATCTCCCCTTTCTCCTGGAGGTGGAAGTCCTACCCATCATCTGGTCACTTACTGCCAATGCTGAGGAGTAAAAACTGAAGATGTTTTGTCGGAATTCCTTCAGTGCTTTCTTGAACACGACATCCACCAGCGTGTCCTTCTTGCTGTCCTCGTTGTCCAGTTCATTCATCTGGGAAAAAAAGGGGGATTTTACACTCATGACTCTTTTGCTGCAGCAGAGCTGGTGTGAGATGAAGCAGCACTAACAAGCAGCTGCTCCACCATGATCACCACGTGGTTTCTCCTGCATGAAAACCAGAAACTTCTCTAGACCTGCCCTGGCATCCTTAGATGGCTTATTAGCATTACTACAGCTACCCACAGGATTGTTTTTACTTTATTGCCTCTGTCTGCTCCTGGATCTCTGTGCTGATTGATGGAGCAGTGAGTTACCTTTTTCAGGAGAAACTCATCCATGCTCTTCAGGTCACTGGCACTGGTTATGATCTGCAGGGAGTCGTTCTGCCACTGCACGGGCTCCAGAGCCACGTTGCTGATCTTGACGCTGCGCTTGCGCTTCACCTTGGGAGAGGGCTCCTTGTTCTCCTTGAATTCCCGCCGGTACATGCCCGACAGCTCCGGACTCCGCGGGGGCGTCAGGTGGTGAGGGCCCAACTCTGCTGGTGATCAATGAAAAGAGGGGAAGAAGATGAAAAATAATTGTGACACTAAAACAGGGCTTTGGAAGAAACCTGTGGAAGAGAAAAGCACAGTGTAGAACTCACGGGAAGATTAAATGTCATTTCTGCTTTGGTTACTTCCTCCCTCAAGAGAGGAAACATCTGTCCATTCCAGATGGTGGCTGGAAGGATTAGTGACATGGAATTCCTCGAGATCCATTATGGATCCCACCCTCTAACCTACTTGCCATCGCTCTGGATTGACACCACCCATGAATTAAGAGACATAAACCAGCATGGACATATCCCAATTTCCCAACCCAGTTTCTCTCTCCTTACACCTGGTCCCATGTCCCCCCACCATGTACCTTCACCAAGCTGCAGTCCAGGAATGGTTTCCCTGCCAGGGACTTCCTGCTCCGCGTACAGCTCCAGCAGCTCAGACTGGGTAGCGAGCTTCTCCCGGGAGGTCTTCTTCTCCCCCTGCTTTCCCTTCACCCAAAACCTCATCTTGGCTCGTTGAGGCCTGGAAATAAGTCATGGAAAGAGGAACTGCCTTAACTAGGAAAGGTCTTTCTACCCAAAACTACCTCAATCTTCTGGACATTCCTGAGGAGATAAATCTATGCAATTTCTACCAGGGAAATGTGGCTCCTCATCCTCAGCAAAGGAGAGAAGCTTCAGTTGCATGCATGGGACTGGGTGGTGTGGGACAGGATGTGTGGCCCATGTCACCAACACTTAATTGTGGTGTGAGCCACACACACACTGATTGGGCCTGCCCATGGTCATGTAGAAAAGGTGGGATGGATAACTCATCCCACTGCAGGCAGAGCTCCAAAGGAGCCTGGGTGGCTCAACAAGGCATTGGAGAGCAAGAGGGACACAGAAGGACTTGTCTGCCATCTCCAGCCATGATTCCTACCTCCCATCTGGAGTCAGACTCTTCTGTGAGGCTGCCAGTTTCCCAATCTCCCCCTGGGACATGGTTTTGTGCAGTTTGGCCTGGCCTTCCCCGGAGGTGAATCGCTGCACGGTCTGTAACGATTCCAAGCACGAAGCATTTAAAAATAAGACAACTCTTGAAATATCAGATGATTTTTTTTCCCTATCAAAAATCAGATATTTTGCCTCCTACATCTTTATTTCTATTTGCCTACAGCTGAAAACCTACAGTCCTGGTGAGCCCCTAGAGAAATATTTTAATGACTCCTGAGAAAGAGAGGCATTTCCCTTGCTCCAACTCTCCAACCAGGCCCAATCTTCTTTCTCCTTGAGCAGTTGGTGATGAAAATCAGTTTGCACCAAGCCACAGGTCCTTATTGCTCAGCCTGCACAGCTCTTCCACATCTTCATCCAGACTTCATTCCAGCTCTTGACCCAGAGTGTCCTGTTAGCCATAATGATGTGATTCCCCAAGGGAACCTTCAACCACCTGGATCTGTCCCAGCAGAAGTTCCTCCTCCAACTCTTGCTGAGCACTTTACACAAAAAACCCCAAAGTCTTTGTGCCAAGGACACACCAAAAGGAACTCTTTAACAAAGAAATTTTGCAGCTTTAATAGAAAATATCTCCAGGTTTGCCATCATTTAAAATGCCCTCAGGTAATTTTTAAGGGTGGAATGAATTTGCAGTAACTCAACCTAACAGGATCCCATGAAATAGCCCAGAAACAGACTTGCCATATTTAAAAAAAATCTAAATTTTTGTTCTATTTTCCAATTGCAGCTGTGATTTGGGAACTGGACTCCTGGAGGAGAAACTTTCAGCATAATGAAAAGTGAAGAATCAGGTTGTATGAAAGGATTTGGGAGATGATGGTCAAATGTTTCCTGTAGCTTTCCTATCACCTCAATGTCTCAACTGACTGTTCTATGTTTTAAAGCAATTATTTTACTTGTATTAAAAATATTTAAATAAAATTCTATAAAAAGTAGGCTGCAAGGGAGGGGGGTCACATTTGCCATATTGACTCTTTCCATGTTTTATTCCCTCCCTCCCCCAGACTAACATCTCTTCCAGCCAGGAGATGGCAGCATGCAAGGCAAAATCACCACTGGGAAAGCCAGGACTGCCTAAACCATGAAAGAGATTTTGTTCCTGTCATTCTTGTATTTAGGTGATGATCACACAGAAATTGTGCATGGATACTGGGATAAAAGCAATTCAAAACCTATAAAAGTGATCTCCATCCAGCCCAAACCTACTACTTGTTTTAAAAATGATCTGTTAAATATTTGCCCCCCCAGTATGGTTTTGTTCTTGAGTAATTTCAACCTTTTGAGTTTCCAGCTTTAGTAAATAAAGACTAAAAGGCTTTTTTGGCACAAGATCCTTCTGTTTGAGGTTATCTGCCAGGAAACTCTGAAGGGAAAGGATGGGAAACCTTCTCAGATGTCAAGATGAGCATCTGCACCAGAAAACCCCCTGCTAGGGAACACCACAAAGCATCATGAGGGCAAATGGCAATAACTGGGAGTCTGAAGTTGTCTCCTGGTTGAGGAAGGGACCAAGTATTTTTCCTCTGACAGAGTAACCTGTGTTTCACCCACCCATAAGGTAACTATGGCCAAGGGACTTATCCCAGCAGGCAGCAGCGCTGTGTGCTGCATGGAAAAACTTCCTGAAGCTCCATCTGAATGGCTTAGGACAAGAGATCTTCTGTCATTGCTGGCTCTTCAGCAGTGCTTGGGATCAGCTGGTGGCAGATACTTGGAGTCATGTTTGTCAATTCATGGCTTTAGTGTGGAGGGTGAAGCAAAACAGCTGGTTCATTATCCAGGTCCCACTCTCTAAGGATGTTTCCAGAGGGTATTTCTGGTGTGATTCCTCTAGCCAAGGCCTTCCATTTATGCAGCTGCTCCAGGAAAGCTCTCCAGGCTTAGGCACCAAACAAAAATGGTGTTAACATGTGCTGGCAGAACAGCCAGGAGCTGTTCCTCCCACTTGTGTCTCACTGCATGGTAGGTTGATCCTTGGCTATTCATCAGCCAAAAATCTTCAATCTTGGTCTTGTCAGGAAGCCCTTAAAGAACGTTGGAGTCAACTGTACCTGCAGCAGCCACCTCATGTACTGCTGCCCCATGGGTTTCAGCTCCAGCTGCAGATGCTGTTGGTGTTTGATGCTCTGGAATACCCTGGATGTGGGTCAGGAGCACTGGATTTCTAATCACCAGCTGGGCTACACAATCAGTGACTTGATGGCTGAGAAAAAAATGGGCCAAACAGGCAGAGCAGCTGGTGACCCATCATATGCTCGGCTCCATGGGGCTGCACGGGATCTCTCCTTCATCCAGCCAGCAGCAGGACAGGGACAGAGGCTGCTTTGGGAGTCATAGCTGGAGGCAGGAGCTGTCTGAAGGAGCTATTCACTGGCACAGGGAGCAGCCTGCACATGGTGGCTGCCAGGCTCGCCTTCATGTGACTATCACAAGACACAACCAATGTGTCTGCACAGACATCACGCTCTGTACCTTTGTGTTTGTACCCCAAAACACCCCAACAGGCACCATCCAGCTTTATCACAGGCTGCTCTGCCATCTGCAACACCCAACTGGGCTCTGCTAATAAATACCAATAAACAGTCCCTAAATTTTGCTACTTGTGATGATCCTGACCCAACAAAGCCCTAAGCCAAAGGGCTGGTCCCAAACCTGCAATACAAAATACAGATGGAAACACTGGACACATTGTCAGGACACACAGACAGAGGGTAGTGCAGAGCACACAACACCAGGGGCAGTGTTGGCCTAGAAAGCAGAACTTAGCACACCAGGGGGAAAGTCCTGACCACCAGTTAGAACCAGAGCTGGAGAGCAGAGGAGAGGGGGGACACAGCAGAGACAGGAGAGAGGTTGGCACCTACTGCTACTCGCATGCAGTGAGAGCTGTTAACCAGGTGAGCAGAGTCCCAAGGAGCACTTCCAAGGAGTACAGTGACCCAGGATGCTCCCAAAGATGGAGCTTGCCAAGCACCAGCACTTTTCACACCCCAGAGGGAATAATTCCTGCAGCTACAGTTCCCTTTGTGCATTTTACAGCCTCCAGGAGCACAGCAAGGCACCCCAGGTATGGCATGGGGGGCCATGGTTTGGTGGTAAACAATGCAGTGCTGGGTTTGTGGTTGGACTCAACAATCTTAGAGCCCTTTTCCAACCTAAATGTTCCTATCATTCTATGTAAAAAAGTACATTTTACTGCATAAAATCCTCCCTTTCCCAATCTACAAGCAGGGACTTGCATAAAGGTGCAGCTAGGTTAGCTCAGCCCATAGAGAAGTGCCTTTCAATCAGGTTTTCAATATTCCTGCCTCAACCCTCCAGCAAATTTATCAAGAGCAGGCTTACAATATTTATAGAATTTGTAAATCTCTGCCCTCTTCCAGTGAGGAAATTATCCTGGGAAAATTTATCCTTTATAATAAGAGCTGCTAAAAGAAAAGTCATGAAAAGCCCTCCTTAGCCACCTGCTTTTCTTGGAAAAGCAGCTTTTAGGATGGCACGGGATGTTTGCTGGACACACATCAATGCTGTGGTACAAAATAAATCTCTGTCTTTTGGTTTCATGCTTTTCTTTGGTTTTATACTCAGCTCCACTTCCTGCACTGCAGCTGGAGGAGAGGAACATGGCAGCCCTAGCCAGCACTCCACCCAAACTCTCAGAGCAGGACAGGATTCCTGGTGTTAATCTACACTCCTATGGGGACATCTCCACTACCTCAGGAAAAAAATTATGAGCGGGTTGGAATCTGTCGGCCTCTTCCACTCCTGGAACCTCTCAGTTTGTGATTTTCCAAAAGCAGCTTATGTGGGTGGGAGATTAAGCCTGAGATGGAAAAGCTCCACTGCACTGGCTCATGTCAGACCTGCTAAGGGATACTTGTCACTGTGCTTGGAAAAAACACTTTGCTTGGTCGTCTTTGTTTCATAACCCACTATTTCACTCTCGTTATGCTTTCATTGCCCAATTTCCATGGTTTTGCTTTTTCTGAGCTGCTGTCTGCCAGCATCACTCTGATAACTGAGGACCAAGTAACCATTGGATATTGTGGCTAAGCATAAAAAATCAAAAGTAAAAGAGGCCACATGATTTACATAATTTTGTTGTCTGTTGCTTTTTGAACAATATTTACTTTCTTTTTTTACAGATGTGTATAGGCCATTTTTAGATCAAAAGCTTCCAAGGGGAGGATGAGGTTAAAGCCCCCAAAACAGGTAATTGTGCAATACAAGTTGTAAAGCTCCAGGAAAAATAGGGGAAGTGTGGTGGATATCTAATCAACCCAGGAGCAAGAAACAGAGCTTGGATGGAGCGCTGAGCACCCTGGTCTAGTGGAAGGGGGTTGGAATTGAGATTTAGTCTCTTCCAATCCAAACCATTCCGTGATTCTGCGAATCTATGATTTCCTGCTCTGTTTGCCAAATGTACCCATCTACAGCATCCTTGGGAGTGGGAAAAGAAGCAGTGGAGGGATCAGTGCAGCTAAGGTTAGCGAAGAAAGGCTCCCCCACCACATTGGACACAATTACCATTTCGGAGTCACTGTAACAGGCCTGCCCCAGGCGGGCTGCTGCGGGCACCGCCTCGGCGTGAGGAGGGTGCTCAGAGGAGAGAAGGAACTCAAAACTGCCATCGTAATCCTCTTCCTCCGTATCCCCCTCCCCATCAGCAAAAGTACCTCTAGTCAAGAAATCGGAGCGCGTCCGCGCCATGCGGGCTTTCTTTTTATGGCTCGGTCTGGGCACCTGCTTGACCAAAGGATAAAACAAAACAAAACAAAACGAAAAGAAGGGTTTTAAAGTAAAAAGGAGACTCTACCCGTGTAGCCTCAAGACATCTCTGAGTGCCACTGCACCCCATGGAGGGGATGCAGTATTATGCCTAGTGAAAACAGCAAAGGACCAGGAAGAACAAAAACTAAGACAGGACGGTGAAAATGGACAATCATGGGTGTCACTGAAACAGAGACATTAAACCAAACCAAGACAAGACGGCGTTGGACAGTGTTTGCCATCAGGATCATGGGATCCTTTTATCCAGAGCTGCTACAAATTATTCCTACAAGGCTTTTTATTTTAAGAGAAGGTGTGGAGGTTACTGTGCTGCCATATCCTCCTTCCCATGTCTGGCGGCCCTTGTGCTTCAGAGTTCACTTCTTTGAAGCTTTTGAGGGAAAACTGGGCAACCAAGTTATTTTTTGCCCTTTTCAATGGAAAGAGAAAATAAACAAGTCACAACTCACCTCTCCTCTGCCAGACCCTGGCATCTTAAATGGCTTCCGTGCTGTTTCACCCTTGGAAAGGCACTGATGATTTGCCTCTCTGCTGAAACACAAGAGAACAGAGATCTTTCATCCTCTCCCAAAATCCTTCCCACTGTGCTAGCCCAGATCCTGGGAGTCCAAGCAGTCAAGACTAAATTGCAAGTCTGAGGTCATGGGGTTTCAGAATTGTTTGGAATTCTTCAGGACTGAACTTAAAACCAAAAGACAAGAAGAAAAAACATTCTGGCTGTCAGCTTTATACAGCAAGGTGGTTATGGATTGTATCTTTGTACTTTGGGATTCATAAATGTGACTATTCTGCTGCAGAGCAAAACTTAAAATACAGCAATTCTTAATGTCTTTTTATTCCTGTTGCTTGTTCATGTTGCACATGAACCAGGAAAAGAAATTTTCAACAGGAATCCTCTCCTGTCACAACTGCACAGAAACCACAAGAATACTACACTTGGAGGTACCTTGAGTTAACAACATTCACTCACTGGGAGCTTTTGCCTTGGAAAGGGTGCAGCAGGACTTAGGAGGAGAGTGATTTATATCCTTTTTGAGCTACATGGCCAAAACCACCCCAAAATTAGGCAAGGCACCTTAAACAACACAACAGAGTGGGAGCAAATGTTGTCCCAGGATCTTGCTGCCATCTCCAGGCCCTGGAGCAGCCCAAGGTTAAGCAAAGCAATGGAGCTGAGCAACTGCTAAGTCCATTACAGGTGTAGTTAATTACATATGTGAATGACACAGTCTCCAAAGAGCATTCACTCCCACACTCTCTGGAGAGCTGATGTTTCTTCATCTGCAATGGTCAGTGTCCACATGGCTTTGCTGGATTAATTATATGGTAAACAAGGAAAATCCTGGAATCTTCTGCCTTATCAAGTAATTTCTATTCCAACTACCCAAAAATCCTAAGAATGTATTCATCATGTTTCACCTTGAGAAATAAACTCCTATCCCCGTTCATGTAGGGTAAATAATAACAGGAGTGAGCCTGCTTATTGACTCTCTTCACCTGCTCGTGTCCATGATTATATAATGTTTTAAGAGCCTGAGAAATCATATTCCAGGTCTTTTTCCTTTCCCTCTGACCTCCTCGTTGCTAGAAGATCAAGAACCCTTTGTTTAACTATGAGGTTTGTGCAGACTCCAGAAACAACATTCTGGACCCCTTGTACAAAAAGGTCCCTAGCAGAAAAAGAGCCCATGGAGAAAGCCTATGGAGACAGCCCGCAGAGAAAGCCTGTGGAGAAAGCATGGGAGAAAGCCCACCATCTTTTTACTCACTGGAGGCCAAAGGGATTGTCCTTTGGTGTGAAGAACATGGAGCTTGCCCTCGCCTCCTCAGTGGCCTGGTTGGGCATCCGAGGTTGCCGGAGGCGCTCAGTCCGTGAGAAATGGCTGCCTGGGTGGTCCTTGGGGTCCAGAGCTGGCTTGGAATGGCAGCGAGGCTCCAGACCTTCTCTTCTCTCCACAAACATGCTGACAGGCCGGTCTTTGGGGGCACTGTGGGCTGGAGAGCTTCCCCTGGTGCCAACAGTGAGACCCTTGATGTCCACTGCTGGTGCTGGAGCGACGCCTGGGGTGGGGCTGTGCTCCCCTCTGCTCTGGGGGTGCAGGATGAGCACTGACTGAGGCCGGCTGTCTGGTTTTTTGGCTGGTTTGAGGGAAGGGTCCTTCACTCTGCTCTGCTCTGTCCTCTGCAAAGCCTCTACCCTCCCTTGCTGCTCAAAGGCTTTGCGTTGTCTCTCCAGAATTTCCTTCTGCTGACGAATCTGCTCCATCATCTCCCTCTCATTCTGCAGCTGAAGCTGCTTTTGCCGTTCCTCCTTCTCCACATTGAGCTTTTCCAGTCTCTTAATGACAGAACCTGGAGAAAGTGCCCGCGCTGCTGTCGCTGTCCCACGTTCCTCTCTCTTGGTAGAGGATTTATCCTTTTCCTCTTCTTCTTCCAAGGATTTACCCTGGTCTGGCTCAGAGTCCTTCCTGACCTCAGAGAGCATAACTGTCCTTTCCTCTCTTTCCCCTGCTTTATTCCTCAGGTTATTCTCCACCATCTTCACCTTTGCATTGTCTTGTGGTGGAACATAGAAAGTGGGGAGGTTGCTGGAAAGGAGTGTTTCTCTTGGGTGAGCCTTGGTAACATTCTGGGGGTCACCAACCCCACGCTCCTTCCTGGTGAGGCTATCAGGCAGCACCGTGTCTGCTGGGGTCTCTCTGCAGCTGGGCAAATCATTGTTCCCATCCCCTGCACAGAAAGGCTTCTCCTGCAGCTGAGCCTGGGGACTGCTGGGCAGGGACTCCACGGGAAATGACTGTGTCTCATGCTCATCTAAGACTAAGGAAACGAGTTTACTACTTGAGGTATCTTCACTGCTTAACAACTCGAAGCTCCCCTGGGAGCTCTCGCTCTCGGGGGTTCCCTGAGGGGAATGCAGTGCCTCGGGCAGCAGCTCCGTGGACCAGCGCTGCTCCTCCGAGGGGGACAGCCCGCCCGTGGAGCGCACCTTGAGCAGCTCCAGGCTGAACTTGGCCTGCTCCAGCTCCCGCATCCTCCGGCTCTCCCTCTTGGCACGAACCACTTTCTTCTGGTTGAGATCCTCCAGTGACTTGGGCCTCTCTCTCACGATAATCTCCTCCTCGGTGTCCATCCCGCTCTGGCTGCTGGCTCTCTCATGCCTTTTGTACAGGGAAGTATCCAGTGGGTCCATGTGATTCACCCGATTATTCTCCATCAGTGATTTATGTTGTTCCACAGCTCTCACTCGCTCTTCAAATGAGCTGTCCTCCCACTTAGATGGGTCAGAGCCTTTGATTTCCAAACCATCTGCTTCCAGTCCATCCTCTTCTCTACCTGCCAGGCCATTCTCCAGCTGCATCTCTTTTAACTGGTGCTCTTTCAAAGCTCTAAACCTGGAAGAAAACAGAAAACAAGGATATTCAGCCCTGCATCCACTCAGGACCCTTCAATGCACTGCATCAGTGGTGTCTTATCACCACCACCACCATCACCTCACCACCACCAGCATCTCAAGAACCCTTCTTGCACATCTGGTGCAAGACAAGGCAAGGAACAGTCCGTTTTAAATCTCCTCCTCCTCCTCTGCCATCTCTGCTACTGAAGGGCTGCCCCAACGCACCTGAAAGCTCCCCTGGTGCCGATGGCAGCGGGTCCAGCCTCCATCCCTGGTCTAGCTCCTTCATAAGCTGTCAGAGCCAGAAAAGCTTAACCCATCACACCCCCTTGGCTTCTCCATCTTCGCCATCCTGCCCGGACTGCATCTGGAACAACTTAGCAGGGACTTGTGCCTGGCACCAAGAGCTCCCTGCAGCTCCCAAATGTTCCAAGGGATGTTAAGGTGCTCCACACCTTGCAGGCAGCACCTCTGGGGAGTGAATTGTGACCAGCCCCCCGGCCAGCGAGCTGAGGCATGGCTGGACAGCCTGTGCCCTCCACAGCGGCTGGCTCTGGTATCCTTGTCCTTGTGAGCCAGCGCAGCAACCAGATTGGTGAGGCAATCTGAGTTAAAAATAGGCTACTTAAACTGGTGCTGCTGCCAAGAGGAAAAAAAAAAAAACCTTGTGAGTATTTACGGCCTTGGCTTTGCACTGCCTACGTGCTCCAACCTGAAATAGGCTCTGCTTATTCCAAGAGCAGGACATGCAGCTAAATTGCTAGAAAGCGTGGGCAAACAGAGGAGCAGGGCAGGTCAGGAGAGGGTCACGGATACACGAGGGGACACTGCCCTGTGTAAGTCACTGCAGTGCCCTGATTGGCACCATCCAGCGTGAGCATCACCAAAAGCACGTTCCTCTTTACCCGAGGGTGTTACCTCTGCCGTGCCAGGTACCCGCGGCACGCCGCCTGCAGGCACAGGGCCCCGCTCCTGCGGGCAGCGTACGCCTGCCGGGTGTGGTGTCCCCTCCAGGCCGCCTGGATGCTGGTGGCCGCGGCGTGCCGGCGCCTGGCGTGCTCCCGCCAGCAGCTCTGGATGAGGTGGGCTGCAAACTGCATCTGCAGGAACCTGCGCCGCTCCACAAAGCCGCGCCAGTGGCTCTGAAGGATGACAGCGGCTTTGCTGAGAACCACAGGGTCTGGGGATGGTTTGCCTTCCTTTCGGCTCTGGTAGCTCCGCCAAAATCTCTGCAAACACAGCAGGGGATTCCTTGTAACAGGTGTTGCGTGAAGTACAGCAAAGTATCCAGTGGGTCCATGGGATTCACCCAATTATTCTCCATCAGTGATTTATGTTGTTTTACAGCTCTCACTCGCTCTTCAAATGAGCTGTCCTCCCACAGCACATGCCTTCATGCAACCTCTCCAGCTTCATGCAACCTCTCCACTTAGATGAGAGGACAGCACCCGCTTCATGCAACCTCTCCAGCTTCCCCCCATTCCCAATTTATTATGGTAGAAGGAGTCAATCCCAACTCATTATGGCAGAAGGAGTCAATCCTGCTTGCAAGCTCCCTCCTTGGACAGGAGAGCTGATTTTGCCCACGGGCTGTGTCTGTAGGATTTGGGGATGGCAATTTGCACGGGAATCCCCAGCAGCACCCACCTGTATGCTGATGGCCGCGTGCCGCAGGCTCAGGAACTGCCTCCGGCAGAGCAGGCTGCGGAACCAGCGCTGCAGCAGCGTGATCCTCCGCAGCACCTCCTGGTGCAGCAGGTCCTGCAGGACCTGCCGCTCCCGTTCCTTCATGAAAACCTGGCCAAAACAGCCCAAAAAACACTAGCATGGAAAGCTTCCCGGACCACGAGTCAAATCCTCCTGGTTTCTGCTCCCAGGGAAGTTGAGGAGCTGATTTTTGTGAAGGCACCTCTAACAGGTTTCAGCAGTTTCACAACAGCCTGTGACTCTAACATCTGAATTACAGAGCTTTCCCACCAGGGGAGGCAAAATGAGGACCATCATATCAAGCTAAGGTCTATACACACACAGAGATTTTGGAGGACACGAGTTTTTTGAGGCTGCCTCATTATAATCAATAGCAAAACAATATTATTCCTTACTCTTTTATGTTAACAATATTAAAAGTTTCATTTAAATCACTGATTTTTGGTAAGAAGAAAAATAGTTTCATTAATTAAAACCATATACAGATATTAATTTATCAGACAGAAATACAGGCAAGTGTTATTTCTGTGTCTTAAAGGCTGAGCTGAGGATGAACATTTACCATTGTTCTTCCAACTTGGTAATTGTCTGGATCGAGTTTTATCTTCCGGAAGAAATCATGGATATTGTGCTTAGATGGGCTGATTCCTTGTGGCAAAAGGACATGGAAATGGTTCACAAAATCCTGAGAAGGAAAAGAAAAAAGCAACACCAAGATTTGGTTAGCTGGGTCCTGCAGCTACTTTCTCCCATAAATAACAGATTTGCTCCACTGGCCACATGAAACAGGACCTCTGGAGTGAGCACAAGGACAGATAACATTTTATGCACTGAGGAACACCAAGATTCATCCAACATTTGTGGTTTGATGGGAAAGACATCAAAGCAGGGACCCAGCAAGGTTCAAACATTTTTCAGCGTGGGAGGAGAGGTTCTGCAGAAGCCACAGGGTCAAACCCCAGCAAAAAAATGCTCCAAATCCCCAGCAAGAGCCACTATGGAAGGCAGATACCAACATCTGCAAAACATCCCTGAGATGCTCCAGCTGTTACTGCTGGGAGGATTCAAAGAGTGAAGGAGGTACAAGAGGATAGATCCTCCCAAGCAAGGTTGGGAAACCTGCTCTGGGCAAAAAAATGCTGAACATTTTTCTTTTTCTAAACAGCTGCTGTGCAGAACATGATGTCTGCCCCAAAGCAGCCACAAGCAGGAAACCAATCAGCACCAGCAAAGCATGAAAGGGCCGACATGTACACAAAACCTGGCAAACACATGGAAAAGAAGAAAACAGGAAAAGCTGGCTAACTCCAGCAGTTCAGAGGATGCATATCATCCTCCTGATGGGACACAGCCAACACAACAGGGCTAACGCTGCTCCCAGTAATTCCAGATGCAGAAGAGAACATGCAAATCAGACAGTTTTTTCCAAAAGGGAGTCCATGTTGCAAAAAAATACTGGTTTTGTTCAAAAATCACAGTGCAGGGGGCTCACACCCCTCCCTGAGGACTAGATTGGCTCATAGGCAGAGAACCGCCTGTTACATCCACTGCCTTCCAACAACTAGAAATTAATTACCCTGATAAAAAATGAACCAGCAACAGTCAGACAACTCTGCTAATGATGCTGAAGGAGGTGGAAGACAAAGCCCTTTGTACCCAACCTGGAAGGAGTACTTGCAGCTGTATCCTGACTGGCGGATGCGCACGGTCTCCAGCATGCCCGTGTAGCGCAGCTGCCGCAGCACCAGGCTGTCGTTGAACCTCAGGGGCAGCTGCAAGGGGAAAACCAGAGCAAGGATGAGCAGATATTTCCTTTCACTGAAGCTTTTAAGTGCATGGATGGGTGAAGGGTTCAGCAGATGTAGCACATGTGCACGACACACACATTGTCAGCAATGTTACGGGAGGGAGGGAATGTGGGTCCCCAGGAACTGAACTAGTCCCACTGGGGTTGAATCCTGTTTGCTTCTGAGACTTTCAAACAGCTAACTAGAGAAATAAAGCCATAAAAAAAAAAGATTTTTTTGCATTTCAATTGAAAAAGACCTCCCAAGGGCACAGTTAATGGGTGATGTTTTGAGCAAGTAAATAATCTCCAATGCAAAAAGCTTCAGCTTGAAATGCCTGGATAAAACTCTGAAGGATTAATCTACAAAGCATCCCTACATTTTGAACTGAGGGTGTCCTCGGTCCATAATACAATTATGTAAAGTCAAATTCAAGAAATATGAGTCAGTGTGATCAATGTAGTTTATTCTAAAAGTATCTGCTTTTACTCATGGAAACTTTATTTTAAGGAAGCTTCAGGGCTCAGACCCAGCACAAGTGAATTCATGGTTCTATAAATCTCTCTTATGGCTGGTCAGAAACTTCAAAGGAGTCAAATAAATTTATTAAAACCAATATATTTTTCATATAAATTAAAATACTATATTTATATAAAATTTATATATTTGTATTTTCATATAAATTAAAATACTATATTTGCATATATGTGTTTCTACAAATATAAGAAGAGCCAGTGCAGTTTATCAAGTGACACCCAAGTGATAAATCCATGCTTCCCCTTGCCCAAATTGCCTAAACTCAGCTCAATTTGAAGCTTTGTTTCCTATCTAACTCCCTGTAAAAATGGAAAAAAGATTCCCAAGCAGAATTCTAGCAGGATCTTGCTTTCTCAGGATGGCATTTACCTTCTCAGCGTTGGATCGGATGCACTTGACAAAATAGGGCTCTGCTTGGCCAAGGGTCTCCATCAGTTTGTTGAGGGATGCCTGCAGCAGAGGAGACACGGGGAAGGGAGAGGAGACCACAGTGGGTAATGAAAATCCAAATGCTTAAATTATAAACCAACATAAATTGGAATTAATTATGAGTAAATGAGGCACATGGGAAATTGTTCTCCCAAATGAGTGTTTTATCACAAGCAACTTGACTGATTTTGTCTTTGCCCTCAATAAAGAAATCAAATATAATGCTGGGCTGGATTTTCAGATCTCTGGCTTCCCTGGAGCCCAAATTCCCATCCCACTCCACACCACAAGCCTCTTGCAGCCATGAATGGGAGCTCCAAGACAAGAATTTACACCTGGCACAAAACAACCACTGATGTGTCTTAAACACAAATCAAATTTTCCTTCATCAAAAGTGACTCCAGGCAGGATTTACTCCTGATTTTTAATTGTCAAAACTTTACTGTTGGCCTAAAAATGAATTGTTTTTAATGAAAGTTTTGCCAAGGGAAAATTGGGAATTCACAAATATTTTTGAAGCCTGCAACCCTGAACACTTCACAGTTTGTTTCTAGAGAAGAGCTTCAATGCTGGCATGCTCCTGACTGAAGGATCACTGAGAATAGAGGGGTTTCCTGGTTCCACTTTTCTATTTCCCCTTATTTATTCATCACCATTAAACGTCTCTCCCATAAAAATGAATTTACATTGGCATCACTCTACAGCCAGCTGCTGTAGAGTGGGATGTCATGCTGAGTTATCCCTTCACCTTGCAAACCTTTGGCTTTTTGGGATGAATCACAAGCTCTTGGAATAAAATCAGGCTGAAAACCAGAGTGTGCTGAGTCCATTGGTGCTGGCCAGGCTCCTCAGCCACATTTTTTTGCTGTGTCCTGTAAATATTTTGGGTCTCTCTAATTGCTGAGCTCATTACAAACATGGCATTGGTAAAGTGCTAAAGAGTTGATTACTCCTGATTTTAATAGAGTTAAACTCAGTCATGTAAAGGAGATTCTGTCCCATTTATTATAAGCAGAGTTATAAATTTTGGAATACAGGAGTTAATAAACTGCTGTGGTATTACAAAGAAGCATTTTGCCCACAGATCAGCTCACAGGAAGCCTTTTTTTTCCTTCTGATCATTTCAAAGACATCTTTATGGGAAGCCTTTCATGTTAAGAAAAACATGAAAATCCTGGATGTTCATTCACATCCAGGATTTTGGAAGAGACAAGGGATGGATCCCACGCACATGTGATGCAGCTGTGTTATGTACATTAACTTCATGCAAATCTCCCTGCTCCTGTCCCAGGGAGCAGCAGGAATGCCATGACGTGGCAGGCCTCTGCTGGCATGCTCCTGGTTTTCTTAAAATCTGAAATTACTAATTTTTACACAAAAGAAGCCTATTGGGGGCTTTCAATCAGCAGCAATGCTGCAGCAACCCACTGTGCACACACAGGGTAGTGAGAGGGAGAGGGACACAAGGGACACAACCCCTTTGTTGAAAGCCCAGCAAGCAGAGTGCTCCCAGTGCTGGGAATGGTGGGAACGGGATGTGCAGGACCCACAGGAGGGGACATTTCCATTCCCTCACGCCATCCTGAGTGAGGCAGATGGTCCAGGCACCCTCTGCCATCTGCTGGTCAGGAATCCACAAAGGACACGTGAGGTCGCTGGATTAACCCTGGACCCATCTCCTTTGTC
This sequence comes from Melospiza melodia melodia, assembly GCF_035770615.1. Lineage (NCBI taxonomy): Eukaryota > Metazoa > Chordata > Aves > Passeriformes > Passerellidae > Melospiza > Melospiza melodia. The sequence continues at coordinate 2,541,963 of NC_086208.1, forward strand.
CCTCTGCCAGCAAAACTTTGCAGCCACCCCCTCCTTCAGCACCTGCACTGTACTCAACCCCTCCATCCCTATCTCCAGGGCACCACCTGCATGTGGGTTAAAGGGGAACTCTACAGTTTTAGGTACGGCTGGTTTAGTTTTCCATCCCTGCTCCTGGAGCACACTCTGAGGCAGCTATTTCCCCTACAGATTACCCTAAGTCTAGGGATAGTGGAAATCCACAGGAGATGGAGCAGATGCAAGCCTGGGGTTGAGGTATTAGCCACAAAGCAGCGTTCCTCTGAAAAAAAACCACGTTAGGAAACATTTGTGTTTCCTGCCTGTGACCCAATTCCATGCACTGCAATTTTATTAGATTGCTCTTGATTAAAAAAGCAATGCTGCTGCTTTGTCCCTTAAAATTGTTCTCTTTAACAAGTGCTCACTGAGATTAGGGATCTATGATTTGAATGTGCTGTGAAAATATTTAAAAAAAAATAAATCAATTTTTGCCCCCTAGGGCTTTTCAGAGTTTTGTTGGGAGCCAAAATGGGTTTTGGGAAGGCTTTTCACTCCAAGACATCCCTGTTTCAACCCCTCCATGGCTATGAATTAAACTCTGCAGGAGTGAATTTTGACCAGAATACCATTAGATTAGACAAGTCTAAATACATAAATGTACAAATGTGCATTCTGCAAATTATCTATACACATGTGTGTGCATGTATTTTTAATTATTTAATCTTACTCACACCTACACATGGTGATTTTCTAAATATAAACCACATCTCCAAAAAAGCCCCAAAGCAGTCAAAATTACAAGTCAAAACCAAGCCAGACAGGCCTAGAATCCAGATTTTAAGTGAAAAGCTGCTTTCTATTATTACCACCTGCTTGTGCACATGTCTTGTAGCAGTTTCCAAGCCGTGCTGCACATATAGAACAACCACATTCAGGTTGGAAAAGACCTTTAAGATCATTCAGTCCAACTGTGAGCCCAGCACTGCCAAGTCCTTGGAGGATTATTTTCCCCGCACCAACCCTAGGGATTGGTGACTGACAACACAAGATTGATCCCTCCTCTGAACTCCCCTGCTCACCAGGAGATAATGCAGCATGATTCCGACTTTTCTGCCCCTATTAAAATCCCCATTCTGTCTCAGAACAGATTATGCTGGATGAGAGTAAAAAGACTGCAAAAACTGTGATTTGGGGATTTGGTGGTTTCTGGATTTGGGGGAGAAAGCACCACAATATGATGTACCAGAGGACAGGGATGTACCAACATCTCATCCTCATGTTCCAACTTGCTCCACCACATCATCCCCATGATACCCATCCTCACTCTTATTTCTCTCTATTTTTAAATCCCTGCCATGTCTCCCAGTTCCCTCAAGCCCTCAGGGGGATCCATGGCCTGAATGCTGCAGGGATGGGGCGGGAGTGTGCCTGGAGCAGGTGATTCCCCTCTCTCCATCAAAGCAAAGGGCTCACCTGGAACTGGGCACTAATGCTGGGTGGTTTTTTCTTCTTGTGGAGGTGGAGCAGAGATTTGGTGATGCGGTCGTGCAGCGTCAGGTTGGTGAGGTGCTTGAGGGACTTCACGTCCAGCAAGTGCTGTGGAAAAAGAGAGAATCCATAGAAAATCCAGATGTTGCCATCACACCATCTGCTATATCCCTCCTTTACCCTCATAGAGCTTTCTTAGGTGAAGTAATCTCAACAGGGAACACTGGGGATGGCTTCCCTGAGAGGATGGGGAGGCCCTGGCACAGGGTGCCCAGAGCAGCTGTGGCTGTCCCATCCCTGCAAGTGTCCCAGGCCAGGTTGGACAGGGCTTGGAGCACCCTGGTCTAGTGGAAAGTGTCCCTGCCCATGGCAGGGGGTAGAACTGAAAAACCTTTAAATTCCTTCCCAACATAAACCATCCTATGATTCTCCTCACTGTTAATGAGCAGCTCATTGATTAATTGCATCAGTGCCTCTCCAGGTGCAAGACAGACATGGAGAGGAGTAAAAACAATGTTTATTCCTCTTTTGGTGCTCTGCTCCTGACCACGGATGCAGCATCAGTGAGTACCACAAAAAGCATTATTCTTCTAGGCATAACAGATGTCCTGGCATCTCTTAAAATATAATACATGTAGCCAAGACAGAGGGAAAGTAACAAGGTTGCTGTCTATCAGGTACCAGCTCTCCTGCATCACTTACTTGCTCATTTTAGTTTAGAGATTCAGTTATTAAATTTCACTAGCATGTACATACTCCTTCTCAGAAGGAGGGAAAATGAGACAGAGCAGCTCCAAGGAGGATGTAAGTGCTCATATCTCTCTCCCAGCAGAAATCAGGGCTGAAATCCTCTGGGTTTATATTAATTAAAGAGCCCTGAACAGAGCTGAACTGACCAAAGTCTGGGTGTAGACACAATGGTCTTCTTCATATCCAACATCACCACGTGACTGTGCTACAGCCTTAACACACAAAACACAAGGGGAAAATGCTGCTTCTCACTCACCTTTGGGAGACTGGGTTTGGCTTTGAAGTTCTTATTTCGCCTGAGGAGATAATAAATGGCTCAGGTTAATCCCCAGTGCAATTGTGGAATGGAGGAGTTGATGAAACCAGCCCCTCCACATCCCCCTGAGCAGCTGCTGCCAGTGCCAGCACTGAAATGGGGCTGCCCTGCACACTGCAGCCTGAGAGGGGTCTATCCAATAATGGGAATGGCTACACTGGAAATGATGGCATGCTGGGAATTTGGGAAGAGTGAAGATGCCAGGTCACAAAATGATTGACCAGCCTCCTGCTTTCCAAACCCCATGTTCATTCCAGCCACCCTGGGATGCTCCCTGAACCTTTGAGGAGGCTGCAGTGTGAATCACCTGCCCAGATAATTATAATGGAAACTCTGATGTTAGAAGTGTGACTGCACTACATGGCTGCTGTATCTCCAGACTGGTGTGGCCAGAAGATTTGTTCCTTCTCTTTCTTCCCTTTGTCTGTCATTCTGAATGAATGAGACAAATTAAATCAGACATGTCAAATGTAGTGGGATTGCTCTGACCCAGCTGGGAGACAGCTCCAAGTCTGCTTGGCATGCTGAGAGTTTCATATCCTGGCTATTTACATTCTCCTAACCACCTCTGCTGCTCATTGTGCCAGGAATAAAGCCCAGATCCCCTCCTGGGTACTGACATGAGGATGCCATGGGCCCTCTCCAGCAGTTTGCTGTTGGTGGTGTTGACAAATATCCCATCTTTGTCCAGGAAGGTGCCAGGGCTGGCGAGCCTGTTGTGCCTCATCCCCATCCTGCCATTCCAGCCAACTCCATAGGCATCCCTGCAACACCAGACACCGTTAGGAAGAGATAAAAAACACAGTTCCATGATAAAAACAGATCATAAAACAACCCACGAGCTGCTGCTTTTTTCTTTCCATTGTTCATTCTCTCCCATGGGATGAGTCCCTGGTGCCAGACAGCACACGGAGCCATCATCTACTAAAGCAGCTCTCAAAGATCAAATATTCACAAAAGGAACAAATTAACAGCAGGACGAAACCAGCTTCCAGCTCTCCCAGACAGAAACCTTGAGTCTGTAGATACCTCTAGATACCTTTGGTTACCTCTAGATACCTTTGGTGGCCTGAAGGATACAAGGCCATGACATCAGGTGCTGACTCTGGCTCCTCAAATTCACACAATCATTCCATTGGGAAAAGAAAAAGCAAATCTAATTTGCAATAAACTCATTATTTGCCACAAAGATGGATGTCAGCCCCAACTGGATGATGGGTTGACCCAGAATCATTCTCTGGGACCTAATTACAAATCAGTCACTCAATTTGGTCCCTTCTGCCACAGAGCATAACTGCTGTGGTCTCCAGAAATGCTCACCTGGCTTCAGAAGGGCTAAAGGAAACAAGGAGAGGAACCAAAATCCTCTCTTGGAGGGATGGAAACTGATACTTGACCAAACTACACATCAGGACAAGCAATTTCCTGATGTGAGGAGCCTTCAAGTGGTGTCTGGGGGACATGAAGCCTCTCATGGGCAGCATCTCACCAAAACACTTTTGGCTTGGCAGGTTTTTGGTGGTTTGTTGGGGTTTTAAATTCTAAATGTTTTATCAGCCTTGCAGAAATCATTATATGAAATAAAAGCAATCCAAGTTATCTCAGACAGGAGGAAAAGGAGCAGGAGGAGACTCCAGGCTGCAGCAGGTCATGAGGATGCTGAAGGACACGGCGGTTTAAACGCGGCCTCGGGCGCCGGCCACTTCTGAGCGCTGACAAACAAGGCAGCCCTTTGCCTTAAAGTCCTGATTGGGATGAAAGGCAAATCTCAAGTGCCACATGGAAATTAAAAATTAAAGGAAGTAAAGCTGTGTGTTCAGCCAGCTCAAAGCCTGGAGCCAGATCCTCAGAGCAACGTCACCTCGCTGCCTCATCTAAGCACTTCCCAAATTCCTTCCTGATCCTATTAAATCAGCATTCTGACATGGACCACTATTATAAGGAGGGATCAATCACAGCAAAGCAAAACCCCTGGCTAAGTGCTCCAGGACCTGCTTTCTTAAGCATTCCACTCACAGATGGTTAGTGAGGAGCTGGAATATCCAAGTGATCCCTCCTGTTCACCTTTCTTCTCTTTACATCTCAGGTACCATCACCAAAACCCTCCTGTTTGCAGGTGGGAAAAGAAATCAGTTGATGGGAACCACTAAAACTAAACAGCCACTTTTGGAATGTACAACACCATTAGTCTTAGCCAATCTTTCTGGAAAATCCTAGAAATTCCCACATGGTTTTGAAAAACCCAAAAGATAAAATGACAAGGACACTTCAGGATGGATACATTCAGATGGCAACAGATTTTGGGGTCAATCCCCTCACCTAGCCCAGCCAGCTGCTTCCAGACCAACACCTGCTCAGACAGCCCTGCACATAAAAGTGTCCCTAGTGAGCACAAACCAGCAGGATCCCAACCAGCCCAAGTGGTTTTGGTTAGGCATGGCCTGGCCTTCATTTCTCAGCAGCTGGGGAAGGCACTTGGAACGCTCTGCTGAAGCCTGGTTTCCCACCCAGCATGTGCAAACCACCCATCCACTTTTTTTTCTGAGATCAGAGGAGAGCACTTGGCTCCCTAAACCCTCCACAGTGACTTCCTGAGTGATGTCATGCCTCAAACTTGCTTTTAGAAACAGGCCCCGGGCTATCCTGTAGGTTGGATGCACAACCAGGCTTATCAGCGACCACATGATCTTGAGATGGCTTTGAAAGCAATTCCTGTTTAATTTGGAGCTGTAAATGGCCTGCCAGTCCATCTGCTGGGAAGCTGCTCATGCCAATCTCTCTTCCAGAGTGTCACCTGCACTCCTGTGCTCAGTTCCTCTTGCCCAACAAGTGCAAGATTGGTATTTACCTGAAATACCAACATGCATCAAAGGTGACACAACTCTCCAGATCAAAAGCAGCTCCAATGAAAGGGATCAGAATCATCAGCCTGCTCTGAAAGTACAGGCTGGACCTTGGGGATCTTTTGAGACATCTGGTTTGTACTTCCAGAAGGAAGAGGCAAAGGTGACACTTGGGGACCCATTACTGATGATGCCCATGGGAAGATCACAGACCACATTATTGAGGCATCACAGGAGTTAGGATGGCTCCAGAAGCACTTTTTTTTTTGCAAATAAAGCCTCAGATTGAGGCTGCTGGTAGGACACAGCTGCTGAGCATGAGGAAGAAAAACAGAGTTCCTCAATTCTGGCTGTTGAGGCTGATTTATCTGCTGTGCTGGTAGGGGCTCAGCCACATAACCAGAGCTGACCACATACTGAGCTCCACACTAAATAAACACATCCTCCTCCTTGCCTGGCTCAGGAGGAGTTTCCCTGCCTTTACAATGAGATAATTAAAATATTTTGGGCTATGAAAATGTTGGCAGCCCCAGCTCCCACACTACAGTGCCTCCAAAGCTGGAGTTGGGCAGTCCAGAAAAGCCCTGTCCCAGTTTACAGATGCTCCAAAGGTGCCAAAGGTTGGATAGAGAAACTGCAGGAATCCTCTTATCTCCAAGGGGAGATCTCCAAAGGGACAAAGTTTCACGTTACGTTATCTTGAGGGAAACTTGCACAATCAGAGGTGCTGGGAACAGAACGTCACCTCTGGAGACACCAACCTTCCCTGCTCTGAGTGTTACAAGGACTGCCTGTCATCACAACCCAACCCAGCAGCAGCTGCAGCATCATGAGAAAGGAAAGGAGGGTGGCAAAGACTGAGGTGAGGACAGCCAGGGTTGCATCACCTTCCCAGGACAGAGTGGCATTCTTGTACCACCTGGATTTCTGCTCAAATTTGAGAAGTGGCACAAATTTATGAATCCAATCCCACCATTTTAAGTAAATTCCATGTTCTCTAACCACTGAAATGGACTTGTAATGATGTGAGAACATTCAGTTCTCCTTCAGTAGGGTGCCAGTGCCTCTCTCAAAGGGGAGGAATTCAGAAGAAGAAGGACATTCTATTCTTGATGGCACTCAGAGAGCACATGGTGAACAAAACCAGGCAGAAGAAGTCACTTTTCTTCCCCTAGAAAAAAAAAGGAACTGTGTGTATCAAATTTTTGTTGTGGCCATTTGGCATTAAAGCCATTAAAAATGAGCCTTCATAATATCCTTGAGGGATATTTAATTTTGTATGGAAGGGAAATGCACTGAGATGCAAGGACTGATTTAATGGGCCCATTTCAGGAGACAGATTTAGACTCCTCTTGACTTGTTCTGGGCTTCTCATTAACCTCAGAGCAGCCATAAAGACACACCTGGGTATCTGCAGCTCCAAGCAGTGGCTGTAGGAGCTGAGGGTGCTCCCATCACTCCCTTCCCCAGCACACACCTGCTCAGAGGGAAGCAGAGAGGCACTGCCTGCCTTTAGAGGGGTATTGGGAAAATCAGACCTCCTAAGATGAGAGGAGGGATAGCACAAGAGTAGCTGGGAAAAGGATCAGTGCCCAGACATGCCCTGGAAGTGAAGACTTAGGCTTCACAAGCAAGTTAATTCTGGAGTGGGGATGGAGAAGGCTTTGCAGAAGAGGCCCAGATCTGTATCTCAAGTGTAGACCTGAGTTTCATTCAGTAGCTGCTTAAATGATCAGAAACTTCAAGGAGGGATTTAAAAATAAAAACATACATAAAATCTGTAAAAATCAATCAATTTTGAAGCAAATGTGCTTTTTTACCCCCTGAAAACAAGCAAGCATTTGGCAAAGTACCATCTCAAACTCCATCACTTCCAGGTTTTCCACATTCCAGGGTGCATGGAGCCACCACATGCTGTATGCAGTTCTGCACCCAAACCTGTCTTCCTTGAATGACTATTTCCTTGATATTGGCACATTCATTCATTTTTTTAAGCTTCTTATCCCCTCATTCACCCATCCCCAACAACTGCTGCCTTTGACACAGGGAAGTTGCTTTTCCTGCTGCTGTTTAGTCAGGAAAGGCGTTTAGATCCGATCACACGGCAGAGAAAGAAGGAAGAGAAGTTAAGATTGATAGATGAGATGGAAAAAATGTCAATACATTCATTTTCAGGTACAGACAGTGCTCTCCCATCCCAGACCAAGGTAAAGGCAGGATCCTTACCGCGGGCTCCTCTCGTTGATGGTGTTGACTCCCTGCAGGTCCGAGAGCGGCGTCCGCGGGCTCTTCCGAGTGATACCTGAAGCAGCACATGAGGAAGACGTTTCCAGCTGGCTCATACCCAAGAGACAATTAGCAGAGCCATCCCCAGAGACAATTAGCAGAGCCATAGCTGAGGCCTGACTCTGCTGACGTGTCCTGGCACATGCTGGGTGCCAGGGATGCCATCGCTCCCCAGTGCCACCTCCCTGCCAGAGTCATCACCCTCGTGAGGGACACTGCCTGCTCCAGCCTCCCATTCCTCTCCCACACACACAGGGGGTGTTCTGGGGACATGCTGTTCCACCTAGCAAAGAGGAGATGATGGGAGCAGCCACTCATGTTCTCCATGTCCAAGAGAATCCCAAGCTTTCCAATGGGCATGGGATAACCCAGCTGCATGGACAAAACACCTGGACATGATTAGAATGCTTGGAAAAATGGTCATTTATTCCTTAGACACTTCTTCTCTCCCTCCCTCCAAATAGATGGACATGCGCAGCAAGTAGGAAATGCTTTATAGCATTTATAACTTTATAGCATTTATAACTTTCTAGCATTTCCTACTTTTTATAGCATTTCCTACTTTTTATAGCATTTCCTACTTGCTGCACATGTCCATCTATTTGGAGGGAGGGAGGGAGAGTAGAAGTGTCCAAGGAATAAATGAATGCCTTAGAAATGAAGACTTTAGCTTCACAAGCAAGTTAATTCTGGAATGGGAATGGAGAAGGCTTTGCAGAAGAGGCACAGATCTGTATCTCAAGTCTAGACTTGAGTTTCATTCAGTAGCTGCTTAAATGGTCAGAAATGTCAAGGAAGGATTTAAAAATAAACATAAAATCTGTAAAAATCAATCAATTTTGAAGCAAATGTGCTTTCCCCCCCAATTTTGAAGTAAATGTGCTTTTTTAATATGAAATATATTTCATTTATCCCTTTCCACTTCTTATACTATTATAGACACCTCTATACTATTTTATAAAGGCTTGATTGCCTATTGAGCCTATATCCTTTGATACCTAGAATAATTAATTTGTAATAAAATATAACTAATAAAACAATATATTAAATAAAGTATCTATTTTGTATTCAGCCAAGGAAGCTGCCACACACGGTTACAGTAGCAGCTGTTATCTGCCCTGAAGTGGAAATGTTTTGTAACCAAGCACTTAGGAAGACATGAGAAAATTATTGTAGACAACAAAACACTTCAAGTCACCAAACCACAAAAACATAAAGATCTGATAATGTGGAGTTTGACATGAAAACAGCTGAGCAATTTTATAACTGTCTCAAATTCACTGCTGTGAGACAGGAAAAATCACAGCTCTCACCTCAGCATGGGAAAAATGTTTTATTCTATCCTGAGACATCTACAGTGGGAAAAAAGGGGGGAAAAAGCTTTCTAAAAAGAAAAAAATCTAAACTATGGTTTGTAGCAGGACAGAAGGAAGCAGTGGCATATCCCTTCCTCCCTATATTTATAATTCCACTATTTCATGCAGCCCAGGTGCTGAGTTAAAAGGTGTCCTGGTGATTTTTTACTTTTAAAGATGAACACAAAGCAAATATACTGAGACCTGAGCCTGTCCTGCTGTTCTGAACCTGGAATTCCTGAGGAGAAGATGAATTCCTACCACAGACATCCCTTTAACAGGACATTCACCACCCTCCTTGCCCTGTTAAGGTGTGGTAACTGCTCATCTTGGAGCTGAACAGGAGAATCTGCTCATCTTGAATTGGGCAGGAGATCCCTGAAAAAGTTTTTGCATCTAAAGGTTATCAAATATTCTGGAAATGTCAAGAAAAGAAAACTTGAGGGTGTGCTGTCCCAGGTCATCTTTGAACCCTGCCTGTGCTCAAGGGCAGGACCAACCAAATCACTCCTGCTGAGGAGGTTTGGCATCTCCAGCACTGGAGTTTTTGGAAAGCAAGGCAGGTAATTCATCTGAGTGCTTAACAATACCCAAGCTCAAAACTCTTTTCAATCCCTCTTTTTGCCATTTAAGCCATTTTTGGGTTAAATTTCTTGTACCTCTTTCAAGACTGGCATTTCTGTGTTCAAAGTCCTGATTCAGAGCACAGAAACCTGATTGTAAATAGGGAAAAATGGGAATAAGCATGAATCTGCTTAGAATGTTGCATTAGCACTTTGTGTAGCTAGCTTTAGACTAAGAAAGCACCTAATGTCTAGCTGGATCTATTTTTTAAAAAGATTAAATTAATATATTTTAATATGCCTGGATACTCCCCCATTAAGGCCCAGAAGGCTTTTCCTGCTTAAATGAGTCCATGAAAAATGGGATTTCACTGGTATTTCCAAGATTTTTTTTAATGCCTACCCTTCTTTTTGGAGTAAAATCTGCCTTCCTACACTTCTGTCAGGCTCAGACACAGCCTGGTCTGGTTTACACTTCAGGCAGAAAATTATTCTGATTTTTGAAGCATATTCCCTTTCCTTCAGCAGGAGTGTTTTGGAAAAATGGACTGATTGACCTAACAGGTGTTTATCTTGTTGAGAAGAGTTTTAGATAAGCCCTATCAACTCCCTATGGATGAATACCAACCAGCAGACCTCCAGTGTTGATTCAGAGGTGTCTAAACCCAGTGCCTTGCTCTGGAGGAACTGGTGGTATTAGGGAAGCTGTGGATGGTAAGGGAAGGGAGACCAGTTGGCTCCAGAAGCTGAATACCAAAGGACCTACAGGGAATCTCAATAAACTCATCAAACCCATTTGTTTTCTCTCTTTGTTCAGAGCTAACTGCACAGCTCAAAACAAGGGGATGACCTTGGTTCCTGTCTCAAGGATGATGTGGATGTGGGAAAAGCCAAGTCCCTGGGGCCAAGCTTGTCTGTGGGGCCCAAAACCTGATGGATTCTGAAGCAGAACATTCCACATTCTCCAAGCCCACTTCAGCTTGCCAAGGCTGGGAGCCTGGGGAAGCAGGAGCACACCCCATGGGGAGATGGGAAGGATCTCTGAATGCAGAACAAGAATTACTTGTTTGCCTGGTCAGATGCCAATTCACAAACTGGCAATGTTCCTCTTAGACCCACTTGTTGGATTTATCCCAAGAGATTCCAAATTGTGTGGACTCATCTATATTAGTGAGGTTTTGAGGTGTTGAGCTCAACAGTGAGCTCAGCTTCCTGCTTCCCATTAAATTAAAGCTCGAAGTATCTCTTGAGTTGTATGAATTTCTTTTTCCTCGCCTAAGAAAATGCAAACTAAACCCCCAAAAATCACTCATATTGCTGAGCCAACTTAAAAATTAAAGTTCAATTGATTCATCAATTGCAAGTAAAATTACTCTGCTGATAACTATCTTCCTTTTCAATAGTTTCTTAGTAGTATCAGTAAGATTGGCACAACACCTTTTAATAAAATCAAAAATCAAGTAAAATTTAGCATCACCCCTTTATGTTTTCTTATAGCAGTGTTGGGAACTTGCAGGGGGAAATAATGTAGTTAAATTAAGAACGAAAGCCTAAATTAAGACCTAAACCACCACTGTTTGCCCAACCCCCCATGCTGCAGGAAGCAGAGATATCTGACAGAAAACCATATTTATGAAAATTATGAAAACCATATTTATGAAACAGGAAAACCATATTTATGAAAATTTAACATGCATCTACTGTACTTACCATGCTCACATCTACAGAAAAAAAGGTGGTTTCCACTTACACCTAAATTTCAGTAAGTTTAAGCAAGTTGGGCTGCAGAGCAGCTCTATTTCTGTCAGCTTTAAGAGGCAACATGAATGAAGAGAATAATGGTAGGAAAATAATATATCTAAACATGAGAGCACCAAATATCTATTTAAATATAAAAATAAAATACAGTAGTGCAGGCAAGAGTGTCCACGTTGTCATGCAGGATGAGTTTATTACATGACAGAGGAGTGAAGACGAAGAAAAGGAGACCAAGTGCATCATTCCATAAAATAAGGTTGCCTTTTTAAGAAAAAGCCCTGAGAGACAATATTTTCACAAGCTAAAGGTATTTTTGAAGTCCAATGAAATCCAAATTAAGTTGAATTCCAGCTGTACCAGCTTTGTATCAGGGATATTCTTTATTAATGTCAGTGAGTAAATGGGAAAATTGCCCACAAAACAATTTTTGCAACATCTCAAGAGATATGGGTTTGCTTTTAATTTGACTTCCAACTGTGCCCAATCATTTCCCAAAAGGTTCAAAACTGCTCTGAGGCACCTGGTTTGATCATGGAGGGCTCCTCAGGCGTTGGTTTTTTATCCTTTCTACATGGAATGCACCTGGTTTCCATTTCTGGACGTGTGAGTGTGGTATCAGAGGGGAGGGTGAGTGGTGGAGCCTTACTGTACTTCTCCTCCTTGCACCTCTGCAGGATCTCTAAGCTCCTCTGATGAACTGGGTGGTGGAGAAAGCTAAAACTATCCACACTTTTCAAAACCGCACATGGCACTGCATCATCATGCCCTTGGGAAGCAAAATAAAAACAAACAAAAAAAAATGGAGAGAAGAGAAAGATTTTATAAGCAGAAGTCAGGAGAGGGGAAGGAACAAGCCCAAAGGAGCTCCTGGGTCACAGGTTTTTATGCTTGACACAATTTAACTGTGGTTTCCTCCTCACTGTGGCATGAAAGCAATGGGCTGGACCACATCCCAGTCCTAATTAGAATCTTCATTAGACAGAGCATAAACACTTAATAATCACTCCAAAATTATTTGGGCAAAAAGAGGATTATTAGATAAATCTTTACTTTTATTAACTTATTTTTAAAATCCCTTCTGTGCCTCTGCCCAGTGTTACCAGCAAATCTCTGTCCAGCTGCTCCATGACACAGCCACCTGGAATTCTCATTGTGCATGCCAGTGCTACATTTTGCTCAGATTTTGGCAGTTCAAAGGAAAAAAATGTGAATTATTTGCATTAAGCACCATTTCCATATTCCCTGAGGGCAGAGAACACAGAGTCTGGAGTTTGGCAGGATAGGTTTGAGTTGGAAGAAGCCATCAATGTGTGATGGCCCAGCTGCGAGCACAGGGTGGAGGAGAGGTGACACCAGTGACAATGTGCCAACACACAGATGTCTCTCTGTTGTGGCTGGCCACGTCCAGGAGGTGTGGGGAGGTCACCATGGAGTCACTTTGTGCCAGCATCTCTGGGAGCATTTCATATCAACACATCAAACCACGGGAAAGCACCGATCTGAATTTTCCACAGGAACACTGCCAAGGCGTGTCCTCCTCACCTTAACACCAGTGAGACCTCAAACACCAAGCTTTTGGTTGCTGTCACCTTTATTTGGCAAATGCAGCCTTTTTATTAATTATTTTGAGGACAGTGGTTTTTTTGTGATCAGCTTCAGGAATAAATTTGCAGAAACCAGTGGGATTATTTTTAAGGAGAAATTACCAAGGAGCAACCCTTGTTGGCTAAATCCAACTGCAGAGCCCATCAAGGACAGGCACAGCCTCAAAACCACAAAACTTTCATCAGAGCAAGGATTTAGGTCCAGCAAAACCAACTTTGTATGAATAGCACCATTTTCTCCACTAAGTTTTTGCTATGAATTAGAGAGTTTTGCATAATAAATGTGAATTGATGACAGCACAAAAAGTCAATCAGCCCATTTTCTCTCCTTAAAAGCTTGACAGTGTTCCTTTAATCCAAGTTCACAAACAAATGCAGTTCTAACACGCAGTTCTATTGGACCATTTCAGTCCTCGTTCATAAACTTAGTAATAAAAAGAATTAAAAATCAAATTATTGAAGAGTTCCACCCTTCAGCTTAAGTGCAGCTCGCTTGATCCTGGCATCTTTCATTTGAGCAGCATTGGCAGCACCCTAAGAAGCATCACTCAGGCAGAAACACAAAGGTACCAAAGAAAATTCACAGTGACACCACTTTGCTGCTCTTCACCTTCAAGTTAAAGAGGACAATCACACAATCACCAAAAGCTGCACTAGGAAGGTATCAGGAGCACAATAAAAGAAGAGACCCCAAAGCCAGCAAGAAAAAAATGCTGATTATCCTTCCAGAAGCATCTGCTTGGCACGGAGGAGACAACCAAAAGGATGATGTGGAAAGGAAGCAGAGCAAAATTTTGCAGAGCTGCTTAGACACAAGCCAGGGATTTTTCTGGAAAAACCCTGTTGGGTATTGCAAGCATAAAAGCAAGAGAGATCCAGTTGGGGTTCAGACAAAGAATGCAAAGAGCCTTTAATTAAAATAAGCTAGTTTTGGATATTTTCCTGCTCCCTCACTTCACCTACCTGATGGATGGGGAAAGGACCTCAGAAACCAAGAACAGGCAGCACGTCTTGAAAAAGTATCTGTACAAATATTAAGTGTGTGCACGTGGATGACTGTGTGAGAGGCTTTTCTTACTCTACCATCATTTTGTTGGCAGCTCCACATGTGTGGGCAGGCAGATGCTCAAATCAGGCTAATTAAAGCCATCAAGGTTTGATAAAAAACAAAATAAACATCAAACATGCGCTGCCTTTGGTTCTTTGCTTCTGTCTATCAAGATGGGAGAATTTTAGTGATACTTTGATAACTCATAAATGTTTTCTGCCATAGAGGCAAAGCATCAATTTGGGGTTTTCCTGTACTGTTTTGGAGAAGGGAAGGGAATTGCAGCACCTGGCAGTGGATGCATCATGTTACACCAGGCTGTCACACTGTCCTGACACTGGCTGAGCCTCCTGTCCATGTCTACCTCTTCCACAGCCACCTGCTCTGGGGACAGGATTTTGGAGGAGGACAATGGAGCAGGGGATGGCTGTAAGGTCACACCAGGACACAATAAAAACCCTGCTACTGATCTCACCTTGCTGAGTGTGACCTGGGCAAAGTCAGAATCCCAGAACAGTTTTGAGTTGGAAGGGACCTTAAAAATCATCCAGTCCCACCCCTTGCCCAGGGCAGGGACACCTTACACTGCAGGTTGCTCCAAGGCCTGTCCAGCCTGGATGGTCATGCTTGGACATGGTGGGCAGCTCTCCAAAGAGGGCAAGGACAGTGATCCCAGCTCGGCCACTGCTTGTAGGATAAGGTTTTCCCACAGATAAGGTGTACCTCAGTATGGAATTTAGATTTAGGTAATCACCTCCTAGTAGTGTTGCCTGTACAATGGAGACTTTCTCATGACTTTATCCCAATTTGATGCACATAAAAATTTAGGGTATAAATGATCTGAGGATTGTTGGTAAGTTCAAGATAAGCCTTATCCAGCTTTCTGAGGGGTTTGTTTTTTCTTTGACTCAAAACCCAGAGGGAACAAAGCACAATCCCATCTGAATACAGGCTAAAGGACATGGGCAGATAATGGAGCAGCACCATGAGAAGGTTTAGAAATTCAGCCATCACCATGTATTACTTAATTTTGGTATGGAAAGAAAAGATGATACAAGAATTGAGTCTCAGAATTGTCTCAAGACCTCCTGGTCTCATCCAGTTACATATATATCTATATCTATAATCATATCTATATATTGATCCAGATATATATAGCAAGAGAGACATAAGCATTTACTGCTACAAACTCTGGCCTGAAAAGCAGGAGCAAGGAGATGAGCACAGCAGTGTGCAGGACCAGCTGCCAGAGACACAGAAAGCGAAGCAGGGCTTGAAATCAGCTCTTACTTCCTGAGATTGAATGATTTTTTTAATATTCTGTATTATCTCATTTGAGTTTAGCCTGGGGTTTATGCAAGATGAAAATGCAAAGATGGATTTTGGAAGCCATCTCTTTGGAGTGGCCTTTCTCCCAAAGACAAACATCTCTGCCATCTCCCTCTTTGCTTACTCTGTCCAAAAATGCTGCCTTGATGTGCCAGACAGACCCAGGCTCATGAGAATCAGCTCTTCTCTTACACCACATTCAGGAGGTGTCAGAGGAAGAACCTCAAGACCGGAAAGTTGATTTTTTGCCTGCTGCTCTTCCTGGGATTTGCTCCCAAAACAATTATTCTTTCTGCTAGATCGTTGCCTCCCTATGCTCCTTGTCCCAGGCTCCCTCACTCTCCATGATGCAAACCTCACTGATTACAAAGTAATTCATGGTGCAGCTCTGCCTTTAATTTTAACCTAGCTGACATTTTCCCTGCTGAGGCTCTAATTCCATCACGGATTTCAAGCCCTCTTGTGCCCAGAAATGAACAGTAATAGCTTGTACCCGTCTTTCCGAAATTGCTTTACGCCGAGAAATGGTCTAAAAGCACAGCCAGGTCTTGCCTGCCACAGCATGATGATGCACCATCACTTTCCTTTAATTTAATGCCCCTGTGATCCATGGTTCTGGACGACTGCAAAGCCATGAATTTTCCTAGACAAGAGACATGCTCTCCTGCAGCTGAAAGGGTGAACAGCTTGGCAAATCACAGGAAGATTTATTGCCTTTTTTGTTTCCAGATATAACTAACAGTTCAAGAATTATTACAAAAATAATTTGCTTTTTTTGCTGGATAATTTGTATGTCTCTGTTTGAATGACTTGTGTTTTTCTATCGATGCATCCTACAAAAATGAAAAATTAAAGCAGTAAAATGAAAATATTTCCTTATGATACGTTAAAATCCAAACGTACCTTTAAATGTGACTTCTGCAAAAAATCTAATGTTAATCCAATACATTTTCTAATAGGTTCAAAACCAGGTTCAATGAGTCAGGCTACTTAAAACAGGATAATAACACATTAGACCCAAATTGCTGGTGAAAAGCAGGCTCCAGGACAGGTGATGGGCACACATACCAGTTTTCTTGTCCACGTATCGTTTCCCAGCCTCCCTGAAGGCCACCATGGCCCTGAAGAAGGCCCTCAGGACGGCCCAGCGGAACACAGCCACGGGATCAATCCCGATCATGCCACAGATGAAGGCGTTCCTGCTGCTCCGCAGCAGCGCCACGATGTCCGGCCGCATGTGGTCCGTGTTCTTCTCCCGGAAATCCTAGGCAAGGAGGAGGAGGAGGAAAGAGGAAAATAAACAATACCCACATGATACTACAGGTAGGATCTTCTAGGGTATCTCTGGGCCAGCACAATTATTGAATCCTGTTTCTTTTTTCTCTCTTGCTCCCATATTAGATACCTGTTTATGATCATCATCTCTGATGCTCATCATGCATTTATTGCATCAGAAACACAATGAGAGATTTGTAGCTGCAAATCTCAAGGCTATTTCTCACACCGGAATTCCTTCTGCTTGTAACTGGCATGAACAGAAATGGGGTCAACTTTGGAATAATTCACGTGGGATTCCAGACAGTACATGTAGCAGTGGGATGCGGAGACCTAAGCACACATAACCTGTATCACAAGTGGCTAGTGATGGGGAAAACACTGGGTTTTCTACACAAACCAGGCCCAGAAAGGCCACCCAATTTCAACTCATTGTTGGGGTGTAGCACTAAAGTCACTGCACTCCTCTAAATTCTTCCCAAAATGCCCACATGAAGGAGAACAGGAAGACCCTGTCCCTACTACTTTCCATTTCCCTCCTGACCCTCCCATCTTCTTGGGCCAAGTCCTCTCCAAAATATCTCTGTGGAGCCTCTGGGGCTTTCCTTCCCAATCCCAGATTTAGATGAAAGCAACTGCTGGGGAGCAGCTGGGTGACAGACCTTGACTCCGTACTTGACTTTGCCCGCGTAGTGTTTGATGATGAAAGCTGGCTCCATCACTGCTGGGAATTCAATGTAGGAGCTCCCTTCGTGCTGACGCTTGAATTTGTCCAGCAGCGTCTGGTTTGTGGCTTGAGGAAAACTGAGGGGAGAGAATTGAAAGGAAGAAGCTGAAAACCTCACAGGAAAACTTTTCCACTTCTTTCATGTCCATGAAAGGGAAAACAGAGACCTTCTGAGCTTCCACTTGTGTGTCTGCTTCAGCAGAGCCTCTTGGTAAGAGAAAGCCGACCCTGCATCCTCAAACCTCATGGAAATCTGCAGCATGGGGATGTATTTCACAACTTTACCCAATTTAAGTTGTTTTATCCCAGTACAATATCACTGGGAGAGCATCACTGCTGGTCTCTTGTCAATGAGACAAGAAGTGGGGGGAAACCCGCCAGGCAAATGGTGGGAGAAGACCTCGTGCCCCTGGCCATGTGGATCTGAGGTGACCACAGCAAAAACCATCTGGACTTTCCCTGCCTTTTACATGGAGGAAACTGGCACAAGCATCCAATGGGAGAACTGTTCTGCTCCCAAGTTTCCACACCAAGGCAGCCCCAGAAGCCACACGTTCTCCCAAGAACTTCTCCTGAGACAGATGGATGCAACCAAGGGTGAAAATCCGAGCCAAGTCCTTGATGCCCACGAAACCCTGTGGAAATGCAGCCCCTATGGACAATTGCCCTCACTTCACTCTGGTTCAATTTTTATCAGTAAAATTGATAAATCCAGATTATATCTCAATAACAGCACCTACACATCCTGCTTTAACTCATGCACTTGGGTTCAGCACCTTCACATCATCTCACCCCAAGAGACAGGGAAAGAAATTAAGAGAGAAGCAAAGGAAACCTTTTCCCTTCCCTTTAATGGAAGAAATTCTTGAAAGAAATTTTAATTATTATTTTTTAAGGCTTTTTGCTCAGCTGGCTGATTCTCCACTCTGTGTGTTGCCGCCTCAAAAACAACACTAGAAACACCAATCAGCCCAGCGAGCTATTAGCACCTTTCTGGGAAGTTGGTTTTTTTTTTTCAGAAAACTGGAGGATAAACACATTTTAACTGAAAAACAAATCTCATTTCCAAAGCCAGCATTTTCCTACTCACTTGCTTTCCTCATCCAGCAGATGGAGCAGCCCTGTTGGCTTCTTGCTGATCAGGTTGATGCAGCTGGAGTTGTCTATGTAGTCAATGTTGTGCCAGCTAATTCCTTCTGCTCTATATTCCTCCTAACAAAAAAAAAAAAAACAACCCACAGATGACATAATGATGATTTGGTGCAAGCAAAAATAAAAGACAAAATCCAAAGGGTTTCGTGGAAACTGATGCACCGTTTACCAAAACAGACATCTCTCCTGTAAATATTCCATCAGTGCTTTCTGTGATTCCAAAGAAAATTATAAAGAACCTCTGGAACAACCTGAAACAAAGTGAACCACAGAGCATTTCCCAATTTCAGATGCACCAGACATTTGTTTGGACACGGGGTGGCTGTGTGGGAGTCCAAGCCTGCCAAGGACATCCAGTGTGTGTGGACTCCCCCTTTCCTTTTCCTGGATTGCTTCTAAATCACAGCACAGTTTGGGCTGGAAGAGACCTTAAAGCTCTTCTTGTTCCACCCCCTGCCATGGGCAGCAACAACTTCCACTATCCCAGCTTGCTCCATGCTCATCCAACCTCACCTTCAACACTTCCCGGGATGGGGCAGCCACAGCTTCCCTGGACAACCTGTGCCAAGGCCTCACCACTCTCACAGGTGTTGCTCTGATTTTTTAAGATTTTCTGAGCCTTCTGATGTTTACATTCTTGTAATGAACTTTCTCACACACTTTCTGTAAATAACTTGTTGTTTTTGCATCCTTTTATGGAGGAAGAGAAATTGGATGGACTGTTGGTTTGACCAGTGACATTGGTGAGGTGGCACTTTCACCCTCCAATCCACTGTCACTTTTGGAAATCTATAAATGTTGGAGTCAGAAAATAAACTTCCCTTTTTACCTTGAGAACAGCAGAGTGTCTGGGTTGTGTTGTTTCCTATAGTGACCCACAGGGATCAATTTCTCCTCAATATCCCATCCATCCCTGCCCTCTGGCAGTGGGAGCCATTCCCTGTGTGCTGTCCCTCCATCCCTTGTCCCCAGTCCCTCTCCAGCTCTCCTGGAGTCCCTTCAGGCCCTGCCAGGGGCTCTGAGCTCTCCCTGGAGCCTTCTCTGGTCTGAGTGAGCACCCCCAGCTCTCCCAGCCTGGCTCCAGAGCAGAGGGCTCCACCCTCAGAGCATCTCCATGGCCTCCTCTGGGCTCTCTCCAGCAGCTCCACATCTCTCTGATGTTGGATGCCATGGCTGGAGGCAGCTCTGCAGGTGGGGTCTCACCTGCATGGGGCAGAAGGGCACATTCTCCTGCTTCCCACACTTTGGGGTCTGGGGGGTTTTGGGGTTCCCAGTGCATGTGGAACATCCCACCCATCAAAGTGTCACACAGTTTGCATCAATTAATATTTAGTATTCAGTTGCTGGAAAGAAATTGTGGTACAACACATTAATTACACAGAAAAAGCAGCAAAACCTCCCTTTCCTGCCTCCCTGGGCTCTGCTCTTCCATTTTTTAATGTCCATTTTAATGTCCCACTATCAATGGCCAGTGCTATATGAGCTAACAAAGAGACCTGCAGCTATACAAAGCCACAGCTCCAGCACCAGCAGAATCACCACCCTCTACAGTTAATGTGGGGATCTGCCCTAAAATTCAAGTTGAGACCAAAAAAGCTATTTATTTTCCACCAAAATAGTTCTAACCCTTGCTCTCCTATAAAGGTTATCTCCTCTGAGACATACTTGCGACTGGAATACTTCAAGAAGTCTTAGGCAGAAATTGTTTTAGTGCATCAAAATGAAAGTAGAGTTTAAAAATCATAATTTTCATCATAGGTTTGAGGAGTTGTGACTCACTGTCTAAACAGATATTGGACCATGCACCTTACTCCAAAGTCCTACTGACCCAGCTGCCTTTTTACTTCTCTATCACAGGACATTTTGATGGCAAAATTGAAGATAAAAAGGAAACAAGTTTCAAAATCCTAATAGGATGCATCTTTTAATAATAATCAGATTCGTTATTACTGCTGCCTCTGCTTTTATTTTTAATATGAGCAAACAACTTTAGAAAAAGTATGTACATCCTCATCCAAAATTAACATGAACTCCACAGATATTCTTAGAAATAAAGAGTCTGAAGAGCTTTGAGACATTTCACAAGGAAATTTTTGCTAAAACAACCCCTAGAAGGACTTGAATTCACTATTGGAGACATTGTATAATCTTACAACAACTGTACAGACAAATACAGATGTGTGCTGCCTTAGAAGGAGTTTTTAATATCCCTAAAGCCTTTGGGATTCAAAATATACAACATCCCATTGGGGAAAACACTCCTGAAAATAAGGGATGACTCTGTATCATGAATTTTGTTTACTGCTTTTACTTTTTAATCTTTTACCTTCAATTCTTGCTGAGCAAGAAGGACACAGCAGAACCTCCCAACAACATTCTCAAAGCCCTGCTGAATTACAGGCAATCAAAAAAATCACAGATTTGTTTAAAACTCGTGGCATTTTGCAAGGCAGGAAAAAGCTCATATGCAGCAATCACAGGCTGTGTATTTCAGAGCAGGCAAGAGCTGCTCCTGAGGGATTTCCCTGAGAGTCACTGGGAGTCAGCACCATCCATCAACTGCCTGCTTGCAGCAGCCCTTAATGCAGTGCAGGGTCCATTAGGCCCAGCTTTGCCAGCTCAAGCCTGGTCAGGAGGATGCAGAGAGCAATAAAACCTTGGTGTGATGAGCCAAGAGCAGCATTATTGCAGTGGTGACAGGAGGGTGTTATCAGACTTATATATTTATTATCCTCACTCTTTGTTGAAGTACTTGTTGGGGGCTTTACATTTTTTTGTCCCCCAAAAACCCATAAATCATGTAGAGTTTTATGTCTGCACACATCTAAGCTGAGAAACCACTGCTCTGCTCTAGAAGGACTCTAGATATCCATAATTCCACATGGGACATTCAGCAGCTGCACAGCAAATGTGCTGTGAAACCCCTCTGGCCACAATAAAAATTTATAATTCTGCTGACATCAGTGCAAAAGCACTAATCAGCAATGCCAGATATGGAGTTTTAAAAAAATAATCTAGTAAATGACCAAAAAATACCAGAGTTCAAGGTCTCCACTTCTCTGGGCTCATTTTCAGCTGTTCCATAGATCTGATGGTCAGGTCCCTCCTGGCATAATTTCCTTCAGCTGCAGGATTTTGGCTCATTCTCCCTCCTCTGCTCCTTTTTTTCCTCTGGGCTGTGTCAGAAATCCTCCCTCCCAGGCTCAGGGGTTCTTCCCTCCCTCCCATCCCCAACACAAACCTGTTCCTGCTCTGGCCAAATGAGAACAGGGATTCAAGTCCTCAACAAACAACCTTTTCCACAATAATTCAGAGATTTACTCTCATTTCAAGACAGGCAGCAGGAACTATTCCAAAGCTTAAATGGCAGTAAGTTCTCCTCATTCCTTTTTTCCTAACATTTTTCCAGTTCCTTGTTTGGTTGCCTTCAGGATCTGAGCTCAAGAGATACAACAATGGCTTTGGGATGCTCTGCTGTAATTTCTGGGGTATTTGCTGCTCTGCAGAACACCCTGCAGATTGTTCACAGAAAGACAGAAGCTATAGAATAAAATCACTGCTGTCTATAAAACTTAATTAAATTGCAGTTGTTAATATTCCATGTGATTCCTATATTTGTCTTCTAATGACCATCCTCCTGCAGAATTCAGGAGATATCCTGAAAAGCTACCTCCAAAATATTCCTTCATCTCTGAGCATGACCACAAAGCCATCCTTTGATGGATGCAGGGTCTTGGAGCACTGGAATATTAGGGAATTCCATTCAACCAACATGATGCTTTCATTTAACAAGACAAAAACAACATGAAACACTTTCATTCAAAGAGAAAGACCTCAAGCTGGAGGTTAATTAAAAATCAGCTTAAATTTATACCTTGATTTAAAACTAAGTTATGTTTAGGGGCACATTCAAATATCCTATTTCTGGAAGATCATCTTTACATCAGGAACCAAATTGCTGACATTACCACTATGCAAAAGTTTCTCGTGCAGTGAAGTCCACAGAGCCCCTTTTTTGGCATCCTTACTTGCAATAAAAATGTGAGATTTACTCCTCCCATCCCTGGACACCTGTCTGCTGGAAAGTGGAGCCATGCAAGTTCACTGGAGAGAAGAGCACTGAGCTCCCAGACTTGGCAAAAGAAATGGAGCAAAGAACTGAAAAAAGACATTGGGGTTTTTTTTTAGAGTCCAGCAGCTCCATATTTTCATTTAATTATCGGGTGAGATGCCACAGATTGTTCTCCAGGTGACCTCTATGGACTCCATGAGGGGATTGCTGCTTCCCAAGTGAGAATTCAGAAACAGCTTTGCTGCCCTAAGCATGGAGAGAGACATTGGCACTATGTCAGCATGGAGTCACTGAAGGGATCTGAGTAAAACACAGTTTATGATGTTCAAATATATTAAAAAAATATATAAAATGGGCACGCAGACTTTGAAATGCACAGGGAATATAAGAGTAAATCTTTACTCTCACACAGTGTTAGCTGAGGCAAAGCTGCACGTAAAATGTGGGATACCAAACAACCAGAATGGGGCAGAATATACAACATTTTAAAGTGGGAAAATTACTGAAACTCTAGGAAAGGGGGCACTCTTAAAGCTCTGTTAAAGGGAAGCTCTGCCTGCCTACACTGACCCAGAGCATGAACACTGCCCATGGCACAGAATAATGAATTTAAAATTAAAACACACATGCTGAGCATAAGGAAAACCTTCCCAACTGGGCTGCAAGGCGTGATGGCAACCCTCCTGCCAGGAACAGAAATATCCTGTAATTTCATAGTTGGAGTTGTTGGGAACCAATTCCTGTTATCTCTACAGGAGCATTGGACCAGTTCTGTTATCAGGACTTTATTTCAGTGTTAAATCAAACCAAACCACTCTAATCCAGGGTGGAATTAAAGATTTCTTTATCCTGAGTGGGATAACACACCCACAAGCCCAACAAAATCTTGGGAGATGCTGGAAAATGTCTTTACATATGATCATCAATTACTCTGTATCCAGCCACAGCCATCAGTAAATAAACCCAAATGCTAAAAATAAAAAGCACAGTTAGGGGAGAAAAAGTTACACATGATTTTTAAAGTCACACTTATGTAGACATGGTATCTGTGATAAATACGATATCTAAATAAAATATCTGAGCTCTCTTTGGAGTAACATGGTCCCTGGGTGCTGCTGCTCCCCAAAATCATGTGGCAAAGTTCAGAGATGGGGAGGGAGGGACAAGGGGCTTGAAAAGCTTCAAAGAGGAAATGCAGATTAAATTAAACAGGAGATGTGATTAAAATAAATTAAAACCATAATAAATTCCCCATCTGTCTAAAAGCACAAAACTCAGGGTTTAGGAAGTTCAAATCAAAAGGTAGTGAAAAGTCTCTCCTAAAGATAAAGGTTTTACTGTGATATGTGAAGTTTGTTGCCCTATCATGGGATATCAAAGATACAATTTTTCCCATGATTTAAAGAGTTCTGGAGGGCTTTGGGCATCTATCCACGCACATCCTGCAAGCCAAAAGCCCTGAAAATCCCTCAGTGTTTCAGTGCCCTGGAGGCAGATGTCTTATCCCACAGGGATATTGCCATTAGTCACAGTGAGAATTGAGAAACAGCCCCAAAAATAAGATTCACAACCCCCAAGAGCAGCAGAAACCTCCACCAACTCATTCACCTCCTCCCACCAGGCAGAGCTAGAGCAGATCCAGGAGTTTATCTACTCCAGCCTTTCCCTACTGAGGCATAGGAAAACCTTGTTTACACAATGAAAATTCCCAGATTAAAGTGAGAAATCAACTGAAAAATCCCTTTTCCCAGTGTAACTCCACGTGGGAACATTTCCCATCGAGCTCCTGTCGTAAAAACTCGTGTAAATCCAGAGCCATACGATCAACAGGCAGCTACTTTGGGATGTCTAAATGTATATATTTGGCATCAAAATTCCCAACTAAACAGAAGGGTGTGAAATTCCTCTCTTCTTGCCTTGAACACCATCTGCTTCAGCTTCAGCTTCTTTGCAAAGTGAGAAATGAGGAATTGACGCCCCTTCCACATCTCTCTCCATTCCTAGATCAAATCCTCTGTTTAAAATAATCCCAAAATATTTTTGTAGAGTATGTTAAAAAGGGTTGTTGTTAAATGAAAAATTAAAGGAGCTAAACTTCAAAAAGGCTCTTTTCTGGCTATGTATGGACACATTTTCATCCTAAAATCCATCCTGGGGAGCTTGAGAAAATTAGTCCCCAGCTGGAAATGGCAACAAGGTGTGGGAGAATCTCTCCCCTAAGGATTCCTCCATTCAGGAATGAACCCATCCCATGGAGGATTAATTGTCTATTCAGCAAATGGGCACTGTGAGCCAGGCCCAGCAGAATCATCCCAGCATAAACTGATTATTAAAATGAGTTTGATATGATGAATCCATGGGATGTGGAAAGGTCCTAAATGATTGAGACCAATGTCTGGTGCTCAGTCTGCTTGTGCTGCAGACAGGGTGGATGCCTTGAGTTCCCAACATCCCTCCAGGAAAAGATGCTGAGGCTGATGGTTTCATTTAGGAATGAGGATTTTTATGTTTGTTCTCAATTTCAGTAGAAAAGGAATTTATAGACACAGCCATAAATATAAATATATAACACACATGTTTTTTAACCATGTGCTTACAGACACAACAACTATAAATACTTAACCACATTCTCTATGGGTACATGAGCTATAAACAGGTTTTTAAGGCCCCCTCTGTCCATGACAACATGAGGCAGTGCAGGGGAGCTGAGGAGCCTTCCCTTGAAGCCAAAGTTCTCTCTCCTTCCAGGTGACTATTTCAGCAGCTCCTCATCAAATGCCACATGAATTTGGTTTTATTCTGATGTTTCACCCACTGATAATCTCCCCCCTGCTGTACATTTGAATTTACTGGAATTTGGACTCTCCATCATGAAAGTGTTTTAAACCAGCAGCCTCAGCCCTGCAAATCATGTGTGGAGCGCCATCTCCAAACCATCCATCTCTGTGCTCAAATCAGCTCCCTGAACTGCGATGGCAACAGAGTTTCAATCATAAATTAAATTTTGCTCTCAAAATGGGCAGAATTGGGTTTGCAGGGTTCAGCTGGCAGCACACACACTGCCATGATCCCATGGGCTCCCTCTGCAGAAACATCTTTTTCCCAAGCTGCCCTTACACAGCCAGGAAAAGCACAAGCTTAACATTGTTGTGTGATCTGCTGGGGGACCAATTCCTTTAATTTCTTGTGATCAAAATAAAAGAGGAAAAGAAATATCTGTATCTGCACTGTCAGCACCTTGAAAGATGGATCAGAGTTGGGAACTCAGAGAAGGAACCTCCACAGTGGTCATGGTGAGGACCAGACTGATCTTTGAGGCTGAACATCTCCTCCCCCTTTCAGTCCCACTCCACACCTGTGTCAATTAACACACTCTTGATTCCAGTCCTGCCACAATAAGACCATTCTTAGGTTGGCTGAAGTATTTTAGAGGCTTTTAAAGATTTCCTGCTCATCATCTTGCTTAAGAGGGGAGGTCACATTGCACAGCTGTGTCCTATGAAAATCCACCAACAGAAACACAGAATGGTTGGGCTGGAAGAGACCTTAGAGATCTTCTGTTTCCAAGATCTTGTGGACACCTTCCACCGTTCCAGGGTGCTCCAAGCCCTGTCCAGCCTGGCCTTGAACAGTTCCAGGGATGGGGCAGCCACAGCTGCTCTGGGCAACCTCTGCTAGGGCCTCAGCACCCTCACAGTTCCCAATATTCCATCTGACCCTGCCCGCTGGCAGTAGGAAGCCATTCCCCCTCGTCCTGGCACTCCAAACCCTTCTTGTACCACTGATAAATAAAAACTTTTATCCCTGGCACAGTCTGTGCATTTATTTAGCCAATACATCTGAGTAGGAACCACAATCAGCAGAAAACATCATCTACCCCTCTGGAAGAGGGACAAGGGCACTGGGAGCAAGCACCTGTGAACTGGAGAGTTACAGCAAGGAGCATGGGATGAGGGGTGGGCTTGCCAGATGCAGCACTTCTCTGCATCAGGGATAAATTAAAAGTTAAGAAATTCCATATGAGTAGCTGAATGATCTTTAAGATCCCTTCCAACTCAATCTACTTTATGGTATGAGAGGATATATAAATAATATAAGAGATTAGGATATATCCTATTACAGGTCACACATTATATATTATGTTTATATATTTACTGCTCACCATTTGGAGAAAGCCAGACACAAGTGGGTGGCAAATGAAGCCCCCCAGTCCCAGCCATGCAACATCCATGGACTCAAGGATGCTGGCAGGACAGAAGACAAAGCTCTGGGGGTCTGATCCCAGAATCACTGAGCTTGGAAAAGCCCTCCCAGACCATTGAGTTCAACTTGTGCCTGATCCCCACCTCGTCACAGAGCACTGAGTGACATATCCAGGAGTGCCTTGTACCCCTCCAGGGATGGGGGTTCCACCACCTCCTGGGCAGCTCCAGTGCCTGACCACCCTTTCCATGAAGAACTTCCTCCTGATGCCCAACCCCAACCCACCCTGGCACAGATCAGAGCTGTCCTTCATTTCACTAATGCGCTTTGAAATCTTCCTGCCCTGCAGATACCATTTAAACAGCTCTCAGCATCCTGATTTTTATTAGTATAATTTATGTGCTGTAAGCATCATCCCCTTCTCCCAAACATGAGCTGCACTCGATGGAGTTCTGCCAAATAATAAATCAATAACTTGTGCAGCTTGTTCTTTCTCCACGGGTCATGTGGCCCACAGCTGGCCAACATTTCTCAGAGGGCAGCCACTCTCCCATCTCCAAGGAAAACAAATTTGAACTGAGCCTCCCAGGACTCAATGCTTGACTTCTGATGGTTGGCTTTTGTCTTCAGAGGCAATAAAGAGGCGTTAACGCCTAAGCAGTGATGAGATACAGAAAAATCCCTCGCTGTAAGGAGAGGAAGAGTGTTCCAAGCAGTAGGAGAGAGACCTTTTTTCATCATTTATTTTGAATTTAAATATTTGAGATTGATGCTTTTTAAAATTAATTCACTCCCACATTAAATTCTAAATGTAATATTTAGGTAAAATATCTAAACTCATTTTAGAGTGTCATGTTCCTGGGGGCTGTTGCTCCTCAGAATCATGAGGTGGATTCAGAGGTGGTTGGAGACCTCCAAGACCATCAAATCACTCCTCCAACCAAACACCACCATGACTTAATCCAGACTACTGGATTTCTCCACCTATTGCACAGGACCAGTAAACTCTACAGACCTCCCTAAATATTCACAGAGTTTTGGATGGCTGAGGAAACATTCCACAGGATGCTTTATCATGATGAAATTCAACTTTTCAGGCTGAGATTTACTGGCTGGGACACCAAGCTCACCTGGGACTCCACCAGAAAATAGACTTCACTGAACACCTGAGCTCCTGCCAATTGATTGTACTCCAAATTCTGTAATTTTTTCAGCCTCTACCTTGGTTATTTATGGATTTTTTTAAACAATAAAAACATGCCCTTGAAACTGAAGTTTGGTGGGTAAGCAAAAGCTGGAAAAAGAAGTAGAAAAGAACTTTAATAGCAAGACCTGTGGGATGGAAAGCTACAGGATGAGTCCTCAACCTTTGCAAAGCATCAGCTGAAACAGGGAAAGGTGGGTGAGGTGCAGAGAACCAGATGAGCCTCGGCAGGGATGGGGGAAGATCAGTGAGGACAAAGATGACAAAGTCTGGAGAATGGGATACATAAAGAAATAAAAACTTGTACTCCTGGCCCTTAAAATGCCAAGGACCTGGAAACTAGGAGGAAACTCATATCATAGTGGTGTGGTACTGGTGACCTCCAAACTAAACCTCCAAACTTCATCTGCAGCAATTATTTAGCACAATGCCCTAAAAAGCCCCAAACTGAAGAGCTGCTGTATTTTTGGGAGATACCAGCCTGAAGATCAGGGATGCCTTGGTGGTTGTTTGCAAACCACTGGAAATAGTGCCATCTTCAGACAGCAGGTTTAAAAAAAGATTCACCAGACACATTGTATTAGATTTCAATGTGGAAAAAAAAGAGAATAAAATTTAAGATAATCCCATGGTTCTCCCAGAGGACAGTGGTGGGTATTTTGGTTTCCATAACATCAACAGCATGTCATGGCAACAATTCCATCATGACTAAATGCAGTTCTGGCAGACAAATTCTATTAGGATTTCAAGAAAAATCCTCAGTGACTATTTAATTTTGCCACTTATTTTTTTGGCAGAGGTGTCTGGGTATCTCAGCAATTTCTCTTCAGCCTCCTGCAAGCTTTGGAGAGCTGAGGATTCAGAGAAGGATCTATCCATTTCAGGTCCCTACCACCAAGACACAAAAGAAACCCTTATAAAGATACAAATACCTCAGATAAATTCACATTTTGAAGTAACAGAACTATTTTGCTCCCTAGAAACACAATATTAACTCCCTGGTCTTCATTTGTAGACTCATGACTATCATTAAAAAACCTTTGGGCTAGTGAGGAACGAAGAACATTCTGAAGACCCAAGATCTGAACATGAGTCCTAAAGTTTTCTTTCCTTCTAATCCACTCCTCCACATGCAGCTGGAATTCCAGGGAAAGTAAATGGTTAAACCATCCAAATCATTCACCCAAGGATCAGTGCTTGTGCAGCTGCACAGATTACTTGTATTTATAGACTCAATCTATGCCAAGATGTCTGAATTTTCCAGCAGCAGAGCTCACAGAGCTCCAGGCAGGATCCAGGAGGATGACGTGCTCAGGCATTAGGAGTTGGAATGGGCCCTTTGCAGTTTGATGGCTCCACAACTGCTCCTCACATCCACACAGCAAACACTGACTCCAGTGACTTCACATGCCTGACAGATTTCCAGGAGAAAGGAAAGCTAATGAGCTCTGAAGCTGCTCCAAGAAGAATTAGGGATTGCTGCACTGAGGACCTCTGTGTATCCCCCAGGCTTGGGGGGGAGCACTGATCCACTAAGAAATCCCAGCCCAATAACAGGAATTCCCTCATGGCTGATGGCATCTTGGAGGAGGCTGCTGAAACCCCACCTCATGGAGGAATCATCTCTCTCCAGCTTTCAGGAACGATCCTCCCTCCTTGAGTCTCTTCTAGGGAGGGTATGGCAACATTTATAAAAAAAACAGCTGGTTTGGCTTTGTGACAGCATCAAAATTTGCATTTTTATGGTGGACAATGGGAAAATAAACCTGTCTCTAGAAATAGACAGGTTATCCCACTATTAGAGCATCTATTGAGTAGGGCACACCTACATACAAAGGCCACTTAAAAAACTGAAATTAAATGGCTTTGAGCAGCTCTGCTCTACCTTATTAACCAAAACCAAAGAGATAAACAGAAACCATCAAACTCATGAACAAATACTCCGTAAGTGACCCACTTGTTTTTTGAACATCCTCATATTCAAGGCAACTTTTTCTTCTGCATTTTCCAAACTCTGAGAACACTGGAGAAGCCCAAAACAAAACCATCAGGGTTTTTGGGAAGGGTTGGGTTAATTCTGTAATGATGATAAGGAGGGTTCCCCTTGGCCTCCCCCAAGAAGGATTTCACCTGGAGAGAGGACATGCAGACTGGCAAGTAAAAAATAAAAGGCATTTTGAAGGCCTCTAACACATTTCCTGTGTTGTACAGCCCAATAATAGTTGTCCATCCATGAAACAACACATGGATGTTGAAAGAAACTTTCAGTTTTCTTGTCCTGCTTGTTGCTGGATAACAAATGGAGAAGCCTCCTCCCATCACTCTAAACCATCCTGTGTGTGTTACCGGCTGGATTGCAGCCTGTGTTTTTGGTGTGTCTCTTAGAGTGCATAAATTTGAGGCTGGAAAGCAACACCCTGTCCTAACATACATAAAGCAAAGCTTAAAGTTCAGCCTTTCCCAATCTGCCAGGGCTATTGAAGATCATAAGCTGAGCTAAGATCTCAAGTCTGACCTTTGAGAACACATGAGAGTAACATTTCCCCTCCCTCCCCAAAAATCAACACTGGAAGGCAAAAAACCACCGCAAGATTGGGAAGGCTTTTTAACTAGATACCGAAAAATAACTTTTATGTGGTATCAAATGGCACAGCAGCATGTCCAGGCAAAGGCAAGGAAGGAATTGCTCATTCCTTGATAAGACCTCTGAGCACGTATCAAGGAGACAACAGAACAGTGGTTAAGGTCTTCATGATGTTTTTGGAAGACAAAATGTTTATTTTAAACCAGCAAATGCCTGGCTGGGTTTTATTTTACAGGTGGAAGTTTGTCATACGGTCAATTAGAAGTTAAATAGGAATAATTCAGAGTACGCTCCTTAACAAAACAGAATGAAAGGGACAATTTCAGAACTTTATCAGGGCCACAAAGTCATGTCAATATTCACTGGCATTAGAGAGTAAATATTTTTGGACTTACCTGTTCCAGTTTAAAGATGTGTTGGTTAAAGTAGTGCTGCAAGCGCTCGTTGGCAAAGTTAATGCAGAATTGTTCAAAACTATTGTTTTCATAGTCTTCAAACCCAAAAATATCAAGCACTCCAATGGATAAAGTCTGCAAGAAAAGTAAGAGTGAGGATTAGAATAAAATCACATTAAGTGGATTATTTGTACACAGTACATAATCAAAAGCACACAGACAGAATTAAATATACTTAATAGTAAGAATTTTACTAGAATGGTTGATATTGTGCCATTTGGCAGACTCCTCCAAATCAAAGAGACAACGTGTAACTTTAGATATCTGGACAAAAGGGCTTGTTCTAAGAGAAAAGCCCTTCAAATGGTGATTTTTTTTTCCTTATTTACAAACAAATGGCCATCTTTGAAGAAACCTGAAGCCTCTTCCAAGTTATTCTATTGGATTTAAAAGTATTGCTCTTCAGAAGGGAAAAATGGGGAAACAAAAGCTTGCATGGTGAAGACAATCCATGGAAACACACCTCCAAGGTGAAAGCAGTGTCCAAGCAAACCCACTCCAGCTGCAAACCTCAAAAAGAAACTCCAATGCATCAGAGCTTCCCATGGAAATAATCTTTAGTTCTTCTGGTGAAAACTGAAATAGTGTCACAAATAAAGCATCCACCTTGTTTGTCAGATGGATCAGACAATGGACTGGTGTTTGGGGGCATTGAGTCACTCCCGCCTCCCTGAAAGGGGGGAATTAACACAAAAATAATAATAATGCTGCTGAAAAAGTGAGCCCAAAGCCCTGACTAACACTCAGCCCTAAGTGCTGGTCCAGCCCTGCCCCTGTGACACCTGGCTGTGTCCACATGGCTCTTCTGTGTTCTGGCACCTTTTTCCACCAGCTCCTGCCAGTTTA
This sequence comes from Melospiza melodia melodia, assembly GCF_035770615.1. NCBI lineage: Eukaryota > Metazoa > Chordata > Aves > Passeriformes > Passerellidae > Melospiza > Melospiza melodia. Next base: position 2,573,821 of record NC_086208.1, read on the forward strand.
GGATGAGGGACACAGAGGGACATCTCTGGGCTCCTTTAGTTCATGGGCAAGAGAGGTGTAAAGAGGGACCATCCCATTTTTTTTGGAACCCACTGGTACTATGAGCCCTACATTCTCTCTAACAAACTTCCATAAGTTCACAATAGGGAAGTTTTACTTTTATTAAATCCATAACCCATAATATAAATTGCAGGATTTGGCCAGTAACAAATCTAAAGAGCCTTTTTTCCCCCATCACTTTGATGATTTTGTTAACCTCAGCCATATCTCACTCCAGGCTTTTCCCCAAATTGAAGAGCCAATGCTTGTTTGGTCTCTAATCTACAATTACCTCTTGAGAAGCCCATCAAGATGTGGGTGCACCAAGGTTTCCTATATTGGTAAAGAGAGCTCAGTGCTGCAGTGAAATCCCTGCTTGCTTTGCATCCTCCTGGCCCCTTCCTCTCCCCACACCAGCCAGGCAAGGAGAGGCAGCTGACCTCTGGCCAGGTGTATGTTGGCCCACAGGTGAGTGCAACCAACCCATCACCTCCTGGCTCAGACTGTGCTTCCTACCCTTGATGGGAGCAGAAATGTGGAACTTTCTCCTTTGTGTAGGTACTGGGTTTCATAAAACTTGAGCCTTCTGCCTGTCAGATGGATTTGGGAAACCCGGAAGAAAAGGGACATGGGATATGTCAGCAAATAAACCTCATCACAGAGGGAGCTGGGGTGAAAAACAAGCTCAAGATACAGTTTCTGCTGCAGCTTCCATGCCTGTACATGACTGTCGTGTTAAACACCTAATCCATAATTAGTGTTATAAATAAAACTCATACTGTGCCCACCCAGAAAGGCTGCTGTCATCAGAAAAGGAGTGAAGAGCCTGAAGGACACATTTGGGGAGAGCTCCACCAACACAGCTTGTTAGAGCACCTTGCTCTGGGATCCAACCAAAGCCACTTCATACAAATACTCCTTTCACCCATTACAATTAATTAAATAATTAATAAGAGAGGTAAAAACATCAGCACTGGTCAAATGAGCCAAGCCTTAAGTAGGGAGGAGAAATATCCCCTCCTTTCCACTTCAACAAACCTGAGAGCTGCCACATGAGCTGGTTTTAGTTCTATGGTATTACCTGCACTTTGGATTTTCTAACACCAATTCCACTGCCAGGAACACAAACCAGACTGTCCACAGGCCTCTCCACACTGCCTTTTGTCCATTTTCAACACGTCACACAATGTGGGAGGAAAATATTCCCTCTGTGCCTGACTGCTGAGCAGGGAACCACCTACGGCTGCAGCAGGCATGGCTGCCGTGGGCAGAGCGGCCGCTGGGCCCTGAGTTGGAGCTTTGTCTGACCTGGACTCTGGCCACTGGGACAAGCACAAACACAACAAACAAAGCATTTAAGCACAAAGATAAGTCTTTAAACCATTTTCCAAGAGCTCATTGACTACTTCATCTTTTGTCCAGGCTTTTCTCCCTATTCCAGGGCCGGTCAGTCTCTACCTCTCTGATGCCATGACAGGGACGAGGGCCCTTGGCCACTTTCCCAGAAGTTTGCATCACTTGACAAAACACCCATGAGAAACAGCTCTTTGACCAGAAGATGGAAATTGGGAACCAGTGGACCAAGGACAGCCTGGCAGAGGGATTCACTCTCACCCTCTGCTTCCTGAGGTCCAGCATCTTCTCCTGCTTGTCCCAATGGATGTGGCAATCCTGCTCACCAGGCAGAAATCTGCCTCATCATTTTTTAAATACATCTCAGGAAGAATTCTTCTTAAACTCTCTGTATGATTATTGGATCATATCTATATTATCCATGGAAAAATTGATGATGGAAACGGGACAAAGTGACTCCTCTCATCTCCTTTGCAAATCCCAACCCCAACCACCTCACTGCTGTTCAAGCTCATCATCACAATATACAAGAGTTGCAAAAAATTCCCCTACTTAAAAGTCTCTATTCCACCATATACAAACAAGACTTGGAAGATAAAATGCTCACACTTCCAGACTATTAATGAATTTACTGACACCACTTTCAAAAGCATCGTGTTGATGCCCTGTGGAAATAGTTAAGCCCCTGCCATGAGTGAAGACTTCAATCTGAACAAAGTCTTAAAGCTCTCACAAACTTAATTGAATATGAAACAACTGAGCACAAAAACCCTCTCCCTTTTTTCAAATCCTGGTTCATTTACTGCATTGAAACTGCTACCAAATATATTTCAATGTGGGTGTGGAAATACACTTATAAAGCAAAACAGAAGAGTCATATACAGCAAAAAATAGCCCTGTCAGTTATAAAAGAAATATTACATTTTAAAGCTGTATTTTTTTTTGCTGACACCTAAAATTAAACACACACAGAATTAACATGATAAAAATGTTATTATAAAAATAATCTGCATTTCACAAAACCACTGCAGGTATCAAACCACGCATCCAGGAGGAGGATGGTTAATTCTGCCATGGCTGTTATACAGAGTAAACCAGCATTTTTCTCACATCCCTGTGTTTGTAACTACCAAACTCCTCCAGAATACAGATTATAAACTGTGTGGTTTTTTGCAGAGTTTCATGCCAGAGAAATCCAGGCAGAGCTCTGCAGTGAAACAGTCATTTGTCCTTTGCTCCCAAAAGAATGGGGCCAATGGATGCCACTTGGGAAAACTTTAAAACCTGAGAAATTTTGAATTTATGGCTGTTTTTCTACTCTCTGTCCCTGACAAAGCAGCACAAATGTACTAGTACAAAGTCAATTCTTGTAGCAAGGTGAAAAAACACCATTTCCCTTTACATATACAGAAATTAATTTTGCTAAGCTGTCTGCAAAAAGTGTGTAATTGGTTTAGAATGAATTTTGCAGCCCAATATTAAAAAAAAATAATCAAGGGAGTTTAAAATTTACAAATCTTTTAAGTCTTCAGCTCCAAATCTGTCGTTTGAATAGGTGCCATGAGGAAATCACACAAAGATAACTTAGAGCTTGACTTGCCAAGTCTAGTCTGTGTGTTAATGCTGTTTCTTTATCAAAACTAACATATAAAATTAAAAAGTGTGACTGCATTAATTAGCATTTCAAAATTCCTGTGATTAAAAGTGCATGTCTGTGAGGATTTTTAAAATTTGGGCGAACCCTGGGTCAGTGAGCACTTGCTGCTTGAGATGATGAAAAATGACCTCATGCTTTTCTTAAAATGTCTCAGCCATGACATTTAAACACAGAGCATGAGCTTTAAGGGCTTTTGGCAAATGATGACCTTGAAGCTCCGTACTCTCCAGTTCCCAAAATGCCAATAAATAGGGATCACTGGAGCTGATTTATGTTGCCCCAAATACACACTGGTGATGTAATTCCACCATGGAGGTACATTTTGGCAATCACAAATAGGTTTGCCTAAAAATTCAGGGGGAAAATCTTGTTTGTTGCCATTTTAAAATTTTTTACATCGTGTCATTTTAGTAATTTCTTTTCATTTATAATATTCCAAAGCCAATACTGCAAAAAATCCCTCCCCAAAACCCCAAAATCCATCACCACTTCATCCAACAGGACCACTCCAACCTACATCACCCCGATATACAAGATGACCTATATGTCAAGTGAAACACAGTGATTTGCTACAAACTTGGAAGTTGGGACCTAAAATTAATGAACTGATGCACAATAAACACACTGCATGTTCAGCAATTCTTCCTCTGCTTCAGGTCAAAAAGCCAAGAATTAACTGGTTGGTTGAATTTAAATGAATTTTCTTCATGGCCATGAATTCATGTGTTCAACCATCAATTTTTCTTCATGGCCATTAATTTTAATTTTCTTCACAGCCATGAGTTCACCATCATCCCCATGAATGCAGCACATCATCCAAGCATGGCAGCAGAGTGATTTGGGAAGAAATTAAGACAAGAACCAAATGGGGAAAGATTAAAAGCACCCTCAGAAATGCCTTTTGATCCACCATGATCTCTACTCTATATTTTTAAGAGGTGAGATGGACTTCTAGCAATTCCTACCCTGATTTATGGAAGGAGAATTCAATAAGAGGCTCTGGGAGGTTTAGTAATCTTGTTCTCAAGAGAAAGAAAAGTCTCTGGCCTCATTAATAAAGGTCAAATTTCAGACAGCTTGTAGGCAATAATGAGTCCATAAAAGGAACTGAAAGGAGTTGAGAGAAGATGAAGGAAAAGGGAGTCAGAGCAAATCCGACCCATGGCAGCTCTGCCATTACCATAAACCAGGAGGTATCAAATAGCACATTCACAACTCGGGTCAGAAATAATATGCTAGAAATCCTGTCACCAAGCATGATAAGCCAAATCCCACTGTGTTTTCCCAAAATATTTCACTGCACATTTAACTAAATTTGGATATCAAAGGTCTGATTTACATCTTCCAAATATTTGCTGGACAATATGGAAGAACAACGACCGAGTGTTTATTTTTCTTTGCCCAGCTTCATCTTTTGATCTTCTCCTTACTGCTGATATCAAATAAACACATATTGGGATCTGAAAATGATCTTGGTTCCCATTGTCCCACTAAAATCAAATCTACACTGATGAAGAGAGAAACTTCTGTATTAATTTTTCTCCTCAACTTCTCCCACACACACTCTAAATTGAGATGGTTTGGAGTCTTGTTTTACCTCTGCATAATGTGATTATTATAAAAGAAAGCTCTGTGCCCCAAATCCATCATCTGACACTTTCTGAACCTTCCAAATCTGCAGGATTCTTTCAGAATGCATCTTAAAAGTCAGAGGAGTATCAGTGTCAAGCATGGACTGGGATTAATCTGGGACTTTTACTGCAGGGTGAGTCACATATTATTCATCCATTGCACACTCAGGAGTTTCTGAGGAGCAAGGCTCTATTTTGCTCTCATAAATCAGAGATTTGATGTGTTTAAGAGACTTTTTTGGCTGGCAGCAAGGAGATGCCACCCATGTGCCAAGGTCTTGCCTTGCAACAAGGAGGGTTTGGAGATGCCACTGCTCTCAGTCCACCTCCCAGTCACCCAACTGGTGTTGCCCAACCTCAAAACAACACATGGGAAGCTAAGGAGAACCTGCATTCTCATCTGAGGTTTCTCCAAGAATGAGCCGAAAAGGAATTCAGGAGGATTGGGAAGTGGGAGGAAAAACCAGATCAGTTGTTGGCTCCGTTTCTCCATGGTTGTGATTCTTGGTTGGTGCCTCCATGGCAGCTGCAGGGCCCAGGATGCCCTCAGACCCTTGTTGGCAGCAATGCTTTTTATTCCTCAAGGGCAAAGGAGCAGCTATTCCCAGCCCTGCCCAGTCCAGGGGGACATTTCTCCTTTCTCTGTGCTGGAACTACCCAAGCTGGGGGCTAAAAATAGGGCTGAGGAGGTGACGGGGTAGAACCACTCAAGGGAAAATTGGCTGTCAATGTTTAACAAAGCTGCTCTGAAATGCACATAAATCTCTTCTTCACCATCTCCACCCCTAAAATGGGGAGGATTTGTGCATTTTCATGATTTCTGGGGGATTTGTGGGAATCAATCCAATTAATAGAGGACTCTGAAGATAAACTGAACTATGCTTGTGCCTAGAGCAGCAGATATTTCCTGGTATTCTGTGCACTGCTTTTCTGCTTCAGGAACTCTGGCCCACGTACAGCCCAGGATTGCCTCCCTGGGTCTGGGTAGGAGCACATTCTGCAGCTCCAGGTCCTGGGCATTTGCCAGCATGGGTGGATCTGCTCTGGCACAGGGGCAACACCACTCCCAGCTCCTGCTGCCTGACCTGGATATTACCATTACGATTTGGGGGGGAAAAAAAGGGTCAGAAACCTGTGAATTGTGAATTCATGAGATGACACACAGAGGTGGGCAAGGGGGAAGATGGTCACACTCCATGGGAGTCTTGGCTGGAGAAAGCAGAGAGTTAATGTGCAGCAGCAATGTTGGAGAAAAGCAGGAATTTGGGCTGTTCTGGCTCTTACCTGCTGAGATTTGAGGTTGGGATCAAAAGTTTAATTGCCCATAAACAGCTACTGTGGTGCCTCACTTTCACAGCCATGCTGACTAAGCATACAAGAGTGTCCTAGACTGATTTGTATTTAAATATTACAGAACAGATAATAATTTTAAAGAATCATTGGGTCATAAATAAAAAATAATTAGCATTTGAGATGCATTTCCTTGTCAAAACAAATCCAGTTTTCTGCTTCACCAAATATGTAAACAGTGTGGTTTGTTTTTTCCTGACAGCCTAGACAAAACTTTTGATTACTTGGAAAAAAAATCAGGAAAGAACACAACATTTCTGGTAAAATATTAAACAGAGGGAGAGGCAGCATGTGCAGTCAGAAGGCTCGCTGCATGTTATCACTGTAACAACCCTTCTTTGTCAGGAAAACACATTAACCAGATTTCATAGGCATGTTTTTATTTCCAGTCCACAATTACGCTCCACAACCCTTTTTTGGAATTAAATAAAGGAGTGATTACACCGAGAGTCTCTGCAACTTCAGTCCTATGGCACAATCCAAATGTCAGTGCTCAGCAAAAATCCTCCTTTTGGCAGCTGAGACTTTAGTTTGTATGCACGACCCCCCAAAAAGCCCCACATGCTGCTGGACCATGTCCCAGATTCCCAAGGCAAGGGTAGCTGGAGAGCTGGCAGTGCCTGTGTGCAGGGACACAGATTTTGGGGTCGGTATTCCCCAGCCTGAGGATTGTGGATGAGTACATGAGAGGGTTAGGGAGGATGTGCTGGGTCACAGCATGCAGGCCCTGCTATTGCAGGAAACTTCATGTCACTCCTTCCATCAATTCTTTGGGAAGATGGTACAGCATCCCACCAGCTTCATGGCTTCTTTTCTTTAAATTCATTTTTCTACTGTACTACCTCAGTACCTACAGACACCCACCTCGTTCATAATCTCATCAGGGAGCAACTTCACCAAAATGCAGCAGCAAGAATTCCCTTTTTTCCCCTCTGAATTATACATGGCCCTTTAGTTTTACACATAAGGAGGAAAATATTTGCCATTGTTCCTGGAATGGGTGGGAGAACTGGCTTTTGTGGCTACAACAAAATCTCTTCCCTGGTTGCTTTGAGCTGACCTGAGTGCTTCAGGTGCTTCATCCTTCTCAGCTCAGCAAGCACCACTTAGAATAATGATGCACTCAGCTATGATCCGAGGAAAAATTAACTTCATGTTAAGCAACACGCCTGGGTAATGTTTTATCACTCAGTTATCTATTTTAAAACCCAAGAGAGGAGCCATGAGAGCTGCTGAGGTGTTACCTTGGTGCTTTCCTCCATGTCCTTGGAGTTGAGGAGGGCGTGGTTGATCCTGAACACGATCCAGTCAAACAGGGCACTGTACAGCGACTTGGCCATGGAATTCCGCACGGTCACGGCCTGGAACAGAAAAGAAAAAAGGTGATTGGAAATGATTCCTGCTCTGCACTAAAATGGCTTTTGCTTCTCAAGCTCCCACTTCCAATGTTCATATTTCTCCCTTGCCAAAGCTTCTGTCTGCTATTTTAATTTAGGCCATGTATGTCAATGGTCATAACAGCACAGGGAATTGGGTGTAATCCCAGGGCTGTGGATGTGCCCCTGACCTTGGCTTGGTTTCTTTCATGCATTCGAGTGGATGATACACAAGATCCCACCCCAAATCCCATCATTGGTGGCAAAAGGAAAGGAAATAAATACACACATTAAATATAATAAATTCACCAAGATCCTTGAAAAGTTTCCTGGGGGAGAAGGAAAGAGAAGGGTGGATTTTGCACAGGAGTGACAGCAAGAGATGTGAAAGCACAGGCCAGGACAGGCAGTGCTTGGCACCAGCAGAAGGGCTACAAAAAGGGAGGTTAAAACCCCCTCTGGTAAATCTGAGGGTTCCTGAAAACTTGAAGTTTTCCAGGTACCACCAGTGGGAGCTACAAATCATGGCAGGCAGGTTCAGCACTCCTCCAGCAGCTCTCCCAGAGAGAGGAATAACAGAGCTGAGAAAGGGTCATCCCCACCATGGCCAGGATCAAAGAGATTCTGCTTGATGGGATGAAAGCTGAGATCAAAGGAAGATCCCTGGGCTTTTGGATAGGCACCTACATAGAGACCCAGAAAGCAGGAATTTCTATTTAAAGGTTATCTTTGTTCTTGCTGCTTGAGATTCTTCCTTGGTTTCAATTATCACCACGAGTAGAGCTTTGGTACATATTAATCACCCAAAAACTTATGGCACCAGCCATGACTGCTACACTCTGGTTCATTTTAGCCACTGCAGAAGAATAAAAAAGGAACTAGAAGATTCCCATGTAATTATTTCAATTAAACCCTGAACTGTAACAAATCAGTGGCTTGTCACACATTGCCTTGAAATCCTTCTCACCAACGCTCCCTTCGAGGAACATCATCTGAGTGGCCTCGTGTCACTGACCCCAAGGGAAGGATTAAAGCTCATGTAGCATCATTTATCTTCAATCAGCTCCCTCCCACCTCTTTTTTCCTAGATTTTCAGAGATAGCAGCATTTAGTGTGACCACGAGCCGTTCTGCCAATGTTTTGCTATTAAGCACATGGTCTCACTTCCTCTCTGTTCAGCTGGAATAGGAGAAAGGATTAACACAGTCCACGCCAGGAGAGATTTGGGTTGGATATTAGGAAAAATTTATTCATGGAAAGGGCTGTCAGGCATTGGAACAGCTGCCCATGGCAGGGGTGGAGTCCCCATTCCTGGAGGGATTTAACAGAGGTGTGGATGTGGGGGACATGGGTTAGTGGTGGCCTTAGCACTGCTGGGGGATGGTTGGGAAGGATGAGCTCAGAGGGCTTTTCCCACCTGAACAATTCCATGGTTCTGTGGTTGAGGATGCTCACAGCCTCTGCAGGCTGCTAACCATAAAGTGGTGGCAATAAAAAGTGACATCACAAGGTAACTACAAAATATGGCCATAATTAGCAAGGAATTCCTCACCCAAAAAACAACTGAAAACAAGCATGTGATGCAAATAGGTGAGCAACAGGACTGAGAGAATTTTGGTGCAGCTCAGACCAATACAGCAATTTTAAAGAGTGAGCACTTGAAATGCTGGAGTTCTCCAACAAGGGCTGGAAAGCAGCCTGCATTTCAAACACAAAGAGCTCCAGTTCTCACTAACTGCTTTTTCTTCTCTTTACTGATGAAAAAGGTTTGGGGTGGGTTTTTTGGCTGTTTTTATTAAAAACAACATGGGTTGTTTGGGTGGGGGAGGTTGCTATCTATTTTTTTATTTTAATTTACTCAAATGTGAGAGAATATCTCAGCAATTAATAGAAAATTCAAGGCTCCATCTGCACTTTTTTCATTGAGCTGGAAGACAATCAGTGCCACAGAAAAATCAGTCTCTGGGGAAAGACCTAAGGCCAAGATCCAGGAATGCCTCTCACTGCCCTAATGCTTTGTCCTCGCATAAACCAGCCCAATTAATTGCTGTAACGTGCAATTAAAAACAAACTCCATCTCTATTTAAAGCCAAAAAGAACACAGTTGTTTCTCCTACAGCATCATATATGGGTTTATGTCACAATACTTTTCATTACCTTTTATTAGAGGCTACAGGGATGTGCAGGACTTCACCCCTGAATGTCCCTGCTGGTTTTTTTTCCAAAATAAACTAGGATATCATTAAGCCTGCACCACTGCAGTGCTGAGGAATGCTGGGAGTGTGGCTGCCACGAGTCTCCTGAATGGTCAGACTGGGAAGTTTCCCTGGCACCAGCACTGCCCATTTTCCTCCAGGATGAGCTCTTATTCCCAAACTGGTCTCAGCTACATGGAAAGCTGGGAAGCCATGGAAAGGTGATTTCCTTGCTATGTTTGGGTCCCACAACCAGTGGCCCAGATCCCAAAGTGTTGCCATCACATTTTCTGAAAAATCTCTTTGCCCAGGATTTTTCTCCTGGGAAGCCTCAGAGAAAAATGAAAACAATAATTATCTGATTTGCTTCTCCTGTGTTTTGCTGCTTTGGAATGTTTGGGCATTGTTTACCAACAGGTGAATGTTTGATTGGTTTCATGTGAATTGTTTTTTATTTAATCACCAATCATGGCTAGGCTGTGCCAGGACTCTGGAAGCAGTTACAAATTTTCATTATTATCTTTTAACCTTCTGTCTGTATCCTTTCTGTATTCTTTAGTATAATTTAGTTTAGTATTCTTTAATATATTCTAGTATCATAAAATAATAAATTAGCCTTCTAAGAACATGGAGTCAGAGTCATCATTTCCTTCCTGCACAAATACAAATACACCAAAGTGTTCCCACAAATACAACACCAAAGTGTTCAACAGCCACTTTTAGAAGCAATGGTTTAATCCTAAGAGCTGGTAGGAAATTCCTGGCAAAGCAACATATTGAGAATACAGAGTGGATGGAGCACATTGCCTTCATCCATTTAAAAAATACCTGCACTGAAATGAACCTATTTTAAATGACTCAGGGTTTAGGGGAGGCTTTTTTTATTTGAATTTTTAATTTCATTTCAGTAAAATATTTACTTTATCAAGAGATCTTCACTGATGTCACATTCTAAATATAGCCCCTCACTATCCTAAACAGATTCCAAAACTACCCAATCTCGAGACCATCAGGGAATATTATTTCTTTTCAAACTCAGGAGCTGCAGCAGAGCATTTAAAATAAGATTTTATGCTTTATTTAATGACAAATAATTTATTTCTGTATTATCCTACATATCTTAAATTAATTCTAGTCTCTGAACTATATCCTATACATCACATACAGTTTGTCTTCAGGTCAACACCTACAGCTTCTGGTCTCTTCCACAAGTCCCCTTATGCGACATTTAGGCAGATCTGGAACATGGTGATGCTCATCAAACCATTTTTATTTCCCTCACAAAGCAAAATAAAAATAGCTGCTGCAATGCCAAAATAAATCTCTGGGGATCAAAGGGAGCAGGGTATGTTGCACCCACACAAAAATATTGCTGATTCCAAACTGAGACAGATCAAACGTGCTTTGACTCAGAAGATCAGGAAATAAGCTACAGACAAGGTTTTAATCAATATTTTCCTGCTTATCAAGCTAGAAAGGATCTATATATTATTTATTATATGCCAGAAACTCCACTTGTTGGGTTGGCCAATTGCTTTTGTTAAGATCCTGAAAAAATATATTTGAGTTCTTTGTGAGATTTCATAGCCAAATTAACTGTACTAAAAATTGTTATGATCAGCATCAGATTCAGGCCACCTTAAAAATAGATAAACTTCTGGAAACATCTTCTGTTAAAAGGAACAAGGGGATGACAGGCTTAAGAATTAAAATCTGCTTTTGAAGTGCTTTGGAACAAGGACTTACAGTTCCAGCAGCAGCAGCCTGTGTTTTAGAGGCTGGAAAAGATGTAATCTCAGGAACCCAAATTTGCTCAAATTAAAAGCCTCTGTAAAACACATTTGTACACACACAGGAGATTCTTAAGAACTGAGATTACAAAGTCACTAAATATATTTAAGCAAATCTGCTGCCATCCCACAGCACCCCCTGCTCCAGGCAGGATTCCTCACTCCTGCCCTTCTGCACTCAGCTGAGGGCTGAAATTTCAAGCTGGAATTATTCAAAATATTTGTTGGCACCCAGAAAATCCAGGGAAAGCAGGTGAATTAAAATCCCCACCAAACTTATACATTGAAAACTACAAAAAAGACATTGTGGGGCTGGAGCCAGAAATGGAAACAGAGCTGGGGAAGGGTCTGGAGCAGCAGGAGCAGCTGAGGGGGCTCAGCCTGGAGAAAAGGAGGCTCAGGAGGGACCTTCTGGCTCTGATCCCAGGGAATGAGGGACAGGACAAGAAGGAATGGCCTCAATCTGTGTCAGGGGAGGCTCAGGTTGGTGGAAAGGTTGGTCAGGCACTGGCACAGGATGCTCAGGGAAATGGTGAAGACTCCATCCCTGCAGGGATTGAAAAGCTGTGTGGATTACAGCACTTGGGGACATGGGTCAGTGGTGGCCTTGACAGAGCAGGGTATTCCAAGATGCTCAACTAACCTTTTACAGACATTTTCACATGATTTTGTTGTAAATTCCCCCCATGATCCTTATTAGATTCAGTGTTTTTACTGCTGACTGACCTAACAAACGAGCAAGAGCGGCAACAGCTCAATCTGAACAACAAAACCTCAAATATTTTACATTTTTCAGACTAAGGCGAATAAACAAAGCCCAGAGAACAGAGGGTGGGTGGAAACAAGTGCTGAAGGACTTTGACAGGCAAAGAGCAAAAATTGCAGCAATATCTCAGTGCCTGCATGTGCCAGGGAGCAGAAAGCGAAGAGATCCCACTGAGTTGGACTTGATGATCCTTGTGGGCCTCCTTCAACTCAGGATCTTCTCTGAGGACAAAGCCATCAAGATGCTGCTGGAAGCTCTGTGGGTTTATCCACACCCTTCATAGCCAAGAGGAACATTTTCTGGAGTGTGGGCCCCAGATCCAGAGTGGGACTGAAATACAAGAGACAGACCCTCTTCTCAATGACTCCATCAAACCAACCCAACCATGGAGAGTGTCTGGAACAGAAAGTGACCTCTGGTGTTCAGCTTTAAGCATTTTTGACCCAAACAAATCCATGGATGAAGGGCTTTTGTAACCAATAAATACTTCCTCTAACATTGTGTTTCAAAGAGCCAGACTAAAATGAAAAACTGTTTCTGTTCAGGGCATTGCCTGACACAAAATCAAAAAATTAGAAGACCAAAACAAAGCAAAGCTCATCACTTTTTCATCACTTAGGAAGAGCAGGGTATTGGTGCACTAAACCATTCTGAGTAAGAATCATTCCAAAGTGGTATTTATGAGATAGCTACAGGTCTCTAAAGACCTCAAGCATCTCAGCTCATTGAGAGGTTTGTCCATCTTCCCTCATAATTGATGTGGAGGACAGCATGGACTGATCCAGGACAGAGGAGAAAGGTGGTGGAAGGATACTTGGGTTTGGGCAGCTTTTATGAGCATCAAAACACAACTTAATGTTATATTTGCACAGCCATGTAGATATCTGAGTTTGCCTAGGAGGGTTTCTGAGCCTCACTCCATCACTGAAACTCCCAGAGTGCAGCCAGCACCACATGCTGCTCTCAATAAATGCAAGATAAAAAAATCCCAAACCCATTTTTCATAGAAAAGATGCCCTTTTTGCACACACACATTGGACAGCACTATCTGTTTTGGGCCACTGCTATGAAAAATGCACCTCAGGAAGGTCACAGTGCTCAGACTCCAGTCCTTGAGCACAGCCTCAGTTAATGAGAAGTGGATTTAAACACAACTGGAAAGTGAGTGCGAGCACCAAAACCACTTAAAGCCCTAATGAGGATTAAACACCCATGGAGTTTATTAACTGTGACAACACTTATCCCATCTCTCAGCATTATGCAAATCTAGGCAGCATCCATAAAGGTGTGCTGACAGACTCAGCTGGTCAACACAACATTATTGCACCTTCAACAATCCTGATCAACGTAACATTGTTAAATCCCAGTTTTTCACTGGGGATATCACAGACATGGGGGCAAGGTCAGTGCACCCCCTCCAGACTTTCTACAAGCTAGGAGATCTTGAAAAGTTGGTATTTAAATGCCATTTTTCAAGCACAGGTCTGGAAAATTCCTTAGATCTAGAAGAAAAGATTTATTAGAAGGCAGCCTGACTCGTTAGCCTCAAAGGCAACTTAGTGCTTTGCTGTACAGATCACAAGATTCACTCCATAGTTGGTCATGGTCCTTTTCACCTCCAGTTTTCCAGCATTTTCCCAGCAGACTGTGTGTGTGCATCCCATTATGGACAACATTGACATTATTTGTTCACACTGGATAAACAATTGCCAGCACCAGCATTCCCTACCAGTGCAGAACCCATCCCATAAAAATATGGCTTTACAAGCAACACTCCTTTTAATTTTCCCAAAAACTTCAAATAGCTCCAAAATTTAATTTGTTAAAATAGGAATGATGTTGATAGAGCCACAGGAGCTACCTATATGGATTAATTCTCTCCTGGTGACCCCCCAGCTCTTCCGGAACATGTGCAGCTGTTTCCTGCCCTCCAGGAGGAAAACAAGCAGCACATTCCCCTTTCAGCCTCTTATCAACAAATACTGAACAATTACAGTAATTCCAAGGTGACAAGAAATGTTTCTTTTCAGGTGTGAAGTTTGCAGGACTTGGTGTAAGACATAAAGAATAGGTGTGCAATTACTTAAGTAAAGTTGAGCACCACAAAACACATTTTCTTTTGCTGGAGAGAAGAAACAGAGATTCCTCTTCTCTTCAGGAAATCAGATCTGAACACAGGAAGAGAGGAAATATCCCCTTTTCCCTTAGGGCCTTTGATGGGCTTCCTATAATTTCTATACAAGGATGAAAGGTGCTTCCAATGAAATGTTTGGGAAAAAAATATAGCAGTAGAATTCTTCCTCTTCAGGAAATCCCTCAAAAAATCAAATCTGGAAATGTGGTTTTAGCGGCTCTGTGGGAGCTTCATTTGTTTGCTTTTATGTTAATAGGTGGAATAAGTTTTCAGCACATTCTCTGATTAATCAACTGGTGTTTCTGCTCATAGGATTTGGCATTAAATCTCAGAAATCTGAGATTGATATCTTACCACAGAAATTATTGAGTGAGCTATTATCATAAACAGGATTAGATTTTCACTATCATTTGATGTCTGGTTTGAAATCCTTATCAGCTATTCCCATTTTTCCCCCATTTATTCTCTAAGGTGAAATCTGGCTTCGTAATTGCACTGGTACTTACTGTAACACAAATGTCTCACTCCAATATGGCTCAGAGGAAAAAAATTACATTTTACAATCTAGTGAATTTTACCCATGGTATTTACTTAGGCTTTTCAGATGAAAATCTCCCTCCTTCCATCACTTCTGTGGGTTTAAATGACATATTTAATTTCCAAGTAGGGGAAAAAAAATCAGGAAAAGAGTGTATGAGTTTTCTTATTTGCTTCCAAGTATTCAACAAAATCATGTTGCATGAAAGTAAATTATTAAAGAAATCAGTTTTATTAAAAAAATAAAAACTGTGCTTGCTTTTTTTAAAAAAAATATATATTGACAAGTGTTAATAATCCCACTGTGAAGAGGGATAGAATTTATCCAAGATTAGAAAAGCAAAAGCAGGAGGAATTCAAGCTCTCCTAATGCACTTGATTTGGATCACCTGAAGAGATCTAATGACCAGGAACAGAAGCCAATCCCCCACTCTCAGTGAGCCTTGGGTGTGCAGACAATTGAAAACAGCCCATGTGGGCATCTCAGAGATGATGATCTACAGCAATCACTAAGTAAGAGATTAAAAAAAGCAAACTGAAAATACACTTTTATTTGAAGAGAGCTTAGGAGTGCCATATACTACTTTACTCATAGTGCTCATGTCAGAGGAGTAGAGACCACATGTACTAAAACACTATAAAAATCCAGTTTTAATCTCTGACACTGTAACTGCTCCACAAGGGCTGAAAAAGCCCACATGGAAAGTGGCTGCAGCTTGGGTTTGTGGCTGCAGGGACAGAACTGCCAAGGGAGGATTGCTGGGTTTGACACTCCTGTGCCGAGATGGAGTAACAGCAAAGGAAGGAAAAGTAAAAAGCAAAAGTAAACAGCTGTGAGAGCTAAATCAGGGAAAGAGCAGAAAGGGAGGAGGGTGGTGAGCAAGGAGAGCAGCATCACACACAGAACCTGCTGGAGCATCAATGGCTCATCACCAAAACTGGGGGAACATTTCTGGGTTTGAAGGAAGCAGACAAGAAATCTCTCAGCTGCTGGAATCAGACAAGGACTAAATCCCTCTCCTGGTCCAAATGCATGTTTTAGTACCTCATTTATAGAATCCCAGCATGGCTTGTGTTGGAAAAAACCTTAAGGATCACTCAGTTCCACCCCCTGCCATGGGCAGGTGTTGCAGCATATATCACAGTCAGATACACAGAGCATCATCACACAATTTCAGGAAGCTTCACCCCATACAGAGTAACACCAGATCTCATCAGAAGGCTTCAGGCATCTGCCCATACAGAGAAACATCAGGTCACTTCAGAAAGCTACAAACATCTGCCCTTCTTGTTCTTCAGCCCAACCTTTTACCTCCTCATGTTGATGCACTGCCCTGTGTGCCCTCTGCTCCCTGTGGTGGTTGTCAGTGCCCCTGGGCACTCCCTGGCTCACTGCTGGCAGTGCTGCTCACAGCTGTGCCCACTGGGGATGAGCTGCAGCCCCACTCCCAATCACCACAAACTGTGCACCTACAGGCAGGGACACCTCCTGCTAGGCCAGGTTGCTCCAGTGCCATCCAACCTGGCCTTGGGCACTGCCAGGGATCCAGGGCAGCCACAGCTGCTCTGGGCGCCCTGTGCCAGGGCCTCTCCACCCTCACAGCCAAGAATTTCTTCCCAGTATCCCATCTAATCCTGCTCTATGGCAGTGAGAAGCCATTCCCTGTGTGCTGTCCCTCCATCCCTTGTCCCCAGTCCCTCTCCAGCTCTCCTGGAGCCCCTTCAGGCCCTGCCAGGGGCTCTGAGCTCTCCCTGGAGCCTTCTCTGGTCCAGGTGAGCACCCCCAGCTCTCCCAGCCTGGCTCCAGCCCTCAGAGCATCTCTGTAGCCTCTTCTGGACTTGCTCCAGCAACTCCACATCCTTCTGATGTTGGGGACTCCAGAGCTGGAGGCAGCTCTGCAGGTAAGGGCAGAGTGGAGGGGAAGAATCCCCTCTCATGCTGTGTGTCCTACTCCATCCATGGCCAGCAGGATGAACACACTAATCCAGGATGAGAACATTGTGATATTAAAATAATTTTAATTACTTTTTAGAAATAATTATTTTTTAAAATGAATTACTAGTTGTTTATAATTTCCTAGAGCTGCCAGTAAGCAAATAGCTTTGAAGGACTTCCTTGTCAACCTGATGATATGCTGACATTGGAAAATTGTCTCTCTGGCTAAACTTGTTGAACTGACTTGTCCCATCAGGATTTTTAGGAAGGGTGTTAGTATGGTTTGGGAAATGCCCTTAAAATGCCTCTGACTGATGCAGACTGGCAGGTTGGAGAAGGACCTTTGTCCAAGGAGGGTGATGGTGAAGGCACCAATTGGCCCAAGGTGAAAAGTACTGACAAACTGGTACAAGAGGAGGGAGAGCACAAGAAGAATTAGAAAAAAGGTGTAACATAAAATTTGAAACAAATACCTAAACCCCCTCCTGAATGTGAGAACTTTTACACCTGATTTAGTGACAAAATCCTGAAGTGCCTTTGTGTTTCAGTTATGTTGGGGCACCACGCAGCATTGCATGGGAATGACATTACAGGCTATTTTTTCTCATTGGAAAATCCACCCCTAAGTTCTGGAAAACATCATTGACACTTGCATCCCTTGGATAAAATCCATTGGCAGGACAACCTGCTGCCTCCCAGCTCCAGGGTGATAGTGGAAGGTTTCTGCCAGGATGTGGCAGCCAGCCCAGAGGGCGGGAGCCAGAGATAGCACAAGGTTTCTGTGCTTTGTTGTTGTTTTTCAAAGTACTTCCTTTGCAGGTACATTTATAGAATTAAAGCATAAAAATGAACCTTTATAGAATGCTCAAACTACTTTTAAGCCAGCTTTTCCTCTTTTTTGTTCTAATCAAAAATTTCAAAAAGCATTTTTCACTCCTTTTCTTTCAATGATGCCTTTAAAGATATTTTTCCTCCTCCTAAATTGTACATAAAAATCACAAAAAAACCTTTCTTGAGGGCTGAAGCCAGAGTGGTGCATTGATGATCTGAGTTCTCTTAGGGAAATGACCCAGGAGAATGACAGGGTTTTAATAAGATGTTCAGATAAAATATGAGTGTGGAAAATGACATCATACTTCTCCCGCCCAAGCATGATACAACACTCCTGCATGCCAAGTCAGGGATTAGGCTTGAGTCTGATATCCTGCAAGAGTACTTTCCTCTGGGTGTTAAGCCTCTGTTTTTAAAAAAACCTAATCCTGCTTGCCTCAGCCCATGCCCTGTGAGCCAAGGGGGAACCCCAAAGGCTGCTTGGTTCATCCCAGACACAGAACATGGATGGGGATGGAAACCAAATATGTTGGGTCACAACAGGGAAGGGAGCAGAGTAGCAGCAAACCACAATTCTCCACACACAGAGGGGTAACTCAGACTCACTCAAGGGGCTGAATGCAGTGGTAAATCAGTTCTGGGTCATTAAAAGCTCCATGTGAGGTATTCCTGTGCTCTGGGAGCCCCAAATTCTCCCATGCCCTGGGCAGCAGGAAAGGAGGATTCCACCCCTCTGCCCTGCTCTCCTGAGGCCCCACCTGCAGAGCTGCCTCCAGCTCTGGGGCCAACATCAGGAGGATGTGGAGCTGCTGGAGAGAGCCCAGAGGAGGCCATGGAGATGCTCTGAGGGAGGAGCCCCTCTGCTCTGGAGCCAGGCTGGGAGAGCTGGGGGTGCTCACTCAGACCAGAGAAGGCTCCAGGGAAACCTCAGAGCCCCTGGCAGGGCCTGAAGGGGCTCCAGGAGAGCTGGAGAGGGACTGGGGACAAGGGATGGAGGGACAGCACACAGGGAATGGCTCCCACTGCCAGAGGGCAGGGTTAGATGAGATATTGGGAAGGAATTCTTGGCTATGAGGTTGGAGAGGCCCTGGCACAGGTTGTCCAGAGAAGCTCCAAGCCCCATTCCTGGAAATGTTGAAGACCAGGCTGGACAGGGCTTGGAGTAGCCTGGGTTGGTGAAGGTGTCCCTGCCCATGGCAGGGGGTGAAATCAGATGATCCTTAAGGTCCTTTAAACCCACACCACCCTGTGATTCTGTGATCCTCACACCATCTCACATACATTCCCACTGAAATGGTTTGTGTGCTTCTGTGAATTCCTGTGACTTCTGAGTAGCACAGAAAGCATCAGAGTGCTCCTGCAACTGCCCTCTCCTCACTCATCCTTCCTGTCATTAGATGGATGCAAACACAGAAAATGATATGGAAAACCTCAAATAAAAACATTAAGAAAATCTTTTTTGGCTGTGCAAAGATCTAGCTATTGTGTCCCCACTGGTGGCAGGCAGGTTTGGGAAAGGACAGGTGGGAGACCAACCACTCCCATTCCCATCCCCATCCCCGGCCAGAGCCTGCTTGTTTATTTTTAATGTTGATTTCAAGTCTTGTCTCTGATATTGTCACTTTGCAGCTGATGACTGGAACACGTTGTGGTTATGCTTTTCAGAAACAGCCCCCAGAGCAGAGCCAGGAGCAAAGGAAACCAACACAAATCTTGTTAGAGATTTTCTCTGAGTGCCGACTGCGGAGCCAGGCAGTTACGAGCATCATCTTCCTAAAAAGATTTCACTCAGAGCCTTTGGATTTGGGCACTGTGGTTAGAAAGTGTCATCTGGAACAAATCAAAACTGGAAAAAAAAGGAAAAAAACCCACTGTCTCTTCATGAAATTAAACCCTTCCAGAAAACAAGGCTGCAGGTCTTGCTTCTCCTGTTGAGAAGATGATGAAAGGAGACATGTGGAACATCCCTCAGGGACAGATGCTCACACAGAGCTACAGGAGAACAGAGCCACCAGGCAGCCAAGTTTGAAAGGTCCACTGATGACAAAATGTGTTTTCCTCCACCTTGGAGTATCCAGAGTCTGCTCTGCCAACAGCACAAACTGAGCTCCCGTTCCACCCACGTTTTCACAGCAAAACCAGTATAAAAACCAATTAATAAATTACTTTGTGTCACAGGAGGAAGTTGTGTGACCTCATGTGAGGAGGACACATTTAGGGAAATTTGCTCAGCACTTACAGGCACAAAGTACTGGGATCCTCACCAAGGAGTCCATCAATCACCAAAACCAGCCCTCAAGCCTTGAAAAGCCAAATCCTGCCCTGAGATTGGTCCTTCCCAAGCAGAAGTGTAGACAAACTCGTTCTGCTAGTGCACCATCATCATCATTCCAGGTTATTTTTACCATTTTTTGGGCAAGGTTTCCCAAAGAGAACTTGTTTCTCATCACACCTCAGCTGTTACCCCTGTAGAGGCAAAGTTTGTGCAACAGACCCTATCCAGCCACAGAACTTCCACACCTCCTCCTCCTGCACCCACTGAGCAACAGCCCTGGGCTGAGGAAAAAAATCAACCTGAATTTATTCAGATTGGGATTACACATGAAAACCCCATATTCCAAGCAAATGTACCAAAACTACATCCCTTGTGGAAAGATAACTAACCCAGGAATGGCTTGTCTGCATTCCTTGAAAACTTTTCACTTGGTTTTAGTAGAAATTTAAGTAACTAAAGGAACTCTATGACAATAAAGCATCTTTTGAGTAATCAGACTTAATTAAAAGAATCCTTTAAAGAGCTGAGAATGGATTTGCTTTGAAAGGGCAGCTGGAGGGGGATATAAGCAGAGCAATCCATGGAAAGTCAGCTTTTCCCTTCCTGAAGTCCTGATCTTGGACTTTGTTCAGGAATTTTGGAATCCCAATGTCTTCCTTGTTTTCCCAGACATCAGTGCCAAATAAATAGCAGGAACACAGTTAGCACACAGGAATTTCCATGGTGGCATGGAGCAGCTTTTGCACATGAGGATGTGCATTTCCAAGGGAAAAGTGAGAAACCTCATCCCACAAATAGGTTTCTTTTGAAGTTCCACCTTCCCAGGTTGCCCTCATGTCCTGAAGCAGAGACACTTGCTTGGCTCTTAAAAGCTTTGTGGGGTTTCAATTTTATTCCATTAATATTTTTTCTGTGAATTCTGAATCCACTCATCAACACAGCAGCTCTTCAAAGGGCTCCTGCTGAGCTCCTCACGTTAATAACCCGTGGTGACAATGAGTCTCCTCAGCTAATGGGTTTTGGGATAAGTAGGTGCTTCCAGCAGTTCTGCTCCTTTCTGTTCCATTAAGTGTCCCTATCCTCTTACCTAAGGACTGAGAATTTTCATTTCTTCATGCTGTTAATTATTTTGTCTCCTTCCCACTTTCTCTCCCTGAATATTTTCAGGCTTGTGATTAATTGCAAATTGCAACTATGATCCTTTCCTTTGTTGTTTTTTTGGGGTTTTTTAATATCTTAGGTAATGTTCTGCCATTTGGGCCTGGAACTCAATTTCTTCTCCCTTTTAATGGGCTGAAAAAGGCATCAGCCAGTCCCACTACAAGGATATAGAGAATGAAACATCACTCAGTTCTTTACTGTAATTAAATACTTTTTCGACTCATTACAGTTCACTCCACAAGGCTTCTCTACCTTGTGTCTCTACTAATTAAGTGTTATGGGGCTGAAAATTAAGTGTTTGTGCTGAAAATGAGATGCTCTCCCTGATTTAAAGTCCCTAACACAGCAGAGTTAATAATCCCAAACAACCATCCTGGTCATTCCAAACATCTTGTATTCCTCAGCAAAAATTCATCCCAGGTGAAGAAGGGCCAGGTAAAATGACACTTGGTGATGTGAAAAAATAAAATCTCATGATTTTATGGCACCAGAAGAGAAGGATGTGTCTGGCCCATCACTCCTGGGCAAAGGTTCTCTCCTCTCCCCTTCTCCCAAAGGACACAAATCCAACTGTCCTCCCACTCCAAGAAATCTCTCTGGCTCTGCTGAGCCAGCACAGACCCAGAGACAATGAACGTGAGAGGATGAAAGGACAATGAAAGTAAAGCTGTGGAGCCCTCAGCAAATGTTCCCACAACACCTGGACTTTCCTCTCCTGCTTTGCTGTCACCCAAAACACAAGGTTCAGTGCTTGTCACCATCTGTCTAATCCTGCACATCTCAGATTGTCAAGAGCCTGAATATTTTGGTTTGTAAATCTCACCAAAACTGCATCACTGCTTTTCCAACTAATCATGAGCTGATTTCACATGCACTTACAGCTGTACCTATTTGTGCAGAATAAAAAGCATATCACAGATTTAATTGTAATTTGGGTGCTCTGGACACAGTCACTGAACAGTTCCATGGTGACCTTCCATGGCCATGTAACAACAGCATGGAGCACCTGGCCATTTGAACAATGACATGATCATGGAATGCCAGACAGGTTTGGATGGGAAAGGACCTTCAAGGTCATCCAGTTCCACTCCCTGCCATGGAGAGGGACACCTTCCACCAGCCCAGCTTGTTCCAAGCCCTGTCCAACCTCACCTTGGGCACTGCCAGGGATGCAGGGGCAGCCACAGCTGCTCTGGGCACCCTCTGCCAGGGTTTCCCCACCCTCATGACCACTAATTCCTTCCCAATATCCCATCTAACCCTGCCCCAAGGCAGTGAGAAGCTGTTCCCCCTTATCCTGTCCCTCCATCCCTTGTCCCCAGTCCCTCTCCAGCTCTCCTGGAGCCCCTTCAGGCCCTGCCAGGGGCTCTGAGGTTTCCCTGGATCCTTCTCCTGTCCAGGTGAGCACCCCCAGCTCTGCCAGCCTGGCTCCAGCCCTTGGAGCTTCTCCATGACCCCCTCTGGACTCTCTCCAGCATCTCCACATCCTTCTGATGCTGGGGACCCCAGGGCTGAAGCAGCTCAGAGGAAGAATCCCCCCTGTCCCTGCTGCCCAGGTTCTGGTGGAGTTTGGGGCTCCTGGCCCAACATCTGCTCCCCAAGAGCTGCTTGCACTGCCTTGCTGGAGGCACAACTCAGCCCCTTTCTGTTCCTCTGAGTTTTCAGACACCCATTTTCCACTTACAATTCTGAACACACATTCAGTTAAACACAGGGCATGCTTATAGTGACATCCATCACAACAAACAACCAGCTCCCACCAGCTCTCCAGAATTAAAGGAAGGCAAGAATCAGGTCAGTTGTTGACCAAGAAGTTGTGTTACATCTTTTATTTCCCTTCTGTTGCATAATTTCACATCAGATTTCTCTCAAAAGTGTGAATTAATGTTTTCTAACCCTTAGGGTAAAATGTCCTTGATCACAAATGGCTTAAAATTATAAAGATCTGTTAAAATAATGTCTATTAGCAAAGTCAATTGCTTAAGAAATACCAACTGTACTGGTTAAATGAAGCTAATGAATTGAAAACATCATGGATTTTTTTTTTTTTTCTGGAGGAATGTAAAACAGGGCTTGCTAACAGATGTATTTACTTTGATAATGAGTTTTGTCTCATTGGATGAAAAACAGGGAAAAAATGCAGAGACTGGTGAAAAACAGACAAGCAGGTGCTGGACACCAGCCTGATAAACAGAACAGATGGGATGGAAACCAGGCAGGGATGCTTGTGGAGCTCAGGATTGTCTCCAGCATGATGGAAAGAGATGGAATCACCAACCAAGATGGATTTGAGAGAGTTAACTGAGTGCATGAGGCAAGGCATGTTCTAATGGCCTTGGAGACCTGCACTGAGCAGAGATGGAAAAAACCTGAATTCCTTGGATTATTTAGATAGAACAGGAAGACAGATGTGGCCCAGGAGAGCAGTTCCTTGCATGGATTAAGATGATACTCAGATTACAAACAGGATCAAGAGAAAGATTTTTAACAACCCCCAAGTTCTCCACAAAGATGTGACTGAAGTGCTCTGCTCTGATGTCTCCCACCAAATATCAGTCAAATCACTTGATATTTAGAGCATCTTATTGTTTCTTTTGAATACCTGAACTGTGCCTTGTGAAACTTTCCTACCTCAGTATAACTGCAAAAATGCACATAATAATATATGAAAAAAGAGCCCAGAGTCTGGAGTTGAGGGGCACTTTGAGAGGGACAACAGCAACCCACAGCACGTTACTTTGCTGCCATTAAAATCCCATTTTTCCCTTTTTCAGCTACATGCCTGCTGTATTTTGCCTTATCAAGGAGAAGATGGCTGGGGCTGCAGAGATGCCCAATGCTCAAGACAGATCTGAATTAAAATAGTCCAATCACCACTACTACTACTGATGGCACTATTGCACCCATGACCTTTTCCAAGGGTCCTCCCCATTGCTAAATGATAAGTGGAATTTTCCAGCTCACTGTTACCACTCGCTGCACTGTGATTTCTCTGCAAGCCCATGAAGTGCTGCTGGCTCCATTAATGCACCATCTCACTTCTGATAAAGTCTTTGGCAGCTGTTCTGGACAACAGCCCAAGACCTCAGCACACAAGTGCAGCCTTTCATGTCTGTGCAGCCTTTTCCCTAAGTTTATCTATGGCCTAAAGCTTCTAAACCTTTACACTCTCCCAAACTGTGCAGTTGTTTCAAACACTGCATTAAAACACCATCCAGTGCTATAAAAGGGAAAATGGATGGTTCCAGGAGGCAGCTCCATGGCACTGTGGCTCAGGAGATAAGAGGCAGCTGCCAGAGATGAGTGTAAGCATTATTTATGAATGTGGTGTTGTTGACTGCCAGAGGTGCAGCCAGAGAGGATTGCAGCTCCCCTGCAGGTCCCAAATCAAGCACAGTGCCACAGCCATGAGAGGCCAAACAAAATAGTCTTCATTTTTCCCTGTAAAACCAGATCTCCCCTTGACTGCCCTCTCCTTAATTTCAGAAAGAGCTGTAGCTCCAGAGAGACATGGGGGTGTACTTGAGTGTTAATACCATGGTCAGACACAACGTCTAAACAATAAACCGTGAGTTGCTGAACGATGAGAAAAGCACATTATGCTTTGTGGGGTCTTCCTGAAAAACCACATGCTCATCCCATAAACCAAACCCTGTAACATCCCAAGAATGGGCACTGGGACAACTGGAATCCCACCCTGGTGTTTGGCTCACAACTATTTATTTGCTCACAACTATTTATTTGCTCCTACCCATGGCCCTGCTCGTGCAGGTGCTGTTGCCACACACCTTGAATGCTCCTGGCTAGAATAAAGTAAAATGAAATCTCCTCTCTGCTGGGAAGAACTTGCTCAGCTGAAGACAATGGGACCAGCAACTGCTGGCACACAGGAGACCATGATTTTAATTGCTGGAATCCCACCTCCTCACTGGACTTCAGTGTTACATTTACCCTGATACCTGACCTAGATCAAAGATTGACAGACTCTTTGAGTTGGTAGGGACCTTAAGGACCATCCCATTCCACCCCCTGCCATGGGCAGCAACACCTCCCACTAGGTGAGGTTGCTCCAAGCACTTCCAGTCTGGCCTTGGACCCTTCCAGAAATGGGACAGCCACAGCTTCTCTGGGCAACCTGTGCCAGGCCCTCACCACTCTCACAGAGAAGAATTCCTTCCCAATATCCCATCTAACCCTGCCCTCTTTCAGTTTGAAGCAATTTCCCTTTGTCCTGTTACTCCAGGCCCTTGTAAAAACTCACTCTGAAGCCTTCCCCTTTAGGTACCGAAATCCAGTCCTTGGATCCTCCAAGATCATCCAGCAGAATAATTATATGTGGGCAAGAATCAGAAAGTCTTGAATTTATTAAATAAAACACAGAGTTGACAAAATCAATATTTCTGCCTAATTTTAAAATGGCACATTATTCCTGAGGGAAAAGCCCAACTCAACTCCTGGGGCAAAACCATCAAGAAGAAGTCCTAAGAGAGGAAGCACAATATGAATAAACAGAGGTTTAATTACTGGTGGTTCCCAGTTGCAGCTTCTCCTTCAGCACTGCAGGCTTCCAACTGCTGGGACAAGAGAAGGTTCCAGGGAGAGCTCAGAGCCCCTGGCAGGGCCTGAAGGGGCTCCAGGAGAGCTGGAGAGGGACTGGGGACAAGGGATGGAGGGACAGCACACAGGGAATGGCTCCCACTGCCAGAGGGCAGGGATGGATGGGATATTGGGAAGGAATTCCTGGCTGTGAGGGTGGGCAGGCCCTGGCACAGGGTGCCCAGAGCAGCTGTGGCTGCCCCATCCCTGGAAGTGCCCAAGGCCAGGCTGGACAGTGCTTGGAGCAAGGTGGGATGGTGGAAGGGATCCCTGCCCATGGCAGGGAGTGGAATGAGATGAGCTTTAAGGTCCCTTTAACTCAAACCCATCTGTGATTCCATGATGTCCATCCACAAGTTGTCCCCACTTTGCAGTACCTCCTACCCAAACCAGGCCAGAATAAAAGATGTGGTTTTACCCAAATTACTGCAGAGATGAACAGAACCAGGAGTAGTCAGTCTGGTATCAATTCATAACTGAAAGAGAATGGTTCAAGCAAACTGCCATGTGTCCAAACCACTGTTTCTAAAAAAAAAACACAGCCCCAAACCACAGGACTGTGTTTGCAATCAGCACACAAGAAGGCAGGAGCGTACAGCCAGCCAGGAATGTGACATCACTGCAAATCCAACTAAGTCAGCTTCTCCATGTGCTCTGGGGCTGCAGCTCAGGGAAGGGGAAGAGAAAAGGCTTGGCTTGGAAAATAAAACTCCAGTCTCAGCTCTGAAACCTCCAAAATACCAAAGGGAAGGATCCCTTCAGGCCAACTCTGCCCATTCAAGACTATTAAGGGGGTGACAGTTGTCACAGCAGGACCCTAAGGGCACAAATCTGTCAGGAGCCAGGCTGGGATCATGGAATGATCACACTCACTTTCCATGAAAAGCATGAAAGGGATGGGCAAATGTTGGCCCCTGTGCTGGGCACAGAAAGTGAAACGTTCCAGAATGGAGTAGATGCACATGGGAACCTCATCAAACCTCAAAACCCATCCCAAACCTAAATCTCAAACTTTTTATGTGGAATCCCAGTCAGTTTGGGCTGGAAGGGACCTTAAACTGATCTCAATCCATCCCATACCATGGGCAAACCCATCCAACCTGGCCTTGGACATTTCCAGGGATGTAGCATCTACCACCTCTCTTGCAACCTGAAGACTGGTAGATCCCACCTGCTCTTCTTGATGGTGTAAAGAAGCAAGGACATGCCAAAATGACATTATGCAATCCTTTCTGTGAGAACCTGTGGAGCAGAGTCTTTTCCAGACAAACCCCACTGAAAATTTCAGTGTACCAAGCTATGGAAAAACCCACAGGCATCTGAAGAATAAAATAGCTGCTGTATCCATCAGGAAAGGCAGCTGCCCATGAGCTACAGAGGTCGTGGTGGGAGACCCATGTCTGCAAATCCTCAAACCCTCAATGGCTCCATCCCTATAATGCTCCTTTGTTAAATACACAGGAATAACCAGCCCGTTGATTCCCAAGAGCCCAGTGAGTCATGAGTGGGGATTATCAGACATCAGCAGTCTTTGTGAAGTCCCAAATGTCAAATGAATCCCATTCTTCCCTCCTGAATCAGACAGATCTGAATTTAAGTCACTCCTCCTACTCCCTGAGCCAGAGAATGACCAGGACAAGGCCTCTAACCATGGGGAGGTTCAAGTTGGAGCACCTCAAATTCTGCTCTGTGAGCAGTGAACCTGCTCTCAGAGAGAGGTCACTGCTGGATAAAATTTGGAGGTCAGGATGCTGATGATGTAAGGAGGTAAACAAAAAGCACAGGAGGTGCCCATCTTAACACAATTCACAGCTTCTCCCAAAATGATTTTGTCATGGAGATCACATCAACCATTCCCAAAGCAGCCTGGCTCCTTCGTCTTCCCCCACAGCCACCACACCCTGATCTTTCCTTTCTTCTACTGATGTTGGTGATAAACCTCTCTAAGGGGACACCTGGGATTTGGGAGTAGCCATATCAATAAAAACATTTGGGAAAGCACTGGAGAAACTCATGCTGAGCCACTCTAGTTCTAAAGAGGTGTCTTCCAACTCAACAGGAGGTAGGACTGTTCCCAGCTGTGTCAACACACTGCAGATGTTGGGCAGCAGGGCAAGGGAGGGGAGGGGATTTTGGCCCCCTGCCCTGCTCAGGTGAGACCCCAGCCCTGGAGCCCAGCACAGGAGCTGCTGGAGAGAGTCCAGAGGAGGCACCAGAGTGATCAGAGCACTGGTCTGATGGAGCAGCTCTGGTTTGAGGAAAGGCTGAGAGAACTGAGGTTGTTCAGCCTGGAGAAGAGAAGGCTCCAGTATCTAAAGGAGCTCCAGGAGAGCTGGAGAGGGACTTGGGACAAGGGCCTGGAGGGATTAGACAAGAGGAAATGGCTTCAAACTGACAGAGATGGGATCATAGGAAGAAACACTTCCCTGTGAGGGTGGTGAGGCCCTGGCACAGGTTGATCAGAGAAGATGTGGCTGCCCCATCCCTGGAAGTGTCCCAGGTCAGGCTGGATGGGGCTTGGAGCAACCTGGTCCAGTGGTAGGTGTCCCTGCCCATGGCAGGAGATTGGAACAAGACCATCTTTAGGGTTCCTTCCAACCCAGCCCACTCTATGATATTCTAAGGACCCTCCAGCAGGAGGGTAGAGGGTCCTTAGAGCTCAGTTCTAAACTTTTCTGGCCATTTTTAAATGTCTGTGCCCAAGATAAAGGAAAAAAGTAGAAACACCATATTGATTAAAAGTCCATCACAAAGACCCAGAGAGCCCTTGTGTGCCCTTTGTTAGGGCACACTTCACTTTTGCACAAAGGCAACACTTCATTTCTAAAGATTAAAGCTCAGTTACAGTTACTGAGCTTAAACACACCCTCAAAGTGGGAGAAAATATTTTTTTTCCCCTGGAAAAAGGAGTCAAACTATCTCCAGCACACCCCCATTGACAACATGATGTGTTTAGTTATTTGTGACAAAACAGCTGCTTGAGATGCTCTTCAAGGTGCTGTAAATTCTCACACAACCCTGCAAGAGGGAATGGAGGGACCAAGTGTGGTGTGATGCTCAGTGTTCCTAATCTGGGGGATACAAGAAGATTAGAGGCAGAAATAGCCAAAACAAGCAGTTCAGCAGAACAGAATTTATGTATTTTGAAGAATATAAGAGGAAAAAATTGTTTCGCTTTACCAGCCACAGAACAGAATTCAGAATTCCTGAAAATCCCATATAACTACACTGGAGTCTGAGAGAAGCTGATGGATTTGTGCTGCTCCCAAGCATCACACAAGGGCCCAGGTTTTGAGGGGTCTGAGGAAAAACTACTGGGAATCTCCTTTGGAGATCTGCACCTCCTGCCATACAAGAACCACACTACCACAAGCAGTGGTAGTAGAAGAAGGCAGTAAAAATGTAAAAATTTCCTGGAGTCTTGGGTCAGCACTCTGCTGTGGAATCAGTTCTCCAGCTTAAGGAATGACATCTGGAGATGAACGCCTGCACCCACACACACACCCAGCAATGCACAGCTCTGCTTTGGACAACTCTCACACAACCACAAGTCATTAAAGCACTTACAAACCATCAGAATAAAGTACAAACCTGCCTTCCAGGAATGGAATAGAAGAAAAGTCAATAATTTCCTAGATTAGGACACCCAATAGATTCTTTTACATTATTTTGACATAAATAAATAAAAACTGAAAGAAACTCTGAGAGTGCATCTCAAAGCATTGAAAACCATTCCAAGAGTTGCTTTTTAATGACAAACATCATGTACTGACCTCTGCCAATTTGTATGGTAAGATCAGCTTCTCTCCCACTGTCACTGTCTTTCTGGTCACCAGGGCCTCAAACAGCATCTCTTCTTTCACCTAAAACAAAAGTACAGATGTTAATGATTATTTAGTGATCTTTTTAAATTTTAAATCAAGTTTAAAAGATGCAAAACTGAAAATAAAATTCAGTGTAAACACATTCAAATACCAAAATTTAATTAAAAAAAACCCCACCAACACTTTTGCCAGTCCTTGCAGAGTTAAGTTCAATGGGTAAAAATATGCCATTGGGAGGAGCCAACTCAGCACATAAATCCAGCATCAGAAACCTAACACCAGGGTATTCAAAGGAACCTGATTTTCTACATTCAGGCATCCCAGTTGTAGCAATTTCCCACTGGTTTCCTTATTCCTGGTACAGCTCCTCCCTCCCAAACTTTCTCTTGGCAAAATAATTCAACTTTCCAGAGCTGTCAAGATGAAATCATACAAATTACTCTAGAATAAGCCAAGCAGTGTCATCAGTTTCAGAGATATCCAAGTGAAGGAGGGGGTTTGTTTTTGTGCTTTTAAGGGTGGGGAGGAGTCAGAAGGAGGAAGAAACCCTTGGAAAAGCACCTGATATTTACTCTGCTATTGGCACGGGATGTTTACTCCATAAAGCCCCAGTTCCTGGCGAGGTGACAGTCTCTAATCAGCCCTCACAGGTCTGCAGAACAAAACTCAGTTGTGTCAACACAAACACTTCAGCAAAGAGAAAAACTGCGCTGAGAAATTCCAGCTGTTGGGGAAAAGCCACTTTCCCAATCAGCTTCAAGACCCTCTTACTTTGAGGAATTCAGAAGGTGTCCTCTCTCCCAGAATAAATGAGTTACACCTAAAGACTTTGAGTCATTGACTGATCCTCACTAAATTTCCAAGTCAAAAAAGACATCATGAGGCTGGGTGAGAATCTTGGAGCCCAGAATTAATGGATGTGGATTGAAGCCTCTACAAACTGCTTCTCCTACCTGAAGGACTCCATGCAGGCACCAGACCTCCTCTGGACATCTCTGACTGTTCAAAATCCACATTCCTGAAGCCATCCAAGGCCATATTTTTATCACAGGGAAACCATTTATGATTTGACAAGGAAAATGGGAAACATAGAGGTTTATCAATTGAACTCAATGATCTTAGAGGTCTTTTCCAACCAAAACAATTCTATGTACGTACTTTGACTTAAGGGCTTCGTGCAGGAATCAGTATGAAGAGGAAATGCAAACAAGACAGTGAAAGGTCAGGAATCTCACAAACCATAGCAATAATGATGCCCTTCTGTACAAAAGTCTCCTTCTGCCAAAACTACTATTATGGGAGTCTCCCTGATAAAACCCAGGGAGTTTTTATATAACTGATTCTTCCTGCAACAATAACTTGTTGCTGGGGAAATCAGAATACATCAGGTCACCTGTATATGATGTCACCTGCCAGCAAGGTCTCTGTCACTGGAAATGACACTTCAAGGTTCATTTCTTTAGTGCTCAGCACTACTCAGGAGCCCCCAGTTCCTACAATCCAATTTTACCTTTCAAAATCAAGCAGGGAAAAAAATAATCTTCTGGTTCATCCAGAGATCCACAGCAAGATTCCACATTTGGTTTCTATTCCTCTACATTCACCAAAATATGTGATTTTGTAATTTTCAGCTCTGTGGACACTTTTCCAGCAGCTCTTGACTGTGGGACCATCAGCTGCTCTCCCTCAACTACACAACTTGGAACAAAAGTGAGTTTCACACCATCCATTATCCCCCTTCAGGATGCTGCAAACCCACAGCCAGCATGCTGGCTTTTTTTAATTATCCAAGGCAACAAGGCAGAGGGGGTGTCAGATGGTTCCTAATCAAAACAGTCCAAAGAAATATTCCTCAACAACATAAACACTTCCAAGTCCCAGATTTGTCAGCAAACACAGGGATTTTAAGCAATTTAAACAACTACCCACGCCCTCCCTCACCATCCCCAGCTCATGGTCACTCTGGTTCTTTCTCCCCCTGCTCTCTGGATTAAGGGAACCTGTGGATGTGCATCCTTCTTCTCCTGACCCGTGGAGATCCCATTAAAATCACTCTTGGCAAGGATGGGAATCCCTGCATCTCCCCAGGCCCCTCTCTGCAATTACCCCCCAGTGGAGCTTGATCTCAATTCCTTCATCACCTCTGATGAGCACCACAGGGGCAACCAAATCATCCTGATCTGCATTCAAGGTCACAGCATGAAAGTAGCTGATTCCTGATGCCAAGGAGGAGCCACTGGGGCTTCCTAAATAAAAACTCAGCACGTGCTGATGACTAAGGACACAGAGGCACTCACAGCTTCCCCACATCCTACACCTCCTCCTCCAGTAAGTGTGAAGCACTGAAATAGGAACACCCATTGGTGCAGAGTAGCAAAGAGGAGAACACCACTTACTCCTTTACTTTGTGCCCTAGGAGTTTCACTCTTGGGTCACATTTCAAGGATTTTTGCTTCCTGGTGCTAAAGGGCACAGCCTGCTCCCCCTCTTAAACACAGCATGCAGGAGTTTAGATCTTAATTACAGGGACAAAATGCAGATTTAAGACTTTGTTGTCACAAGTGGGCCCAGAGAGGGCTGGAAGGCTCAAGCTCCATGAGCAGTGAGGGGTGCCCAGCAGTGCCACAGCTGGGAACGTCAGCGGAGCACGGAGCCAGCAAGGGCTGGGCTGGAGCCAGGCAGGCAGAGACTGCTCCTCCAGTAATTCTGGGGTATTATGTTAGGGCAGCTCAAGAAAAAGGAACCATTTCCAGCTGGAGAACAAGAAAACATCAGGTTTTGTCTTTCCTTTCATATTTGAGAAAGGGATTCCAGTGCTGAGTGCTCGCTCTAAAGACGCCTCATGTGGAGTAAGGGAAAATAAATTCAGATTTCTATCAGTTCCTCTTGGAAAAGAGCTGAACCTGTTCCTCAGACTTTCCTTCAAATAACCAGAGAGTTAGAAAGGATAGAGGGAATGGCTGGAGCTGTGTTAGGGAGGTTTAGGCTCTTCCCCCAGAGGGTGGTGGGGCACTGAACAGGCTCCCAGGGAATGGTCAGAGTTCCAAGGCTGAGACAGCTCAGGGAGTGTTTGGAAAATTTCTCAGGCACAAGGTGGGACTGTTGGGGTGTCTGGGCAGGGCCTCTGTCTGTAAAGTTACACTCAATGGTATTTGTGGATCCCTTCCAACTCAGCATATTCTGCGATTCTCTGAAGTTTTCTGACTCTAATTCTGGCTCAAAATTTTACATCTAATGATGATATCCCTACTCATTGCAGGGATGTTGGAGCAGATGAACTTTGGAGGTCACTTCCAACCCCAATCATTCTGTGATTCTACAAAACATCATCTGAAAAACAAATTCAGAAGAAAAAGCTGGAAGCAAGCACTGTCTGCTCCATAATCCTCACCCCCCCCTCAATTAATTTCCAAGACATTTATCACAGGAGGAGCCCCAGTGCCTGTGGGATCCCTCTGGGAAGCTGAAGGCCATTTTCTAGTGGAAGAAGAACTTGAGCACATAAATCTCCTGGAGAGGCCAACTTTAGCTCTTAAGAAAAATGTGCACTGGGAGATCTGGCAAAACTTATTTAGGTCACTTGATAACTTGTATTTACCTTTACTTGCATTGAGAATAGGTATTGAATTGGTTACCTAAACCTAAAAACTGAATACAAAACTGCTCCACTGAGCAAAGACAGAATTTATCTCTTTCTTCAATGCTTTATCCATGGAAATAATTTCCCATTTTAGTAAGCACACATAATTAAAATGTTCCTACTGTTCCAATGGAAAACAAAAAGTCTCTTTTAAGGTCAACTAGATAATCTCTAATATATTATTTTTATTAATAAGCCCACAAATTAGCTTTTCCAAACTTTCCCCCCAGAAACACAAAGGTTTTACCCAGTTTTACACAACCCTCTGTGATTTCTGCTCAGGCCCTGGGATATTTGCAGTGCTTGCACAGGACTCCACGTCTGCTTGATCCATCAGGCAGCCTTGACATCACTCCCCAGCACAGCATTTCAGCAGAGTTTAAACAAAGGCCCTGAAAAATCTGCCAAAAGCATCACATAATCCACACACTATGTCTATTCCTAAAAAAAAAAAAAAAAATGGAATCAGGGATTTTACTGTAAATGAAACAATGATCTGCAGAGTCTGGCCAAAATCCTATATTGCAGTTTCAACAAATGCTGCTCTGGATGGTTTAATAAAGCAAAAACATATTGGATGGGGTTGTTGATATCTAAGAAAAAGCAAATCCATTGCAGATCATTATCTCCTCCCAGATTCCTTCAAAAAAATCTCAGTATTAGCTTCATTTTCTAGGGACACAAATCTCATGACACAGAGGGAGGGCAGCTGTGCAGTGGTGTTGCATTAACTGGTGCAGCAGGGAGGGAAATTCCCCCAGTTGTCATTAGAGGTCCCAACACAAACCAACCAGCTCATGAGAATTTGGGCCAGATTCCCCTTTGCAGTAGGAGCAGACCCTAATTTTGCCTAAATTTTTAATTTCAGCCAGGCTGGTGGTTCCCCTGCTGCCCTTGGAGGCTACACCCCCATGGAGGCCATGCTGGAGCACCTCTGCATCTCCTCTTGGCTGCTCTCAGAGATGGCCAACCCAGCTCCAGTTGCATTTTTCCTTCTCTTTTCTGTGACAAATCCTTGACTGGACAAATCCAATGAGTCATTTGAGTACAAAGATCAACCCAGAAGTCCCCCCAAGATAAGGAAGTATCAGATCACAGTTTCTTCCATCCCTTTGCTGTGCTCTGCATGGTCCCACCAAGCCGCCAGTGACCACAGGAAAGGAAGCTCAACTCTCTGTCAACTCCTATTACTTTTATTCTGAGATGATTTTTCACTTTTTAATGTCTAATGCCAAGATCTGGAGAAGGGATTAACAACTTTTTCAAGCCAATTCATAATTTCAGCAACAATGGGAAAAGCAAAACTGTTCAGTGACCACAAAAAAAGAAGAATGTAATAAAAATAATTACCCAAATGAGACAAATACAAAGTGTCAAATATTTTAACCAGTATTTTAAATCTCTGGTTGAATAAAACTCATTGCATTTAATGTGGACAGCTGTAATGAATAAGGAGTTGTGGCTGCTCTTTGTAATGATGCTTCATCTGTTTGAACCCTTTGGTTCTTCCTTTGGGTCAAACCTGAATAAGCAACAACATCTGTTGAGGTCTGCAAACAGAAATGTGGCATTTCATGGAGATAAATCATGGAGATTATTGGCTTTATTTCAGCTGATTTCAGTGGGTCTGTTGAAAGGTTTACACTTGGAGGCAGCAAATGCTTCCAGTTCCATGGATCAATTGTCACCTAAATGCAACTTAAGGGACAAACAACACCACTTA
The DNA here is from genome assembly GCF_035770615.1 of Melospiza melodia melodia. NCBI lineage: Eukaryota > Metazoa > Chordata > Aves > Passeriformes > Passerellidae > Melospiza > Melospiza melodia. The sequence goes on from NC_086208.1 coordinate 2,608,635, forward strand.
CCAAACTCAGTGATGCATTTCATCAGATCCTACCTCAATGCAGCAAGCATTGTCCCAATCTAATTAACAAGCTTTTTATGTTCTAGATGGTCATTTAATTTGCAAAAAGAATTACCACAATGAACAGAAATCTATCAATTTGCTCAGATATTTCAGATCTTAGTGGTCAGGTTTGTTGGTTTTTCTTTTTCAAATGGTGAAAAAGAAATATATTTATTGATTTTTACATCTTGTTGACACTACCTGGGGGTGCTGTTCCAGCCCATGGCATTAAGGCCCTGTTGGATTAACGTGGCTCAGCCAATGCCTCATTTCACATAATCATGTGTAAAAACCACCCCACAACCTCCCCACATGCAGATGTTGCAAAAGGGTTTGTTTGCAGAGGCAAAGACCCAAAGCCTGGAACTTTTTCTGCTCTCTAAGTCACTCTCTTACTCAAAACTTTTTTAAAAAACAATTACTTAACTGATTGGCCACATTTAACAGGGTAAAATCAACAACATTCTCCTTCCCACTTATATTTTCCTTCTGTTTATTTCTGCAATCTCCAAGGCCAAGATGCAAAGAGCATCCAGCTGCTCAAACCATATTTCACAGAAGCTTTCCCCTCCCTAAATTCAAAGTATTAATGAAGTGCTATGAAAATCCCAGAGAGCCAATTCCCAAGTTCTGTAGGTAGGGAGATAACACAACAGTTATTTAATGGAATGAACGGGAAGAGCATGTGTAACACAAAAGGACAAGTTGCCTTCTGATTCCAGCATAAAATCAGCACAAATTCACCTTCCAGACCATCCAGGGAGAACAAAAGGGTAAAGATAATTGCTGCTATAATCAACTAGATGAAAAACAGTTCAGTTTCAAGAGGTTTAGAGCATTTCAAGTGAAGTGAGACAGCAAGGGGAGATTCTGGCAACCTCAATCCATGTCAGGAGGTTTTTGAGCTCAGCTCCTGAAGGCCAGCAGGACAAGGTGGCTCATTCAAGACTTTTCTCATGAAAAGAAGTACCACAGCTTCATAACCTGCTTGGGCTGACAGAGCAGATCTCCTGAGAACTAATTTAATGCTTTTGCATTGATTTACTGGACGTGGCCTGGGCCAGCCAGGTGGAGTCCTACAAACCCTTCCAAGGGACACCAGCACAGCAGTGGCTCACAGAAGCCAAGGTATCAGGTCCTAAACAGCAGATAATCAATAGATGCACCAAAAAACTCCATAACAGGCCCATAAATAGGGACTAGAGGGGGTGAGGTGGGCCTACAGGTTCTCTTGTGGAATCTGGCAGGTAATAACAGACAAAAAACACAGTGAGGGAGCTCAGCATCTCCTTCAGCCAGCACAGAAGAAAAACATGGGGTTATGGTTGTACAACTGCTCAAGTTCCTCAGACAGACTTTGGAACAGATTTGAGGAGCACCAGCTGAAGGCTGGCAATTGAAGACACTGCTGTGTTGGACAGCAGGATTGCTTTGCATATTTTTCACATTTCTTTTCACATTTCATCACAGAAACAGGATTTTCAGTCAATGAAACCTGAAGCTGAAGAGTAGGGGCAAAAACCCTCCATGAAAAACCTCCTAAAAAAGTTACTGTACCTTCTCCCTGGCAAACATGAACAGCCCATAAGAATGGAAACACACAAAACCTTACTCTTTGGTGAAACTGGAAATAAATTGTGCACGTTTTGTGTGCTAAATCAGAGGTGGCTTGTTTGGTGTGAAGTTCCAGGAGGGAAAGCAGAGCCTTACCTCCAGCAGCTCTGACACCACAGGAAGGATTTCAGGGTTGCAGATATCGATGGAGTCATCCCTGTAGGTTTTCTTTTTGTACCGGATGTTCCCCAGGTGCAGGATGGCCGACAGCAGAGAGAAAATCCTAAACAGAGACAATTCATTTTCACTCTGTTTTTCATAAAGTGAATGAAGAAGTAAATTTGACCCTACCCCCAAGGGCCATGTCCCTCTTTGACTCATTCTTCTAATTTTCAACCCAAAGAATCCACTTTGCCTCATGTCAAGAAGTTTTTTTATTTAGCCAAGTACCAAACTTGCATCTGAAAAGTTTCCTTGAAAATTCTTTAACACATCAAACCCACAGTTACAAAATTACAGTCCATGTTGTAAAAAAAATAGAAATCCTCCAGTAATCTTGATATGCAGGTTAAATATTTATCATGCAATTGTCTAAATTAAGGGGTAGAGTGGGCATGGACATGCAGGTGATCCCTCTTAGTCCCCTGGGACACATCTTTTTGTCACCTTTTTGGATCTAGACCCAGCCAGAAACAAAAGACTGTACAAAACAGCATAAATGCTTTTATCATATCTAAGTAACTGAGGTAAAGAAAAGATGTTACACTTCAAGTAAGTTTATCCAACCAATTTTTCTGTTTTGGAGGGAATTTGGTAATTTTTAAGTTATCTCCCTTCCAAAAAAAAATAGGATCAGACACTCAAAGAATATCCTGAGTTGGAAGGGATCCACAAGGTTCATCAAGCCCAGCTCCTGAGCCATGGCTGACTTCAGCTACAAATCCTGCTTGTCCCTATTTCTACACTCACTTGGGAGCTAAAAATGAATAAACCCAAATGTGATTCCTAGCTATGCCACCAGCTTGTCTAGACACCTTCACCTCTCCAAGTCCTCCCTTATCTCCAAAACAGGGATACTGACTCCTTGTTGTGAATTTCAGGATGCAATTTTATAAAAGTTCCTCTTCTCTGTTTCTACAAAGGTGAAACCCCATGTTTTGCTACAAAGAAATTACTTTTAAAAATATGGTAGTATTTAAAACATACTCCCTATGTCTCAACTGAAGGTGGTTCCTTATTTGTGCTGCAGTTGTATAATGCCAAGCAAAATAAACCTGCTCATGTAGTGAAGAATGCACTTCATTTCTGACACACAAAATTCACCAGGAGCAACTTGTGTGCCAAGAAAAATCATTGCACAGTAAATCAGAAGTGAGAATTTACTGCATCACCCGACTCTGCTCAGTCCTGACACTTCCTGATTGCTTTGCTCAGGCAATTAAAGCCCTCAACAGGCTTTAGACAAACCTCATCCTGATAAAGCAGTCTCTGACACAGAACATATTCACACAAGTCTGGATCCTTGGGTTTATCCATGTGTGTGGGGAAGATAGAGGAAAATCAGTTTTAATTTCATAATTGATTTGTTACAAGTGAGGGATAAAGAACAAGCTTCCAAAATTTCTCAGTTGTGTGAAAATATCTTTGAGGTAATTTTTTATGTCGAGTTCTTCCCAACCTACTCAAGTTTTTCAAGCCAAAAATCAACACGGGAGGGATTATTTTGAAGGTTTGGTTGGTGGTGACTCTTAAGAACTGTCTAATTCCATGGTGTCAGTGGTGTTGCAAGCCAGCTCAAGTCCAGTTTTCAAACCAGCATGTCCAGTGAATTAGCAAAAAAGGCCAGCTGGAAATGAGTCTACAGACTTAGAATTGCACACAAAGGGTTAAGTTTGATGAGGGATAATGAGAACTTCTGATTAAACCAAGCTCTGGATTCATGACATGCAGAGTGAGGCGTGATTATTCATGAACACTTGAGAAACACTTCAAGATGTCAACTCCTGCCAACGCTCCATTTGCATGAAGAGAATTGTTCAGCACAGCAATGATCATGGAACCACAGAATGCTTTGGCTTGGAAGGGACCTTACACTCATGTGGCTCCATCCTGCCATGGGTAGGACACCTTCCACTAGAGCAGGCTGGCCTGGGATACCTCCAGGGACGGGGCAGCCTCTCTGCAATGTCCTGCCAGCGGAGGTGGCATGAAGCAGGACAATCTCCAAGCTGTTAAGATGAAAATAAACTCACTGTCTGCGTGTCTTGGGCAGGAAGCCCACCATCTCCATGGCCAGCTGCAGCCGCTCAAAGTCGTGCTTCAGGTCCTCCCCTTCCACGGAGAAACAATCCTGTGGATCAAACACACAGAGGAAGCACTGACACCACCAACACCACATCAGCTCCACATGGCCAAATCAGCACTTCATAAACACCACTGGGTGATCTCCAGGTCTGTCATCAGCAACATTTCCAGCCTGGCACTGGAAATACAACATTTCTGGCGAATATTTTCTGGAGACACATCCCTGTTTCCCAGGTTTAACCTCTAAGGAAAAAGGTGAGCCACCCCATTCCAACAGGATGGTGAGAGTTGGTCAGCGTGACCCTACACAAAAAGGATGGGAAATAACAACAAGATGAAATCTGTTTCACATTTACAGGCAGTTTATTCCACATTCAGTCCTCTACCTAAGGAGGCAAATTCAGTTTTTAAATAGAATTCAGATAACTTCATGTAAATGATCAGTGCATTAAATCCTGTGTGGGAATGACAAAGCTTTAAAAATATTTCTCAGAAACTTTATTTGAACCACCAAGAAGTTATTTCAAAACTGGGAGAATCTGAAATCCAGGATATTTTATACTTCTTGGAGGCTCACTTGCCTGAACAGTTTAGTTTTTCCTTGATATCAGTCACTGACATGTTTGGAAAAATCCAGTGACATTCCAGATCCAACCAAAGCTGTCCTGCACCAATATTTAGGAAACAGAAATGCTCTTTAAATTAATATATGGACCACTAATGCCAAATATCTTCTGCCTTGGCTCACTGTAGGCTTCCCATGGATTATTTATTCTTCTCTCTGCCTTCCTAGCCTATATTTAGTATTCTACCCATTGCTGCCAATAAAAACTACCCATCTATAAATCAAATTTAGTTTATTGTGTATCACACAATATTGCGCTTTTTTAAACCTCAGACTATTTCATTAACACTTAAATCAAGGCTTTCTACAAGTAATTAGAGACTTTCAACAAGTTAATCTGAGTATAAGTAAATACAAATAAAAATTATATAAAATTCTAAGTTTATTAAAATAATACAAATAAATGTTGTAGCTGCGGTTGGAATTAATTAAGCAGCTGAATGCACATAGTTTATTTCAATAATTTCCTCAACATCATATTTATCACACAAGCAAATGTGCAAAAAATTTTGCACAAATAATTGAGAAAGTCTGCATTAAATAGGGTTATGTAAATCATTGAAAAGCCACTTGTACAGAAGATTAAGCACAAATACAGAATACACAGAATGAAGTTATTCTATATCAGCTTTGTGTTTTACAGCATTTAAAGCCTCACAACCATATCAAAGAAGTTCTTCATCATTACAGCTATAGTTATAATTAGAGTGGAAAACCCTTATTTAAGATATTTATTTATATTATTTATATATTAAAATGTTGATATTATTAATTTATTGTTTACATATTTAAAATACTTATTGCAACATAGGAGGCACCCACACAACTGCACTAAAAGCCAGAGAAGTGCAATTGGACAAGAAAATCGAAATTTTTTTATCAATTGTCCTCAGGGACAAGTTAATGCTCCATGGGCAAAGTGAATTTGGAGCTGTTGAACAGTAAAACCATTTAAAACCACGCAGAGCATCGATGAAGGCAGGGACTGAAATTCCAGGAGAAAATATCAGCCTCTTTTAGAGAACAGTCATTAGAAAAGGGCATTTTCACCTTCCAATAGGAGCTAATGGGAAACAACCCTAAAGCCACCCAAAGGGACACAACAATGACACCACCAAGAGCAGGGACACCAGCACTGATTGTTCACACCATAAAACATCAGGGCAAGACCTTGTCCCTCCTAAGCTCCAACCTTGGCCTCCTCAGCCTCTGCCCTTCCACTGAGAACCCAGCAGAACTTCCCACCCTCCTGCACTTGGCAGGACAACAACACACCCACAAATCCTGCAAATTAGGCAGCTTTAGAGCTTTTTTTTTTTAAAGACACCAAGTGGTGCTTTTTAGTGGCACTCCACATTCCAGGAGACATTTTCATTTTCTGGCATCATTCCTCCAAAATGAAGTCACGAGTCAACAGCAAAATACCCCGGCCCGGCCGACTCCGAAGCAGCACAATCTACGCCCAAGGCAATTTAATTAACGATTTACATAACAATTGCCCGACTCATTAATCCGCATGGAAAGACTTTTAGCAAATTCCCTGCTTAAAAGCGGATGCTCTCTGCAGTGTTCCAGCACGGAACCGCTTCCTAATGGATGATAAATGAAGGATAATTATAAAATAGAGGAGTGTCCTTGATATTAGAGCAGACAAGCATCACAAAGTCCATCCCCACAGACCTAATATCCTGCCAGAGCAATTAGTTTCCCAGCAAAAGTGAGTTCCCTGCTTCCTACAGTCACATTGAAGTGATCCATGGATTTCCATGGAAAATTTACAGAGGATAAAACAGAGTTTCTTTAGAAACTTGGTGTCTGCAGCAGGTTGAGTCCATGGGTATGGGAGAAGACCGGGGTAGGTTAAAGAGTGAATCAAGCAACCAGGACTGCCACAGAAAATTATCCCAAATAAAATTATCCTAAATAAATTAACAAATAAACAGCCAAATGGTAACAACATGTGGTTTTGTTGCACAGAATAAGAACATAGACATGGCAGCCCCCAGGCTGGCAGGGTGTTCTTGGTCATGTACCAAAGGAGAATGTACCAAATTTTGGGGTTGTTTTAATTTTAATTCCTTCAGCAAATTGTCCCATCCCATTCCTAAAGCAATTAAGGGCTTTCCAACTGATAAAGGGTATTAAGGTCTAGAACAGCATCTGCTCATCACTCCCTGCTCCTGCAGGGCCCCTGAGGAAGCTGATGGATTAAGGATGCCAATCCAATATTCAATATTTTTAACCTTGTGAGGGAAATTCCCTCCTCCCCTCCTAAGGATTTGCAGGGAAATGTTGCTGTTAAGACACTTGTTTACCCGAGTGAATCCCAGCTCCTTCCCACATCACCTCTTACTCTTCCAGATGCATCAGCAGGACTTGGCAATCATCAAGCACACGGTAAAACAGGCAGGAAGGACAAGCAGCTGATGCCAAACATGCTTCCACATGCAGGACACACAGACAGGGAGCACCACGGGACACACAGACACCCAGAGAATGATGGTGGTGCAGGAGGAGCCAGGGAAGGGGGAGAAGCTTCACCATTCCCTTTTTTGGGGCGATCCATTTGGAAAGGATGATCATGTCAGCACAAGTATTTTAGGAGAAGGAATTGTTTTTGCACTCTGAACAATATCAGGATTTGATTTTCTCACAGATGGCTGGGGGGATGTTTTTGGGTTTGTCTGTTTTTTCCTGGAAGCTGGAGAGCAGATACACCACTTCAACCAGCATGAACTGATGCATCTCTTGGGGCTTCAAGACAGTGATTTGCTGGTTTATTGGAATGGAATTTCAATTTTCACATTGCTGTCACATCACAATTTCCATATATCATCACGTATTCCATCAGGAAGGAATGAAAACCCCCTCAGTTTTCCAAAACTGAGAGGACTGCAGAGAGCTGACCATCTCCAACTGCTGAAGAAGCTTTCCAAATGGAAGGAACCATAAAAGGGAAAGGGGAAAAAAATAAAAATCTTAACTGTCAAGCAGCACCACTGCAGGGCAAAGGGTGGTTAATGGGTTAAACTTCATTGGATTTGGCTTTCTTTGTGTCCCTAAAACACTCAAGTGAGAGCAGCCCTGCACCAGCAAGATGGGAGAGGTGGGTTCTTGTACTGACCGGCTCCGAGTCATAGCAATAATCATCCCAGCTCTGTCTGAGGGGTTTCTTTGTCATCTGAAAGCAAGGCAGAGCGGGTTAAGTGCTGTTCCCACCCCAAACCACCCCCACCACCTGCTCCCTAAGCAGGAAAATTGTTATTCTGCAGAGTCATTGCCTGGTTTTATTTGTTTTCAGGGAAGATTCATGATGCTTTTGCATTCCTGGTGCTGGTTCCTGCTCACAGGGCACCTCATCCAGCGAGGCCCTCTCATCAATAATCCTAATGGATATACTAAAATCTCTTCTCTTACAGGGCTGAGGAAACCCTTGGTTTATCTGGAGCTGAAGAGCCACCAATGCCAAAATCTCACTGAAGAACAAATTTGGTTTGTTCCTACTCTCAGCCTCTGCTCCAGCCAAACACAAGTGCAGCAAAAGTGAGATTCTTCCAAGCAATACTCCAAAGCTTTTTAGGAATTTGTGTCTTTTCCAATCAGACAGAGATGGAGTTGAGAGAAGTCAAAACATTACCACTCCCAAGAGGGAGAGAGATGGCACTGGAGCTCCTGAGGAGCTGAAAATAAAGATCTAAACCTGCAAATGGCTGTTTTCAAAATGGATAAAAGTTAGCAACCAGCACAGAAAATATTCAGTGAGCTGCAGGGTGTGCAGGGGTAGGTACACCTGCCACTGGTGTGGGAGGAATGGAAAAGTCCTCCACACTCAGGGGATACTTTGAGTAAATTTGCATTTAAAAATAAATTGAAATCTTTCTTTTCAATCTGCTCCCTGCATTTACAGAGCAGATTTTGGTTATGTATCTTAATAGATTATTTCTCATCTGCAAAGCAAACTCCCCTTTTGCTTTACATAACCCAACAAGAGCAGAGGAAACTGGGAGGAGGAAAGCAAAGCCTGACTCAGGACTGAGTCACTCCTTCACTTCAGGGGCCTGGTTCAATATTTTATGGCTTCTCTAGATGAATATTTAATTCTCAGTAAAACAGTTCATGTCTGAGCTGGTTCTTTTTCCTTTTAAAAAGGCAGGGTCTTCTCCAGGACACACTTAAGAAGAGACTGTAAATGTTCAAGGGTCATTTTGTAATATTTCTCTTAAATGTTTCCCTAGTTTCTTTTTCCATTTCTCCACTATCTCTTTTTTCTCCTTATTTTCCTTTTCTTTTCTCCTGCAGGGCAAGGAAAAGCTGCTACTGCACTGTCAGCTGGTCTTCATGTGAAACCATGCCCAGACCACATCTGAAAGTGCTGTTTTTCCACAGTTGTCAGAGTTAACTCTAATCCTAAGTACTAAAAGTTATTTAAAAACCTCCCAAAAACTCAGAGTGCCACTGCTGTCCAAACACTGTGTTCAGGGAAGTCCAGAGACTGCTTCCCTGATCCACTGGACTGATCTTAGCAGCTTTCTCCAGCTTACTTGCCACACAGCACCTTAATTTAGATTAAAATAAACATTACACCCTAAATTATAATATTTCTACTGGAATAGGAATATTTCACCCTAAATTATAATATTCCTACTGGAATCATGTGTTCCTCCCATTACACGCTGTTAGATTTCTAATTTTCTTTTCAATATAAATGCTCCTTAACTGCTATGTAAAAGGACTGTAATTAAAAGCAATGTTTTCAACTAACTGAAAGTGACTGGATGGCCCAACAAAACCTGGGAATCCAACAAAACATTCCATCTTGGCATCTTCCCACTGCACAACCATGGCACAGATGGTGCTGGAGATCACAGCATGTTCTCCAACCAACGCCTGAGGCATAGAGCCCCCAGCCCTGAGTGTTCCTCACTTGGGAATATTTCCCAGCCCTGCCAGGGGTGTGTGGGAGTCATTAACATACAATGGATTTTGGTGATGATTGCCTGCTTTAAAAACATTCTTAAAAAGTCCCTGGTAATTGAGAGCTATTCCTGAATGAAGTTATATTTCTATAAAGACTAAAGGCTGTTTGGGTTGGGCTGTGGTTCCAAGTTTCTTTCCAGTTTAGGGGTTAAATCACTCTTTATTGCTCCTCATGTTTCAGCACCAAGAAAATTGAAATTAGTTAAAATCAACATGTAACTTAACTCCTCTTCTACATATTCCTCCTCTCTTTGGTCCATTTGAAGTTCCTGCTTGCAAGAGTCACTGGATAACTGCCTAAATACCTCAAGTAAATCAGTTTATTATAAAATTATCATCAAGTAAACTGAGTTTATTTGGCTGTTGGTAACACCTCATCCATCATTCATTCCCAGGTTTTCAATGGCTGCTGTGGTTTTAGTCATATTAGACTTGTTCTATTGTTAAAGTCAGAGGGTTGTGCTAAAAGCCAGCCAGAAGCTACAGAATTAGGATTTCCTCATGCAAGATGTTATAGCCCAGTATGCCACATCTTCCCCTCTTCTCCTGCTCAGGAGGCAGATATTAATGAGTAAATGGCATTCACACAGAGAGCAGGAAATTCTGACTGTTTCTCCCTCCAGCAATCAAAAACTCAATACATTTAACATATCCCAGGTACAGAAAACACTGATTATTTTTTCCCTGAAACACTACCAGGTGTTCAGATTGCTCATGCACAATTATTCCAATGACGGAAGACTTCCTCTAAACCATTAAAACCAACTTTTACTACTCCACACCTTTAAAAACCCCCACTTTTACTACTCCACACCTCTTCTTTATTAGCATTAAATATCAGCAGAAGAAAAGGCAAGACCAAGGATTGCATTCCTGTATAGAACTCCCACCTGGTTCAGGTAATGATATTCCTCTGGCTGCTTCAGGTGAAATGCTGATCTCTCCTCCTCACTTGCTCCTGCCAGGAGGTAATAAAATACATGGTAGTTCCTGGTGACAAATGAAAAACAAAAGCTGTTAGCCTTGAAAATGAGCAGCAGCACTGAGCAGAGGCACACTGAAACCTCCCAACCTGATTTTCCAGCTCCCAAGCTCAGGCCTGACACCGTTTAGAGCTGGTCTGTACCTGCTGCGCAGGGATGGAACAGATTTAATTATGTCATGGAGAATGAGATCCCCCTTCTCCATCCAAGGACAGCCACTGCCCTAGAATCTACTGGAAGGATTTCTAGCTGGGATGCTCAGGTTTTCCTTCAGAGCCATGTGCAATGCCCACATATTTCACAGAATCCCATCATCATTTAGGTGAGAAAAGAGCTCCCAGACCCCTGAGTGCACCCTGTGCCCAAACCCCACCTGGTTCCCAGCCCAGAGCACTGAGTGCACCTCCAGGAATTCCTTGGACATCTCCAGGGATGGGGACTCCAAACCTCCCTGGGCAGCCCCTTCCAATGCCTGACAACCCTTTCCATGGAGAAATTCCTCCTGATGTCCAACCCGAGCCTCCCCTGGCACAGTTTGAGGCTGTTTCCCCTTGTCCTGTTCCTTGTTTCCTGACTGTCCCCAGCTCCTCTACTACAGCCTGACCTCTTTTATTAGAATCACAACATATTTCCTTGCAATGCAGAAATTATGACTTTTCCTATCTTATTACCATTAAAAAGGCAGTGACTTTGCAGTTGCAATTCCATGAGACATGACTGAAAAATCTTCAAGTATTCAAAAACTCAAATATTCAAAATACCTGAATATCACTAATGCTAAACCCACCCCAAGGGACACTCATCTGTTCTGCTGCCAGACAGATTAACACCATTTCTTTCTAAAATTAAAGCTGTGCTTTTATGTTGGATGTTTTCCAAGAGGATCCAAGTTTAATCATCTTGCAACACCCAAGAGGACGTTTGTCAAGGCTGTAGATGCTCTTTAACTCCAGGAACAGCCCTGGAGCATTCCAGAAAACTCACACATCTGTCTCCAAAGGGAAACACAGCCAGAAGTGCCAAGAGTTGAAAGGCAACTAAAGGCAGCAAAATTATTTAAAAGTGGAATAATAATTACTGAGTGAGGAGAGGAATATGCAACAAAGAATATGCATCAAATTAGGAAAGAACACACTTCACATAAGTTCATTCTCTATATAATTTTGGCTTTTTCTAGAGGCCCCTCTGAAGGCCTCAGTGAACTGCAAAGAAGAATTAAAATACCATGTTTTTCTCCTAAAATGACATATTAAGCAGTTCATAAGTTGTACAAGAATGAAGTGGTACATAATAATCTATCTGCCATAAAGAAAATAAAATGAAATGTAACAAAATATTGTAGTGGGAGGCCCCCTGCTCATGGCAGGGGTTGGAACAAGATAATCTTTAAGGGTCCCTTTCCAAATACAGCCTATTCTATGATTCTATGGCAAGTCAAAGATTTTGATAAAATAATGGAGTTTATTCCCTCCATTAGCACATTTCTCCCTAAACAACAAAACATTCAAATGTAAAATGCATCATTAATCTCTGCAGCACAGGGGTTAAGAGCATGAAAACCCTGATCCCCTGTGCCAGCTCCACCAGGGATTTAAGTTATCTGTGCCACATAGAGGAGTTAAACCCAAGCCTTGGGCAAAACAGAGGCACCCACCGCTCGTTGTGCTCCTGATAGACCAGCCGGGACTTCTCCAGGAGGTATTTTTCAACATAAGCTCTGCAGAGGAAAAAAATCAAAGCATTATTCACTGACCTGATGATACTCAGCTTCAATGAACACAGCTTTACCAGGGCCTTCAGCCTTGCTATCCACACAAAGAAGTTTCAGCCTTGTTTCACTTAGTTGTATAAATTTCTTCCTCAGCAGAACAAGCCCAATATTATGTTTGGCTTTTGAGGTTTTTTTGGTTTGATAGCAAGCCAAAACTAACTTGGATCTGAAAAACATGATCTCAGATGCTTCAGCCTATGGGCAAGAGAAATGTTGTCTGCAAGGAAGGAGCTGGGATCCCTATTTCATCCAAAGCCAGCAAAATCCCATTGCCTGCAGCCCAGGAGCCATGCACATGGAAACACATCTGTGAGCACAAGTGTGCAAGAAGCCATTTAGCTGCAGAATCAATCCCCAAATCCCCATTCCCTCTTCCAGAAGAGCCACTTCTCACCAAAAATTTCGGTTATTAACTTCTGGCTCCAGTCAAAAAAAATAAACAATTGCAAAAGTTCCTCATTGCAGTTTACATTTTCTCCTAAGAGCCTCCACAACAAACACGCTCAATCTACATATTAAATACTTTTTTCAGGTTTGTCAAGTTAAACAAAGCTTCCACAGGTTTTTTTTTTTTTTTCTTCCAAACAAACCTAACCAGTAATGACAGAGATTTAGAAGCTGGAGTTCTAGGTGGCAGTTTGGATGGTGGAGCTGTGCTTTGCTGGTGACAGATGCGCCCAGTGACGTGGAGCTATGGGGGAATTGGGAAATCCTACAAACCTCAGCATGGTGGGACAAGGAGGGGCTTTCCTCCACCACAGATAGGAAAGCCAGATCTAATTATTACCTCCAGCACAACTTTCTCCCTTCCTTCCATAAAAACTAAACTAGAAATCATTTGGACATGCTGCAGAGGTTTTGTGAAAATTCTTATGGCAGCTCTGGAAGTGGCAAATCCAGCTCCCCATGGATGATCTTGCTGGACAGGAGGAGTAAAGGAAGACAGACAGCAAAGCTGTATTCTTCTTTATTCCCTGGGAGGAAGCTGGGAACAGTCTATGGATATTCCTCACCCACAGGTTGATGGGGTTTTTATGTTCCTTTTCTAGCCTGAACCCAATTTTTCCTTCCCAAGCCATGAATTCATGGCAGGGTCAGGGAACACCTGAATGAGAGATCCCAGATGCCACTGATGAGATCCCACAGGATAATTGTGATCTGTAATATTGTACAGACACTCCTGTACAATAACCTGCACCATGGCCATGTCCTTGGCATTCCTCCCACCCCAATCGTTCCTGCTTTTATTATAAACCACCCCAAAAATCATTCTTAGGCAATAATTTAGATTGGAAGGTATTGTGGAGGTCATCTGGTCCCAACCACTAATTTCATTTATTTATTTATTTTACATTTTTATTTTTACTTTTAAAATTTATTTTAGAAAGTTTCCATATTTTAAATTTTATATTTTATTTTAATTTTCAATAGATGCAATAACAATGCTATTTTGGTAAAATGCTCCCTTGCTGAGTGCAAAGGTCACAATGAATCCATGTCCCAAGAACAACATCTGTCCCCTCTTGATAGTGAGTAGGAAAACCAGCTTATGTCTTAAAAAGTTGCTATCTCCAAATTTCTTTTTATTTACCATTGTCAGCTGTGTCAGTTTGACCTTTAAGAGCAAAGAAAAGGAGCTGTAAGGGAATGACCTTGTGTAAAACACTGATTTAAGCACAGAGAGTCTGTATTTCACAGGGCTTTGATTTAAACCCCTCCTAGCTGGCTCTTCTGCCATTTCATGGCTCCTGTCAGGTGTCAGGGCTCTTGATCATCTCATGGGGACTGAGCAGGTTGCAAAGACCTTCCTCTAGGCCTGGCTTATCATGGATTAGCACATCCAAAATTCAGGAAGGCTCCTGGGAATGCCCCGAACTGCAGCACAGCTCCTGTTCCATCAGTCTGAGAAACCATCCAAGACTTCATCCTACAGGCTGGGCTTGGGTCCTGCTCAGCCTCCTGCCTGTTCCACCTTGTCAGGTTTTGGGTGATTATACTCAGAGGGGCTGCAAGCAAATATTCAACTGCTATTTTCAACCTCTGAAGAGAGGAAATCTCTTATTAGGGGCTGCAATTTATAATTCCATTACCAAAGCTACTGATATGCAGAACACAGGGTGATAATTGGATTGGGTTGTGCTAAAAAAGTAGAGACTAAATTTTTACAAAAATCTTCTTGCACAGGAAAAAACAGAGGCTTACATGCCACATATATTTTGTTTTTGAAATGCATATATTTTTCTTTCAGTATCTTTTCTTTTCACTGGGGGAGCACTGAAAGCTCATAGCACAGTACAGTCACATCACACTGTGCAACCAAAGACCAAGAAAGCTAATTTTTTTAAAAGCAAAGAAAACTCCTCCTATTTTATGAACTAAAATACAGGAATATAATGTTATTTGCATATCTCTGCCAAATAAAAATAGAGGCCACAACCACAGTGCAGCTACATCATGCCAAGATAATACATAGTTAAGGCATTTGTTGGATTCTTGTTACACCCAGGAGGTATTACAAAAATGAGGTTTATCCTTGTAAGAGAACTGTGCAGCAGAATTAAATAAGGGGGAAAAGTGCATCAGGTTTGATGTGGGATGCAAAACCAGTGGGAAAGGACATGGAGTACCCAAGCTCACTGAAAAATTAATGGCAGCTCTTTGTGTGATACTGTTCTGCTGGAAAAATAGAAAGCAAAAAAAATTTAAAAGCAATTCCCTAAATTAACAACAAAGTCCCAGCAAGAGGTCTCTTAGCCAGCTGCAGAAATTACACAGCCCCTGAAATGCTGCTTCTACTCCTCATTTTTCCAACTGACTCAGTTCACCTGGACAAAAAGAGGAGTTAACAAAGCCCTGCCCATTTACAGCTCCTTGGTGATGAACTGGTGCCATGGAAATTATCTGAAGCCACAGAGAAAGTTGGGTTGAGGTGGTTCCATCCCTGCCATGGACAGGGACACCTTCCATTGTCCCAGGCTGCTGCAAGCCCCATCCAACGTGGCGTTGGACATTTCCAGGGATGGGGTATCACCAACCTCACAGCCAAGAATTCCTTCCCAATATCCCATCTAGGGATATTCCACTTTCCCTCTGGCAGTGGGAAACCATTCCCCCATTTCCAGTCCCTCTCCAGCTCTCCTGGAGCCCCTTCAGGCCCTGCCAGGGGCTCTGAGGTTTCTCTGGATGTGAGCACCCCCAGCTCTCCCAGCCTGGCTCCAGAGCAGAGGGGCTGCACCCTCAGAGCATCTCCATGGCCTCCTCTGGGCTCTCTCCAGCAGCTCTGTGTCCTCCCTGTGCTGGGCCCCAGGGCTGGGGCAGCTCTGCAGGTGGGGTCTCACCTGAGGGGGCAGAGGGGCAGAATCCCCCTTTTCCTGCTGCCCATGCTGAGGATCAGCCCAGGGCAGGGGGGGTTTCTGGGTCCCCAGTGCACATCTCAATGAGCTTCTCATCAATCATCACCCCAAAATTCTTCTCCTCAGCTCTGCTCTCCAACTTCCCAAGCTGAAATAAACTGAGGAGAACCACAGTGGAGACAGACCAGGATCTCCTTGCAATGACCTGGGAGGAAGAAGAGGCCTCCCCTGGTCAAGGGCTGAATTAGGGAGAGATTTGCAGGGAGGGAATCAGGCAAAGAACAAGAAGAGTGTGGCTCAATGGCCTCCAGAACCCCCAGCCAGATTAAATCCTCCCCTTGGCTTCTGAGCCAAACCTTTCACTCCACATCTATTGCTCAGCCCCTACCCCATCCCAGCTAAAACATTCCCCTTTTCTGCTTTAACTCCTGTCTGAGGAGGAGATGCTGCTTTTCAGGTTCATTAAAAATTTGACATCAGGATTATGGAGAGCTCAGCTGGCTTGAAGGCAGCTCAGGGGTATCCACACCTCAGCACCCATCTTGGATGCACCGACATTTCCATACCAGCAGATTTTCATAAGCTAAAAGCTATGAAGTTTTATTTCCTATCTCCATTTTGGGAAAAGCATTACCAAAGCAAGAACACCCTGTTTAGGTTTGGGTACACCCAGCACCCTCCCCTGTTCCCACTTACCCTCTCACAGTGCCTGTCTCCTGGTAGTTCACCTGGATGAATTTGCCAAAGCGACTGGAGTTGTTGTTATGGGCTGTTTTTGCATTCCCAAATGCCTGTGAAAAGAGGGAGATGCCATGGTTATGCTGGAAAATCCTGATTCCCATGGGTGTCACTCACAACCAAACTTGGGGGATTTTCCCATCATTTCACATCAAAAACAGGGGATGGGGAAGGTTTTTTGAGTGGTTCACAAAATAATCCAACAAGCTGCTGGGGACCATGGTCCTTTGCAAGCTGGTGTTCATGAGGAGAAGCTAAACACTGGTTAAAAATAAAGTGTGAGCTGCACAGAAGAGATTTAATGTTTGAAGTTATTACAGTCTGCATTAAAGCTCTGCTTTATTCATTTAAATAAATATACAAGTATACTGCTCCAACAGGACTCTACATTTTAATGAGCTAGAGGAAGCTGCTTTTTAATTATATGTGGAATTAGGGGGGAAAATGCTTTGAAGGCTACTCAGACTAGATAATGTCATACACAGCATTGGCATAACCCAGAGTATTTGCAGCATTTCAGACACCCTCGTTTCCATTTGCTGCTGTTGCTTTTCCAAAATCAAAATGCTTTTAAGTCTTTATTATGCAAAGCTTTTATTCTATCCCTGTCTTACCGAAGCACTGACTGAAGAGAGTAATTTTTGCCATTTAAAAGAAATCTCTGAACTGAAACTGCTGTTTTCAGTTGTGCCTAAATCATTTTCGTACTCATCCGGACCACGGTGACACAATCTGCCAAGCCACCAGGTCCAATTAATGCTTCATTTATTAAACCAGTTTTCATAATCACACACCTTTTCTTCTAAGTCAAATTTATTTAAGGCAATTACAATTTCAGAGATAATTTCCAAGTGTTGCTCATGTATGGGCATTTTGTGCTGAGGCTTAACATCAGAGCTCAGCTCCCATTAGATTTATTCCCTGCTCAGCTATTTATTAGAAAAGATTAAAAGGGCTTTCCATCTATAATCTCAAGCTTTTCAAATGACCTTTGTGGATTTAACTTCCCAACTAAAAGCAGAATATAAAGGCCAAATGAAATGAGACCTTGGAGAAAGGGTATTGGACACGTCCCGTCCGTGCACGATCCAGTTCCCTTCCCAGGCTGATTTATTTCCCAAATTGCTCAGATTTAATGATTTAAGAACCCACAGAGGTTTGCCATGGAATAACAATGTGATTTTCCCCCCTATCTGAATACAGGGATTTGTTTAAACTCCAACTCTTGCATATGAATCTGCTTTAGTTGACTAAAGCAGGTTCTGGGAGAGCTGAACCTGCCGAGCAAACAGGTTATTCTGGAGGGATGATTCCAGAGCTGCAGCTCAGGAGCCCTGCACAGGAGTCACATCTTTTCAGGCTCTTCACGCTTTTTTCTTGCTTACTCACCCCAAAATTCCTCCCTGCACCCAGCATGCCCCTCAACCCACCCTCCAGAGGACATCAAAGGCACCCAACACCTCCCCTGAAGCCCCAGATCTCTCCTGGAGATGAAAATCCAATCATTCTCTCCCCAAACCAGGAATTTTGATATTAAGAACCAGGATGGTGTTTAAGATTTCCAAAGGATTTACCTCCAGGTATTTCAGTGAGCAGAGACACAACAAGAAGCTTTTAAGCAGAATATTCAAGATATGCAAGTGCATCACCTTATATTTAATATTAAATTGTATTAATTAGGTAACAAGCATTTCTCTGCTATGGGATCACTCATGTTCTAGGAAACCATCTTAAAGCAGTGAGATAAAATTTCTATACAGCTAATTAACATTGCTTGTTAGAGAAGCAGCAAGATGAACCTGAACAGACCAAACAGGAGGCAGCAGAATTTTTTTATCATCTCATATAATAAATTTTCATAAAATTTTAAAAATTATTTAAGCAGAGAACAATATTAAGAAGATTTCTAGTGTGATTCCCTGTATTTCTACCCTAAGTAATCACTCAGAGAGAAAAACAAGGACTATTTATTAGGATTTCTTTGGGGAGAAGCCTTGCTCAAGAATCAATCTTTCTTATTCTATAGCAGGGAAATTTAAGAGAAAACATTTCAAATATAGGAGTGGGGAATAGCAAGATTCCTCCTTTTTTATGAGCTTTTTTGGGGATGAATGTGCCAGACCACATGATATGTTATAACCCAAATGCCTCCAGAAATCACAGCCCATAATGTTCCTCTTTCATGCATTTTTCTTTCGTGCTGATAGAAATGGGAAAGGTCTTTGGATCCCTTCTTGTGCAAACTTTGGGTGACTCCAGGCCTGGCACGTTGGGAATGGGCCAACAAGTAGCTGGAGAAACGTCTGGTGTTTGATTTGAGACAACTTAATACATTTTTGTTTGCTTTACTCACAGGGTTTCTTTAGCAGGACTGTTGGGCTATAAAAAAGTGCTATTAATTCAATTTATACGTGCCTAATCCATACAGACCAGACCAGAACACCCTGTCCCTTGCAAACGGGGCAGAATATAATAGTTCAAGCTCAGCAAACGAGTTATGACTTCTCTAAAACAAATTATCTTCTGTTCATTTGATTGCCCTTTACTGACTCATTGATTCGAGGCTGCTGAGCAGCTCAACGGCCAAAACTCCAGAACGGCATTCCAAGGATTCTTGGGGAGACCAAAGCTTTTACTGGCCAGGGCTCAACATTTGGAAGGAAACAAAATTCAATACGTTCCTCTGTAGGAGCTGGGAGTCCCTCTGGACCTGGAGGGTGATCCAGCAGTTTGGAGAAGGCAGGAGAGAGCAGCTCCATTCCTCCTCCTGCACAAAGAGATGCCTATCAGGATGAGGGGAAAAAAGGGATTAACAGTTTCCTGGCTAAATGCTCCACGTTCCTCCTGATCCCAGAGGCTTGCAGCCTCCTTGTTCTCCACTGAATATTGATGCAATCTGGATTAATTCCAGATTACAGTCAGAATAAGGATTATTTTAATGTCTTTCCTGAAAAGAAGTCATTTTCCAAATCTCAGCAACTGGGAAAACACCGTGGTGACTTGTTCTTATCTGGCAATAAAACACTGTTCTACAGATCATCCAAACTGAATGTTATTCCTCCATAGAATAACAGCAATATTCTCCTACAGAATAACAGCTGCATTCCCTTATGGAATACCATCTTCTGTGGTAAAAGAACAAGTGGAAATACAGACCTTTGCCAGCATATTTTAGGTCCTCAGGCCTAAGAGGAGCCTTTAGCCCTCACCCTTGGAGGGAAAAATAAAAATATCATCTTCTCTTTGCTGTATAGGATAAAAAATATGTTAATACACAAGAGCTTTTAAATGGTTCCCCACTAACCTGAAATATAAATTGAATTTTTTAGAAAGTCATACCATGAATATGCCAGGAGAACAGCAAGTTGACTGCTTAAATCTCAACTATGCCATTGTGGAATACTTATATTAATAGTTACATTCCATTGAGGGGCATGGAAGGGACTGGGAGCAAAACTCCATCAAGCTCATTAATGCCAGGGAGAAGAAACAGGTTAATATCAGACAAGACAGTGCTGGAGGATTCAAATTCCCTGGTTTACTGTGAAATTTGGAGTTCATTAATCAAATGTATTCATAAAGTCTGAATGACTTCTAACTGTGTGAGCGCATTGGGAACAGCTTTGCTAAAATCTACTTCCCACCAAATAACATAAATACAGAAGGGGCTGGAGCTCAAGGAGGGGCTGAGGGAGCTGGGAAGGGGCTCAGGTGGAGCAAAGGAGGCTCAGGGGGACCTTGTGGCTCTGCACAGCTCCTGACAGGAGGGGACAGCCAGGGGACACCAGGCTCTGCTCCCAGGGAACAGGGACAGGAGGAGAGGAAATGTCCCAGGAGAAGTTTAGGTTGGATAATAAGAGAAAATTTCCACATAAAGAGTTGAAAAGCATTGGAACAGGCTGCCCAGGGATGTGGTGGAGTCCTCATGCTTAGAAGCGCTCAAAAAAAGATTGCATGGGGCTATTGGGAACATGGTTTGGTGATGAACATGGTGGTGGTGCTGGGTGATTGCAAATCTCAAAGGCCTTTTCCCACCCTCACCCCCATGATTCCATGATGCCCATCAGATGTGCATTCCCAGGCTTCACCCACAGCTCCTGGTGGGGAAACACAACGTGTGCACCCACAAAGAGTGGTGGATTCAAACATCCCCTGTAATTTATTTGCAGATCTGAGGGCTGCTTATCCCAATGTTCTATATGCTATTATTTGGAAAAAAAATCCATAAACACTTTCACTCCAAATTAAAAAAACACACAGGGAAGAAAAATAGTGTATTGGAATTTTTGAAATTAATGTCTTTTTTATGTGTCCAGGGCACTCACAAATTTCTTCCTCCTTCTGCAGGATGATAAAGATCATTCTCCCCAGTTTTCATTCCACCTGAAACCAAGCTCCCAGCACTCTTCTTCCCCTGTTATATTGCTTTTTAACAGAAATACATTGAATTATGTCCAGAACATAAACTGCACGTACACTACTTAAGTTAGAGCTGTGCTAAATCTCTTCTCATTGTTGCTCCTGCCCTGGGAAGAGCTTTTAAACCTGCAGCTCCCACCTCCTGAGAAAATCTTCCAGCCCAAACTGATGCACTAAAACAACCCCACTTTGATGGACCTCTCTGACTTTAATTCCCATGAGGAGCCAGCTTGATGCAGAGAGATCCCAGCCCCTAAGGAAGCTCCAAAGCACAAAGGTATGAGGTACAACTTGAATACTGCAAAGAAAAAATAGCTTTTATGGGAACCCCTCAAGCTGTGGTTCCACAGTAATACTGAAAATCTAATTTCTAGCAGCTAAACAGGACTCCAAGCACCAACACCTCGGGGTTTGCTCTCTCGGTTGTGGCTCTGTGTCCCACACTGACAGAGGAACCCAGCTGTGGCCAAAAGCACAAACCACAGATTATTTATAGTGTTTGTGCTGCAATGCCCCAGCCTGCCCCACACTGACCTTTAAAGCCCTGCAGACTTTCCTGCCTCGCTGTTCTCTGCTCCACGGGGCCACTGCAGCACCTTGAAGAGCAAACATGGGGTTTCCATTTCACACCACGCAGAACCACAGCGCGGTTTGGGCTGGAAAGGACCTGGAACATTATCCAGAGCCATCCCTGCCATGGGCAGAGACACTTCCCACTAGACCAGGGTGCTCCAAGCCCCATCCAACCTGGCCTGGAATGCTTCCAGGGATGGGGCAGCCACAGCTGCTCAGGGCAACCTGTGCCCCGGGCCTGCCCACCCTCACAGAAGAGAATTTCTTCCCAACATCCAATCTAAATCTCTCCTTTTTAGTTTAAAACTGTTCCCCCTTGTCCTGTCCCTCCATCCCTTGTCCCCAGTCCCTCTCCAGCTCTCCTGGAGCCCCTTCAGGCCCTGCAGGGGCTCTGAGCTCTCCCTGGAGCCTTCTCCTGTCCAGGTGAGCACCCCCAGCTCTCCCAGCCTGGCTCCACCCTCAGAACATCTCTGTGGCCTCCTCTGGACCCTTGAACCAATACACAACAAAGCAACTTAAATTCAAGGTGTATAATGACAAAATACCTTTTTCTTTGTTTAAAAATTTGTGATATTTGCCTCTAACATTTTAGAGAAAGCATGTCGTGGCTGTGGGCATGAACAGAAATATTCCTACACCTTTGGCAGCAAACACAGCAGAACATCTCCTTGGTGGTGTTTGCTTCCTGTGGTAGCTGGATTTTTTGCTTATGAGCTTCTCAAACCCATGGAGTTTCCTGTTTCTTCCCACAAAATCAATACTCAATTTTTAAGCAGGTGCAGCAACCAAAAAGTGCACACCTGTCCTGTCCCTGCTCTTTGCTACCCACAAAAGAACCTTTCAAATACATGACCTACAAATCCTTCAGATGGGGAAAGTCCAGAGGATAAAGACACCAGGGAAGTGCTGATGGGACCCTTCCTCTCCCTGCTGCCCCTGTGGAGGACAAGGAGAAGAGGTCCATAAGGCTTGCAAAAACTGCCCAAAAGGTTAAGACCTTATTTAAGGAGCCTCCTCACACCAACCAAACATACAATTTGTTGTATTTATGAAGTTTAAAATGCTCTTCATCCCTTCACTGACACTTCACTGTCAATGGCAGTGCAGCCACCACTACAGGGAATTAAACTCTTCCAACAAAAAGCACACCAAATCCTTCATTCCATAATTACAATGACTGAACAGCAGCCAAGTGAGTTCTACCCATTAACAGACAAACCCTCCTGTGATTAAACTAATGTGTAAAATGCAACCCTCATGGTACAAACTATAAAACGTCCTTTTAAATATTTTTTTTCTCATTACAGACAGTTTATGTCAACTAAAAATGTTTTGTCATGGTAAGACACCTGCACTGACCCTACCTGAGGTGAAGATTGAGATTATTCAAGGATTGCACTTTCCTCCTCTGGGGAATGTCAACATGCTGGAATGGAGAATCAGAGAATTGTGGAACAGCCTGAAGTGGAAGGGATCCACAGGAACCATCGAGTCCAACTCCTGTCCCTGCCTAGGACACCACAATAAATCCCTGTCCTTGAGAGCTCTGTCCCATCTGCTGGGTTCTGCAGCCTTGGGGCCATGGCCATTCCCTGGGGAGCCTGACCCTGCTCTGGGGGAAGAACCTTCCCCTGATATCCAACCTAGCTCTTCCCCACAGCTCCTGCCATTCCCTCAGGTCCTGTGTCTGCTCCACCACAGAGGAGCTCAGTGCCTGGAGTAATTAAACAACAAATTTTTTGCAACAACTTGTCTTAAAATACAGGCTCAGATATAACCATGTGTCTTTGTGCACACTGAGTTCACACTGCCCAATACAAATATGGAAGAGAAGGACTTTTAATGGCAAAGCAGCAACTTACAGAAGGTTCAGGAGTCAATTTAGTTGAAGTGCCAAACCAGAGCATCATTATGGGGTAAAATACTGAGATAAACCCTATAACCATCACTACAACACACCCTTGTTTGGGAGATATGATGCAGAGGCTCTATCAGCTATGTAAGAAACAGGATTTAGTGTCTGCATTCCCAGCAAACACTTCAGTGTTGGCAGAATATCCCTCCTTTTCCCATACTTAAGCACAGCATCAGACCACTGCAGCTCCTTCCTTTCAAGTGATGCACTGGAAAAAAAAAAGGAATTACCATGAAACCACAAAGCAAGAAAACAAAACCCCAAAACCCAAGCAAAGCCTCTGACCTAAGTCCTCTTCCCAAACAGGGCCAGTTTTCCTACACAAGTGCAATAATGGGAAAGAAAGCCCAGCTGAGCTGGCAGCCACCAGCAAACACCCCTACAGCAGATCCTGGAGGCACAGGCTGCCAAATCCCCATGGCCTGGCCGACATTCCTGCTCCTCTGCTCAGACATTCATGTTTTTGTGAGCAGGGTGGACAGCCCTGGGAAGAACAGCCAAAGGCTCATGTTTTCCAGCAAACTCGCATGCATTGGCCAGCAAACATTTGGGTGGAAAAAAGAAATCTTCATCCTAGGTTGAGCTTTGGATTTAAAGAAGCATCCCAAAATGAAGTTGGGGGATTTGGTGTTATTATAGTGTCTCTCCAACTCCCAACATTCATATTCTGCAGCCAAAGAACAAACTTTACTCTGTCAAATGCAGGCAGCAAGTGTCTAACAGGTGCCAGGAATGAGCAAAATATCCTTATTTGTGCTTCAAATGATTTTTTTCATGGGATAAAGACATAAAATAATCACAATAAACAGTAATAGCAATAAAGTGACCAGTTGGAAACAAGTCATAGCTAAAGGAGGAGGTTTTACATTCTCCCAGTCAGCAATACAAAAATATAAAAACATCTTTTTCCCTTATTTACACAGTTAAAATGGTGAAGTAAGAGCTTAAAAAGACTTATTAGTAAGTGTTGGGATGGACCACAACACCTGCAGACTGAGGCATAGCAGTGAAAAAATTACTATTTCATTGGAGCAATGGGAAGCACTGAAAAGTAATTGTCTTATCAGGGACCAGAATATTTGATAAGCACTGCAGTGGGAACAAAGCAGCTCTGATGGAATGACAACAGATTGCCCATGGTGACCCATTAATGTATATATTTCAAGTGATGACTGAGGAAGGTATAAACTATATAACAGGTTATATTATGCACTGCAACATCAAGCCATATCATGATTTCCTTCTCACCTTTCATAATCCCCTCATGCAGAGCTGGATGAAGTGCAGTGATGCAGTACAAACTGCAGCTGCAGCAAATAAAACTTGTCTGCCATTGCTAGGAACAGCCTCACACAGTGCCCGGAGCACTTCTGCCTTCCTTTACTTTAAATAAAATAATACTGCAAATAATGGAGTGAGAGCAGCCCCAGGGGGAGCTTTGGGATGTTGGTGGAGGAGCAGACAGACCTGCCCTGGCAGCCCCAAACCCCAAATTCCCCTGGCCTGGGCTGAACTCAATGTGGGCACCAGGGAAGGATTCCATCCCTCTGCCCCACTCAGGTGAGACCCCACCTGCAGAGCTGCCTCCAGAGAGGACACAGAGCTGCTGGAGAGCCCAGAGGGGGCCATGGAGATGCTCTGAGGGAGGAGCCAGGCTGGGAGAGCTGGGGGTGCTCACCTGGACAAGAGGAGGCTCCAGGGAGAGCTCAGAGCCCCTGGCAGGGCCTGAAGGGGCTCCAGGAGAGCTGGAGAGGGACTGGGGACAAGGGATGGAGGGACAGCACACAGGGAGTGGCCTCTGGCCTCCCACTGCCAGAGGGCATTGGGAAGGAATTCCTGCCTGTGAGGGTGGGCAGGCCCTGGCAAAGGTTGCCCAAGACAGTTGTGGCCACCCCTGGATGCCTGGACATGTCCAAGGCCAGGTTGGAGGGCACTGGAGCAACCTGGTCTAATGGAAGGTGTCCCTGCCCATGGCAGGGGTTGGAACAAGATGGGCTTTAAGGTCCTCCCAACCCAAACCATGCTGTAATTCCATGATCATAAACAGGGAACAACATTCTCAGCACCACATTTGCCTTTTTCTTCTCAAGGCTGAGGCTTTTGAGTATCCAGAGCTCCTGATCACTCGGGTCTTGTCTGCCCTGAAGCCCCTGACAAAGAAAATACAACTTTTCTATTTTCAAATAGTCAACCATTTTCAACAAATTTCAGTGCTCTGCAGAAGATGGAAATAAATTCCTGTCTCCAAAACATCTCCTGGTTTTTAAAGCATGGGACATTACATCCAGCTGTAGAAAGCCACCTCTCACCCATGGCTTCACATCCTTCCCAAAGTAACATGATTTGGGTCTTTTTGGCCTGTTGGCTTGGAAACATTGACATTTCAAATGACAAAATACACAAACCAAGTGCTGCTTTGTAAGACATAATTTCATCATGCCAAACCATCCACAAAGGAACTACATCCTGAGAACATTCTGGGACAAGGTTTTGCTGCGCTCTTGTCACCGTTGTCACCTGCTGACAGCTCTGGTGGCACTCAGCCTTGCTGAAGCTGTGACTCACTGACTTTGGGAGCTGGTGATGACAAGGTGCCATCACCCAGGCCTGACTGAGGCTCCCACTGCCACACTATTTCAGGTGGAACATCTCTGGACCCTCAGCCTGAGGGCAGGTCTGGAAACAATCCATCAGAGTCCTGGGAGGTTGTCTTGAAGAAGACACAATGCCAACCCCAGGTGGAGCCACAGCCCCTGCCCAGCACAGAAATTAAACATTGCCCATCAGCAAGAGACTCATCCCTTGCAGAGTCATCCTCACCAGCTTCCACCCCCTCCTTCCCAGGCATCAGCCTCAAATTTAGGGAGAGGGATTTGGTCTGGTGGACAAGCCTTGGACACCCTCCAGCCCCTGGAGGAAGCCACTCCAAGTCCCTTCAAAACTCCAGTTTTTTACTCTTTTTTTTTTGAATATAATGATTTGACGTGGGGCCACAAATGTTTGGAAATGAAGTTTCAACTTCCTATTGCATACTTGGGTAGCCAAAAAAATGCTCAAAAGAAAACAAAAATAAGAAGCATTCACTGCACACTCTCGGCTTGATATAAGTTTTCCTGCAGTTTGTCACCAAAATTAATGCCACAAAGTAAAAGCAGGAGAAAGTGTCCCTATCGTAACACTCCCCATCTGGAACCTCTTAGCAGAGGCACAGAGCCCTGATGTATATTTGACACACAGTTTTTCCTGCTTTTCCCAAGAGAAATATGTGTAATGAAGAAAAACAAAAACACGTTAGGCAGCAACCAAAACATACCAGTGTAACCCGAGCCTCAGCTTGGCTCCCGCCCCTGCTGTCCTTCCTCTCAGACCTCAGCCACTTTCTGCTTCTTACAGACAGAAAATCATCCACGCCCTCCCCTCCAACAAACAAAAACCAACCAAATCAGAGCTCTGCCATTAAATCAACAAAATAAAACCCATATTTGTTTTCTGCCACGTAAAAATTCTCTTGCGTAAAGAGAAGGTTAAACGTGAATCCACACATCTCCAGCCCTTCCTTGCTTTTCTGTGGGATTATATAAATAATCTACAACTCCTCTTGACACAATTCCAAAATTTCAAGCGCCACTGAGCAGCAGCATAGAATTTCCATGCCTCGTACGCAGTTTGGATGAGTCCCTTCCATGGCAGCAATACTGCTGGGCTCGTCTTTTCCAGCTTTTGTAATGTTTCAGTAGCCACAGGCAGCTTCAGATGTCTGACTGATTTATAAAAACACCTTTTCCCCTTATTTACACAGTTCAATGGTGAAATAAAAGCTTGGAAAGACTTACTAATAAGTGTTGGGATGGATCACAACACCTGCAGACCGAGGCATAGCAGTGAAAAAATTATTATCTCATTGGAGCAATGGGAAGCATTGAAAAGTAATTGTCTTATCAGGGAGCAGAATATTTGATAAGCATCAGAAAAAACAACAGCTGGCATCGTTTTTTTTTTAAGGGAGCAAAAGAGAAGTCTCAAAAATCAGCGTGTTCCTATCAGATATTTGTGTTAGGAGAGGGTGTCTGTTTCCAGCCCTTAGGTAAAGCAAAACAGGACAATTCAACAGGTACCGCCTGTCACCTTCCCAGAGGAATTACTGGGGCTTTCCTTCAGGCCACCATGGAGAGGTTTTTATGAAGTGAACCAGGTTCCTGGGCTGGGGGTAAATCTGACACCCGTGCATCCATTCCCTGCAGAGGAGGAACAGCTGCAAGGCGAGCACGGAGCAGCTGATGCCCCGTGGCACGAGATTGGCACCGCGCTGCAATTCTGCTTGTCGTGGGAGAGTCTGCAGGCAGGGAAGGAGCTTTCACTTCCAGGGTTATCCTGCCAAAACCACCTATTTAGCTTTGCACAATGTTCCTTAGCACTGCCAAGGCCGGTATTTCTGAGAACAGAGCTTTGGGGTTTAAAGGACAAGAAAATCCAACCAAAAAAGGAAAGCCCTGAATTAATGAAACGAGGGGAAACGTGGTGAGATTTTATACTCCAGCTTTCCACATCGCAGAAAACGTTTCAAAACCAACACGGATATTTTTCTGCCGTCCACCTCTTCCTAGCCTGGCTCTGCAAGATGCCAAATGGTAGGGATGGATGTGAGGAGTGTGTTTTCCTTTTCCTTTTTGGCAAGGGCAGGAGTCAAACCGAGCCCAGGCCAGGGCTGATGTGCTGCCAGCAATGCCAAGGATGCAGAGGCCTCTCTGCTCCTTCTCTCTGCACCAAGATGAGCAGCAGCTCTTCACCATCCACCTCAGCCAAGCAGGAGAGACCATGAAGTGGGGGCTCAAAGCACCTTCCTTCAATTCTATGTTTTCGTGTATGTATTAAGAAACGTAGTTTGAGGTTGCATATTCCATGGAGGGGCAGGATTTTTAACAACACTTCAAGTCTAAATTTTTACAGTGGTCACACACATCCAATCTCACTGCAAGACTTCCAAGAGCAAAGAGCCAGCCCAAACCACCCATTCTGCATTGATTTTGGTCAAAATGGAGCAAACCAGGGAAAGGAATGCAGCCCAAATTTTTACAGCAGCACCCAAGTACGACTGAAGCTCCATCTGGGACCTCCCCCCACCAGCTGCTGAGATCTTTCCAGATGTGAGGAGAATGCTGTGTCACTCAGAATGTCAGAACAAATTAAGCCTCCAAAGGCATCTAATAGCATTTAAATTTGCCATCTCCTTAGTCTATGTGCATAATATTTTTAATATTTTAGGAAACATCAGTTTTTCAAACCTTCCTGCCCTCCAGAAGAACACAGGATAACAGGTATGTGCAATAATGCATAAATAATACAAATATTGCAAAGAAAGGTGTGTTGGATGGAGTGCTGGTGACCTGCTGTGTTGGGAGCTCTGCACAAGTGTTTCCCACCCCAGCTGCCAGCAGGGGAAACACAGCAGATACACTTGGAGAATCCACAGGGGCATTGCTTGCCGGAGCACACAGCAAACCAGACTTCGTTATCCAATTAATTTCATGGGAATATGCAAGGCTCTGTCGGAGCACACTCTCATTAACTTCCCTCTCCTCTGATTTCCTGAAGTGCTGGTTTCCAGCACACAGGTATTGTACATCTCAATTCTTTTAACACCTTTTCTGTTTCCTGACAAACCCCCTCTGATTGTTCCTTACTCTGATGATACTCAATCCCTCTCCATCCTGGTGTAACTAAAAACATTTACAATTCCCCTTGTAGAAATTTGCAGCTCCTCGATAGTAAAATTCAGAACATAATTTCTTTGTTCAACCTTTGCAGAATCACCACAGTGTGTTTAAACCTTTTAGTAAACCTTCTGCAATTAAATATATAGCAAATAAATGATGTTGGTATCAAAGTAGCTGTGATAGGACACAGAAAGGGCTGAGAAATTTTGTAGAGAGATGTCAGAGTATCTTTAACCAGCCTGACTGGAATAGCTGGAAAACCCAACCAGGATTTGAGTACAGGCTGAGACAAACTGCACAGCTCAAATACAAATTCGGAGTATTTCTTCTCAATGTAGCAAGAGATTCATTGGTTGTACATAATGGGAGAAAAGGATCCTTAACCAGAGGAGCCCAGGGATGTGAAAAGGCAGAGGAAAAACAAGCACTCCCTGTGCTGAGCAGCAATACATAATTTATAACCCAAATAAAACCACATTTCCATCTATTATTTGGAAGTGAGTGGTGACCTAACACACAGCAGCACAGCACAATGAAGAGTGAGCCATTCCTAATTACACTTGGTTTGTAAAAATGAACAGAGAACCATTGGTTATTTGCAAGGAAAGGAGCTGCTGGCACTCTGGCACTTGCTCCAGGAGCCAGGCTGGAATGCTGGAGCATCCCTCCCTGCAGGGCCACAGGCAGAACAGAGCCCAGAGGCACAACCCCATCACCCTTGCATGGCAGAGCATCTCCAGAGGGTGAAAGCCTTGGATCACAATGACTGATCCAAGATATAATTTTGTGTTCTCAATAAAAAACATAAGAACACATCCAAACCCGTTGTTTTGATGTCCTAAATGTCCCTTCATAGGGCAGAACAAGGGAGGTGATGGTTTACAGGATTTTAGTCAAGCTCAGACCTGCCAATGAAAAACAGGCTGGAGGGAAACTTAGATCCAGATCTCACATTTTCCAGCACCTATTATCCACCTCCAAAACCATTATTCCACAGATATGGTTACTGCTGAGAGGTGACAACCTCATACACCACCCAACTCTCAATATGATGAAAACAACAAGGACATAATCACTCAAGGGGTCAAAATATCTCCACAAGTATCTCCGAGAGGGATAAAATCTTGGAAAGATTTTGTAGGTGTAGAGCTAAAAGATCCCTCCCTTAAATAACAACACACACGTCATCCTGAAAGTGGGAATAAAGCAAGGAGCTCAACCACTCTTGTTGCATTTGGGATGATGGGAATTTATTATTTTTTCAACATTCTTTATTATTATTTCTTTCCATTTTGCAATAAAAATGCATGTGGGGATGTAGCAGGAATCACTGGATTGCATCTGTTTATCCTGGCTGGGGAAGATGGGGATGCTGCTCCCGCTGGCTCACTCAAAGCAGCTTTATAAACCCCAACAAAACCACCATCAGTGCTAACTAAGGAGGGATTTGTTTGCATCTTTCAAGAGAATATTAAATGTATTTCTTTATTGACCTTAATCAGCAAGTAAAACACTACATTAAAAAATTAAACTCATGCGAAAACAGCATTTCTCCTCTAAATAGATCTGCCTGCAGTTCAGGAGGAGGGTGGAAAAGGAAACTAAAACACTGACAGAAAGGAAAACCACAGAAAGAAACCTTTCTTTCTCTTGCTGAGCCTCATCCCCTTGTTTATAACTCCCTAGGAGAACAGCAGCACGATTGTCCTACCTCGTGCTGGCCGGGTTTCAGCAGGAAGGCTTCGCTCAGCCGGCCGCCGAGAGCGAGGCCTTGCCCTGGCCATCCCTCATTTCACTGCTCCTTCCTCCCCATCTCCCCCCTTGGATGGCATCCAGGAGAGGGGGGCCACTGATAATTCACCAGCTTCCCAGGCTGAAGTCATTGTAATAATTAAAAACTCAGGTGGGGGTTGAAATAAGGCATGGAAAATAATCCCAGAGTATCATGGGATGGACCAAAAAAAAATGGGGGGAAAAGGAGACAATTGGTGCTAAGGAGATCTAAAATCTAAGTTTGATGATTCAGAGATTTCCACCTGTACTCTGCTGTTCCCTGGGACATTTGGCACAAATACACGGGGGACATTATTCCCAACTGTATCAAGACCCTGATCCAGCCTGCAAACAAATGGTTTGGGGGTTGCTACTGCATTTGCAATGCTTTCACTGCCACTTCAGAAAATAAATGCATCAAAGATAACTCATGTGAGAGGCAGAAAGAAGGAGGGAAATATCCACACTGAATTATCCACACATTTAAGTTCTGACTCACTGAACTGTTCACCCTCTGCATCCCTTTAACCCCATCGCTGGCACCAGCCCCCCACAAGGCACACAAAATTAAACTGAGCTGACTCCATGGCAAGGAGTGGGAGAAAAAAATAAAACACCATGATTTTTCCTGAAAACACTCTGAGCAATTACAGGTGCCCTGCTCCAACTCATCCTTGTCCAGAGAAATTTGGCTCACAAGAAACTGAAGTGTGGATCTGGCAATCAGGGGTGAAGTTGAATTAACCGCGGTTTGAATCCAGTCAAATGCATGAAAGTCCTTCCAACCCTGCCCAATCCATAGTTCTATTAAGTGCAGTGACTTTTCTCAAAGCAAGAAACTTATTAGTAAGCTCCAACCTATTTTCTATTTTGAATTTCCAGTTGAAAGCTTGAAATTTAATTAAACTCATTGGAAAAATTAGTGGTTAAGATCTTATGACATGACAACCATGAAGCAATTTAAAAATTACAACCATTAAATCAAAATATAGACTTATGGCTCCTTCAGTATTTGCTCTCACAGATCCTCATGCCTTAAGCCACGAGGTGAGACATCCTGCTTATTCAAAAAGCTTCTCCCAGCTCCATTTCTCTTGTCAAACAGACACAATTAACATGGAAAACCAGAAATATTTCACTTACTCATAATTCTATCTTAATGAAGCTTTCCCAGCACCAAAAACCCACTGAGGGGAAACAATCTAACAACCCACAAGAGTGTTGCAGCATAGATGGAAGAAAAAGCCTGCCTATTCCTCAAGTACCCCCCACCCAACAGGGTCAATCTGCATGGAGCAGGATAAACACTCCATTTGCTGAGAGCTCATGGATGTCTTTAAAAGCCCAGCAATCAATAAAGTGCAGTTAAAAAACTTCATCCAGGGGGGCTCTAATGTGATGGGGATTAAGCAGATGCTGACCCATGCTGCTCTAAACTCTAAAATGGACCTCCATGACAACCTTATTCTGATTTAGTGGGACAGACAGAAAGTAAAAAATGGATTTTTATTTCATATCTCTCTAACTCATGCATATATTATATCTATTTTATATCTCAGATGTTGGATTTTATTAATATATCTTGTACACCTATTGTATATTTATTTTCTTTCAGTATATCTAATATTTGACAATTTAGGGAATGCATTTTTGTTATAACATGATGCAGGAATTGCCATATCCTTCACCCCAGAGCAACCATGGCCACTCCAATCAGTAAAATCCCCTGTGTGCCCCAGGTCCCTCCTGACTCATCACCTGGGGGAAGCACCAGAAATCAGAGCAATCTGGACTCATTTATTTATCATTTCAAGCTCTTCCAAGGAAGAACGTGGCGCTTGGCCCTCGCTGATCGCGCTGTCCCTTGGATGATGCCTTAACTCAAGCATCCAAGCCAGCGTCCACTCTGTCGATAAACCCTGCTGATAAATCTAATTAACGCCAGCTGAAAACCAGGCTAACATCAATAGTTGTCTTTTTTTTCTTTTTTTTTCTTTTTTTTTTTTTAAAGCATTATGTTTTCTTCCAGCTTCATTGAAATGATTTGGCTTTCCTGCAGCAGATGAAAACCAGATGTTGCAAAGCGGGAAGGGCTGCGCGAGCCAGCGCGAAAACGCAGGACTGCAACAGGCAGGTCGCACCCATTCATTACCCACATATTTCCCTTCTGCCAGGAGGTTATTTCTATTGCATCTCTGTGATTACAAATATTATAATTGTGATGTAACTCTAGAAAGCCCCGGGTCGTCCCTCGCAGCCCAGGGCCGCACGCGAGCCAAAAGGCGCCAGCAGAGTTTCTTTGTGCTGTGTAAGCACTTTGCAAAAGCCTTAATGCCAATATTATGCTTTGTAATCCCTCCTGGAGCAGCCCAAGCCCAGGATTAATCCAGGTTTAACAGCTCTTGGATGCCCACTTGTTACACTGAGACTATTCAGGAAGGCGAGGAGTTTGTGTGCATGGACACAAGGCAATTTAGGAGGCTTCACTGTGCAAAATTGAAGGCGCACCCCCCATTTCCCTGATTTGCAGCACAGGGTGGAGGAGCAGGAGTTGGGTTATTTATCATTTTTAGCAGCTATATGATGCAAAAATGGGGAGCATTGGTGCATTACAGGTGCATTTAGACTGGCAATATGCACCAGCAATAGAAATAGCAGGTGACCCTGTGCTGCATTTTTAGACATATTCCCCCAGCCAGAAAGAACTTTGAAGTTCTTTCTCTTTCCACAGTATTACTTTTTTAACAATTTAATTTTAATCTAACATGTCCAGCAATAGAATATTCTGATTTAAAGCAAATATCTGGTGGCAATCCAGACAGGACGTGGGAGCAGGTCTTTCTGTGCTTCAATTTGCAGGAAAGAAAAGAGAAGGAAGGGGGAAAATAAACCTTGTGCTGGATTTGCAGCACAAAAATCACTGCCCAGCAACACTGACAGCACTGGTGGGAATTACACATCATCAGTGTTGAGCAACTGCTATTTCAAGGAATCCACTGAAATTCCTTTAAAACTGTCTTAATTCATATGAATTTCACATCACCGTGATGTAGCCGTGGACTGGAGCAGTGTCTCTGCTCATACCAAATGTGCAACAAACATACCTCACATTTCACTGACAGATGCAATAATTAACATATTGGACAAATTTCCATTGCTAAACACTCTCCAAAATATTTTAACTATCCATCACAGCTGTGCTTTTCTGTAGCACAAAGAGTTTACTTCCATTATAGCTTGAGAATTAAATTAAAATAAAGCCTTTTACATTCACATTAAGCCATGACCCAGAGAATGCAATGGGGTTTTACCTGAGTAATTTTTGGGGGATTCTATGAGACACCTGAGATGCTATATTATTATTGCTGTTGGTATTATTATTACTAGTAGTAGTAGTAATTATGAACATCTATGAGACCAGCAACACAGATGATTTTGTAAATATGCATATAGATATATTGCTATTACATAGATTATTGCAGGACATATTAATATATATATAAATTTGGACTACTTTGAGTCACCTGCAATGCAGATTTTTCTTTGTGCATACATATTATTACACTATTATTACATTACATATATTAATATAACAAATATTATTACAGATGTTATTTTGAACTTCTTTGATACCTGCAGTGCAGATTGGGGTGTGTATATATGTAATTACATGTAATTATTATTACATATATTATTAGGGCAGATATTATAATATATATATTATTTTGGATATGTATGTGACACCTGCAGTGCAAATTTGTGCGTGTAATCACATAATTAATATATATGTCAGTATTATAGGAGATACTGACATATTTTATTTTTACTATAGGAGATATTAACTTGTATTATTATTACTATAGGAGATATTAACTTATATTCTTATACAAGTTGTTGTTGTTGTTATTTATGTATTTGATTTTGATATGACACCTGCAATGCAGATTCGTGTGTGTATTCATATAATTAATATATATGTCAGTATTATAGGAGATACTGACATATTTTATTATTATTACTGTAGGAGATATTAAGATATATTATTATACAAGTTGTTGTTGTTATTTATGTATTTGATTTTGATATGACACCTGCAATGCAGATTTGTGTGTGTATTTATATAATTCATATATATGTCAGTATTATAGGAGATACTGACATATTTTATTATTATTACTATAGAAGATATTAACTTATATTATTATACAAGTTGTTGTTGTTATGTATTTGATTTTGATATGACACCTGCAATGCAGATTTCTACCTGCTTGTGCATGAAGCATCCCAAAACTTCCAAAATCCCATGGCAGCTTTTCCTCTAGCGCTTATTTGGAGAAACTAAAACGAAGTGCTCATTATAATTTTCCCTGGACAGCACATCCTGGTGCTGGCCATCACCCCCAACGAGCAGAGAGGCTTTTGCAGGCTGATTGTGTGCATTCATCCACTCCTGACTGCAGCTCTGGGGAACAGCACGGAGCAGGGGAAATGGAGCGATCGGGGACGCGACGGACGGAACAAAGAGACGGCGACGAAACGCCAGGAAACAACTCCCAGGTTTGGCAGCGGGCTGGGAGTGGATCACTGACAATCCTGGCTTAAGGAAAGCTCCAGCGTGAATTTCCTGACTAAGGTAAAAAAAAAACCTGGCTCAAATTTATGACCTGCTGGCAAGGTTACCTCTATCCCAGAGGCCTCCAAATACCAGGAACACTCTGGCCCAGAAATGCAGAGTTCAGCCTAATAATTCAAACACATTCCTCCCAGCATCGCCAGCTCCGCGGCCGTAGCCTTGGAGATAAAGACAAACTCCAATGTCTCCAACTCCACATTTTTCAGAGCCTTAAACTAAACCAGAAAAGTGTATTTCCAAAGTTTGCAAAGTTCTCTTTCAATGAAGAAGTGGATATGAGCCTTGTAGAGAAGGTTGTTTTAAGGAGACAACACCAAATCTTCCCTATCTCCATCAGATGGAAACCACTCTACCTGTATTTGCTGAACAACAAAAAAATACATAATTTTCTGCTCCTCAGGACTATTTTCCAAATCTCTTTAATTAAAGGATAATTCACTTTGTACATATAACAAGATAACCCTCAACTGAACCCCACAATTCCCCACAGGAGAGACTCAGGACTACTCCTTACACCTACCAGCCTGTATGTAGAATATTTGGAATCCTGAGAAATTTCTTCAAAAAAGGATTTTGTGTTATGAAATCTGCTTTGCATCTTTTTCTTTTGTTTCTTCATTCATTTCTTTTCTGTTTCTTCTCCAAGCACATCAGATGCTTTACTGAAGTCTGGACCTGCTCTGCTTTGGAAAGCACTCAAGCAACAAATATTTGGGAGACAGCTCCCAACCAACCCACCAAACCAAAACTTTGCTCCCCAAACCTGCTGTTTCTCAAAAAAACCATTTTGATTTCCTCAACGATAAAGGAAATTAAGTATAAACATTTTATCCTTATGTTGGATGTGAGCATTTTCACCCAGCTGCTTTCATTCTCCTTTGTTATCCTTCACTGAGATCCTTGGCTAAGACTTTTCTCCCAATTAAAAACCTGAAGTCAATCTGCCCATTTTGGGACAATCAGTAAATCTTTGGTCTCCACCACAAAGTCAGTGCACAGGAATCACGTTCTTTTGTTCTTATTTCCTTCTTTCAAATGAGAATAGTGTGGATCTGGACAGCACTGACAAAAAAAATTATATTTTTTTAAATTACATTATGGGCAGAAATTGCTCAACTTTTCATTTCCTCCTTTTTTTAAAAATATAGACATATATATGTTCTATAACTATAAATAATGTTTTACATGACAATAATCCTGATTTGTCTTGTGCTGTGCTAAATTTTCAATTATTTTGACTCTTAATCAATATTGTTGAAATCTTGATTCCTTTTCCTCTATTCAGGCTTTCCTTATGGCCGCTGATAGTGAAGCTGACCCCAAAAACACCCATTCAGACTTAGCAGATGAAGATTGTGCCAATTTAGGAGATCCCTGAGCTACAGCTGCCTGCAAGGGGTGGGACCAGCAGGCAGGTCTCATCCTGCTTGCTCCATGCCCTCCCAGGGCTGGGATGAGGATGAGGTGAAGCCTTCATCTGAGGCAGCACAGAGGAAGATCTGGCTCTCCATGGCTCTTCACTCCTGCACAGGAGGTGCTTCCCCTCAGCTCAAGGCTCCACAGGAGCAGGGAGCGATGGTGGGACACCAACTACCCAGGGACAGAGAGCTTTGTTAACCTGCTGATGCAAAATGCACATAATCTGGTTTTTATACTTTGAATATGCTGAAAATAAATTATCTACAAAAGGTCTCCACTGTTTGAAACTCTTCAGATTCTCCTTGTCCTTTCATCTTCCCTATCACAGCCTCTGCCCAGAGAAGTCCAAATCCCCAATCACAGTGACAAAGCCCAAGGCTCAACTGTCTGGCACGCCGTTGATTCCTCATCCATCTTAATTAAGGGAATAGAAGGGAGCTGCAGTCTGCTGCTGCCGTTAGGGCAGATCCCTTCCGCAAACACGGCAAACAATGATTTTATTTGCCTACCCTGAATTGCTGCCATGAGCTCCTGTGAGCCTTGTGCAACGTGGGATTGGGAGAGGATTGTTCCACCGCCCTCCGCCGAGCTTTAACTTAACCTCCACGTAATATTTAACCTTAAACAGCAAACAAATGGGAGCAGCTCCCTGCCTCTGCCTCCCTGAAGTGCCTTGCTGCTTTTACCTGAATCCTCTTGGATTGGCAAAGCCATTGGGGCAAATCAGGAGGCACTTGGTTAAACTCCTTTATATCCTTAAGATGTTGAAAGAAAACTGCAATCCACCTGTTGTAGAAGAGGTGGACAACAATGCCCATCCCAGCAATTCCTGGGTTGAGGCATTTTCAGTGATGACCATCATCACACTCCTCAGTGAACACACTGACTTGGAAAGTAACAATTACAGGCATGAACAAAAGCTCAACTGGAGGTCTCCTAGTCCTGATATGTGAGTATTCTTGGTGCAGCTGCCACATCTCTGCATAGATGGACCAAAATACCAGGTTTGCTTCTTTTTACGACACCTCAGTATATGAATCAACCCGAGTATGAAGTTGTCTCAGTCCCTCAGTTACTGGAATTATCAAGTCTTTTCCCACAGGAATCATATGGGGAAAGAAGATTTACACATTGCAGGGCTGTATTTATCACAGAATCATGGAATCACTGAGATTGGAAATGACCTCTGAGATCATCAAATCCAACCTGTGATCACCACCTTGTCAACCAGACCAGAGTGCTGAGTGCCACATCCAGTTATTCCTTCAACACCTTCAGGGATGGGGACACCTCCTTCCTGGGCAGTCCATTCCAATGCCTAATCACACCTCCTGTGAAGAAACTCTTCCTAAAGTCCAATCTGAACCTCCCCTGAGGCAGCTTAGGACAATGAATGTCCTCTTGTCCTGTCCCTCATCTCCTGGGAGCACAGTGCAGCCCCAAGCAGGCTGCACCCTCCAGTCAGGGAGCTGTGGATGGAGAGTGGAGCAGGAACAGCAGAGGCTGCGGAGATGAGGAAGGGCCTGGGGCATCTCCCTGCCAAGGAGAGGCTGAGGGGGCTGGGGCTGCTCGGCCTGGAGAGGAGCCCTCAGGCCTGGGTGTCCCTGGACACAGGGAAGGGCAGAGCAGGGCCCAGGCTCTGCTCCAGGCCCAGCAATGGCCCCAGAGCCACGGGCAGGGACAGAGCTCAGGAAGCTCCACCTGGACAGGAGGAAGAACTTCTTCACAGTGCAGTCACCAAGCACTGGACAGATTGTCCAGACAGGCTGTGGAGTTTCCTTCATTGGAGATATTCCAGAGCTGTCTGGACACAATCTTCTGCCCTGTGGGCCCAGGTGACCACTGTGGTCCCTGCTATAACTAACCACCCTTTCT
The DNA here is from genome assembly GCF_035770615.1 of Melospiza melodia melodia. Classification (NCBI taxonomy): domain Eukaryota; kingdom Metazoa; phylum Chordata; class Aves; order Passeriformes; family Passerellidae; genus Melospiza; species Melospiza melodia. The sequence goes on from NC_086208.1 coordinate 2,647,303, forward strand.
CTGCCCCCCACCCTATAAAATTGGTGGCAATAACAATTTATTGTTACAAGTAGCAATTCTTGCCCTATAAATAAGAAGGGGGAGCCTTTCTCCCTTGAAGACATGGAGGACAGAGTCAGAAAATCCTATCTGCTCCCTTGGGACACAATTTCTGAGCTCAGTAGGACACTGTCATTGAGCTGTCAGAAGAGGGATTTGCTCCTGGGCCAGCAAACCCAAATGCTCTCCCAGAGGTCTTTAGGGCACAGCACTCTCATTCTGGGCCCAGAAAAGCCACAGGGATGGCAGAAACCATTAAAAAAGCCCAAATTTGTGAAATTACCACCAAAGCTGGGTGTAGTCCCTGTCCTACAAAGGCTCCTTGTTCCCAGGCTCTTCTGTTCCCCACCAAGGCTGCAGCACAGCACCCACCTGGCATCCACCCAGCACCCAGCCCAGCGTGTCAATTCCCATACAGGCTACCCAGCCATGGAAAAAGTCAAAAGGGTCTCAGAAAATGCTCCTGAAAACAAAAAAAATCTGTATTTTGACAGGGAGAAGGGGGAGGGGGAAGAAACAAAATCCCTTAACTTCTCACTCCATGACTAGAAAAACATGGTGCTGTATTAACTATGCACATTAGGAATAAAAAGTCCTTGTCTTGGTTGTTAAGTTTTCGTGGAAGCCTTACTGAACAGCAGCAACATGATCTTTGATTGAAAACATCATTTATCAAAGTGCTACATTATAATTACAGCATTTGTTAAATAGAGAGAAAAAGGGGAAATAAGGTGTCAGAAAATGAACCCTTCCTTCGTGTTTTGTTAAATATGCACCTTGATAGTCAAGTTTTACCAGAAAAGCTGAATACAAACCCAAATAACAGAAACATTGGTGGAATAAGACCGGGAAAGATATTTTAAAAATGGTATTAAAAAGTAAATTGTTGTCTAATACCATATAATACTGAGCATCATCTCAGTTTGAATGAACACATGGTCCCTGCCAGGGTCAGATTCAGGGTTATTTTGTATAGATACATAAATATTTATAGATTCTGGATAGCCAGAGATCCTGATATTAGTGATCCATAAAGCCTGGCTATCTAGAGGTCCATAAAGTCAGGATGTCTTGCAAGGTGAGCACTCCACCCAACAAGGGCAGGGTTTATTTGGCATTTCCCTCCTGGAAACAAAATAGCTCCTAATTCTTAAGGGGGGGAGAAAAAGCAGCTTCATATAAACCTGCTTTAATAACAAATCCATCTCCCCACTGTCTCCCCACTGTCATCTCCGGGAAGGAACATCATTTTTTGCCATTCAAGTGCAATAATCTGGACTTTGGAGTAATGAAATATTTGCTGAAGATAGCATGTAATGAAAAATAATAACAATATTAGACCCAGGCACTGATACAGCCCATCTGATATGGCAGGAAGACTCTACGGTGAAAATATTGAATAATTCAGTGTCAGAAATAGGGATGAACAAGATGCTATTTGATACAGAGCCTGAAACTGTAAAAGCTCCCCAGCTGAAGAATCCCAGCCTTTTGCAAGCACTGGTGAAAAGCAGTTGGTGCAGAGCCTTGCTGTGGGAGTCCTTTGTGTCAGGCCTGCACAAATTCTTCCCACATTAGGCATCAGCTGGATAATCTCCGTGTGCTGTTCTCTCTCTAACCTTTCCAGGCACTGGGGAGGCAAGAATGCAGAGGGGAAAAAATCCTGGCTGCTGTGTTCACACCTACCCCAAACTCAGATGGCAGAGCAGTGATAACTGCATATATCATAGGTTAAAAATGATTAAAAGTGAATAATGAGCAGAAGAATAAATATTCCCTCTCCTTTCACACAAATCCATTTTTTTGGATATAAAACTTTTAGAGCCACACAATACAAGCCAATTACTTAAAAATCACTGTACTGGAAACTGAACATTGTGAACTGAATCAGAGAATCTATTATCTTTTGTTAAGTCCATTTTAATGGAATTTGGTTACCTCCCATTAATACTGTTCCAAATAGAGAGTAAAAATATAAATATACTTAAATTTTATTTCCCATTAACATTGTTTCAAGCAGGAATAGAGAAAAAAAGGTAATGTACTAAAAATTTACATCCCATTAGCATTGTTCCAGGTAAAAATATGAATATGGTCCATTTGCAAATGTCATTTCTCACAGGCAAATAACAGTGCCCTAATTCCTATATGAATCAGGCAGCTCCTTTATCCTCATTCCTGTACAGGAGTTAAGAGTGTGGGATCTGCCAGAGGAGCTGGTCCTGCCCAGGATAGCTGCAGGAGAAGCAGCAGAGGCCCGTGCACAGGGAGCTCTGGCCCCTCCGTGTTTCCAGCGCTGCCCGAACCTGCTGGAAGTGCAGGACACGCCTGATCATTCCAGTTAATTGATTTTTCTAACTCGACTCAATGGCTCTTTGTCTGGCTCTGGAAACATTCAGCAGCATCCACTGCAATTCCAGCACTGTGGAGTTGTTCTGCTCACACCTCACAGGGCTGCACCTCCAGCTGCCAGGGCTCAATTCAGCTGGGAGGACCCTGCACATCAGCACAAAACCCTGGAAAATAACATCCAAAATCTTTTCTAGATGCTGTCTGCATTTCCCTCTAACAACCCTACAATCAGGATTAAGTAAATAAGAAAAAATAAAGGCTCTCAGCTACCAAGGCCTTCAGGTGGCAACTCTGCCTTCCCCACAAAAGCAAAACACACACATTGCACAACACTGCTCCAGAAACCAAAAAGCAACTCCGGCTGATGTTCCTAAGGTTCCTGTGCAAACCACCACCACTGGGAATGCAAATAGCAGGGCCATGTCTACAGAAAGCTCCCTGCAGTTCTTTCCATAGCAATTCAAGCAATCAATTCCTTTTTTTCTGGCAGAGATGCTGCAGATGCATTTCAGCTGTGAAGGGCAGCAGCAGCAGCTCCCCTTGGCCGCCGCCTGTGCTCCGAGGCCTCTCCCAGGAACACAGCTCTTGGCTTTTTTTTTAAAAAAAGCAACTGAGAGATCCCCACTGGGATGTCTGAAAAGGCAAATCAACAGCTGCTCAGACAACACATCTGCTGTGTGTAGCTGCCATGGCTGCACTCCTGTGACAAATGAGATGCTGAGAAAGGGACTGATGGTAAAACGATCTGGTCCAGACTCCTTTAGACCAAGGTTCATCCAATACCTGTCTGAGGAACTTTGGGAATACCTGAGCCAGGGAGGATTTTCCTACTTTTGCAGTTGTATGCAGAATTGAAAAAGAAATTAGCAAGATGTAATAAATTAAGTGGCATTCAGAGCTCCCCAGAAAGCTGAAGCATGGTCCAGGAGGATGCTCACAGGCTGTACCATGTACCAGTAAAAGGTGATGATCCCATCCACATCCCACCTCTAAGGGTTACAATCCATGAAAACAAGCTGGGATTCCAACATAAAGTTCATCTGGATGTTTCTAGCTAATAGAATTAAAGAGAAAACAGGGTTTTAAAACACTGTTCCAAGTTCATATCAACAAGTTCCCTAGATCTGGGATAAAATATCCCTGCAGGGACAAAGCACAGCTTTCCAGGCAAAGCACAAACTGAATCATGGCATGCTTTGGATTGGAAGGCAACTTCAAAGATCATCTAATCCAACCCCCTGCCCTGGGCAGGAACACCTTCCACTAGACCTGGCTGTTCAACCTCTCCAACCCTGAATGCTTCCAGGGATGGAACAGCCACATCTTTTCCAGTGTGAAGAAATTTTTCCAACCCAAACCTCCCCTGGCACATCTTGAGGCCATTTCCTCTTGTCCTCTCCCTTGTTCCCTGGGAGCAGAGCCCAACCTCCCCTGGCTGTCCCCTCCTGTCAGGGACACAGAGCCACAAGGTCCCTCCTGAGCCTCCTTTTCTCCAGGCTGAGCCCCCCCAGCTGCTCCTGGTGCTCCAGACCCTCAATGTCTTGTTGAGGTGTGGCACTCTGGGCTCCTGATGGAGAATCAAGGTGAGCAGAAGTCATCTTCACCTCAAATATTGCATGGAGTCAATCAGAAACAAAATAGAACTGCAGCATGCGGAACTCTTCCTTAATTAACTACACAAAATTATGGCTTTTGAGAAGCTCAGTCTTGAAACTAAAAAAAACAAAATGCAAAATTTAGTAAGCTGAGCTCTGCTGAACAAGCAAGTTTTAATAGGGTATAATGTGTTTCAGAAGAAAATGGGGAGAAACTGAGGAAAAATATAAAGAAAATCACCTGTTTTTTAAAAAATTGGAATCTTGTTATTAGAAAAAATAGTATAAAATGCAATTTCTCACAGGGAAATAACAGTGCCCTAATTCCTAAATGAATCAAGCAGCCCCTCATCCTCATTCCTGTACAGGAGTTAAGAGTGTGGGATCTGCCCACAGTTATCCTACCCAGGATAACTGCAGGTCTGGCACCCACAGGAGAAGCAGTATTGGCATTTCAGGAATATAATTTATGAAAGATCATATATAAATATGCATGTATTTTAAAATATAATTTATCACCAAAAGAAGCATATTGCAACCATTCCAAGGAGCACCACAACAACAAAATTTTCCTATTAAATCCCAGCAGAAGAAAAAGAAAATGCATAGGATTTACATCAAATACACTTTAAAAGGACACGCCTGGTCTCAGCACACACCTCAAACTACGTGCAACTAGTGAATGATGTCACCCTGTTTGGAGGGCAGTAACAGCTTGTCTTGACAGCCATCCCCAAAAGTCCAATTTGGACAAGACTCAGGAATCTCATGCAACAACAACAAAAAAAAAAAAAAATTCCCAAACAATAGCCCCAAGCTGTTCATGAAAGGTAAATTAGGAAAACAGAGAAGCTGCAGAAAAAAAAAAAAATCTTAATTTTGCTCCACTTCCGCTCCTGCTGTGTGAGCATGACAGCAAAGGCATTCCCAGGAACAGGAGGTTCCATGCACTTGTCCTGCCAGAAACACTTTTCAGGCAGAGAAAGAGATCAATGGGTCCAAGTGAGCTGTTGGTTGCTCCATTTTCTAAATCAGAAGTCACAGCACAGAGAGCTGTGTCGCTGCCTCTGAAGGACAAACCTGAGCTGAACACAACCTGATCTTAAATATGCAAAGGGAATGCAGAAGGTGTCTGGAGGAGAGAAGAAGAACAAAGGAAAAGAAGAAAAAAAAATCCCCAAAAGTTTGGCATCTAAACTTCCAGAGTTTATTCAATTTATTTCAACCACAACTTAAAAGGTCAAATCTGCAAATGCTTTGCAGAGTAATGCAACCCAAAGCTCTGCTCTGAAGATCCCTTTCTTGGGAAGCTCTAGAAAGAGAAGGAAAAGCAGAAATATAGGCACTTTGTCTTTCAGGCTGCCTGATTTGTGACTATTTGGGACCAGTGCTGGCAGAGCAGAAGAAATTCTGGATTACCCCCACTTTTCCAAGAGGCCTGGAAGCAGACACAGCACAACAGCAGCCGTCCAGCTGCTGGAGTGAAGGAATGCAAACTTCTGTTCCAACAGCAAAAAAAAATATATAACAGATATGATTCAGGATTTTTTTCCCTCAAAAACAGCTGCAGATCTTGCGAAAGGAAAACAAAAGGCTGGAGTGCATCCCTGCCCTCCACCTCATCCCAACACACACAACTTGCCAGATCTGGGGCTTTGAGCAACCTCAGCTAGAGGACAGGGAAGCAAGGAGAAGAACTACAAGGCTGCTTTTTAAAGGAAAAGAATATTAAGAATTAGGAAGGAATTCTTCCCTGTGATGGTGGAGAGGCCCTGGCACAGAGAAGTTCCAAGCTCCATTCCTGGAATTGTTCCAGGCCAGGTTGGACAGGTCTTGGAGCAACCTGGAATAGAGGAAGGTGTTGCTGCTCATGGCAGGGGGTGGAATGGGATGGGAATGGGATGATCCCTTCAACCCAAACCATTCCATAAATGGTCCCCAGAAGAAGTGAGTGGCCACCACCAGAGCAGGATTCCCAACAAACCATTTGTGATGCCTCTCTCCATCCAAGAGCCAAGAAAATAGACAACCTATTCCTGAGAAAAGTAGAATCTAAGAAAAAAAAAACAATTCCCCAAACTTCCCTCTACCTTTCTTTTCACAGAGATATCTCTTCCCCACCTCCAGAAATCTAACCTAGACAGATATGCTCTCTCTGACACTGCTAAAGACAACTATAAAATGACCTTGGTCCAACATGACACATTAAGCAACAATCAAAAACTAAAGAGCATGGAAGTGTTTCAAATAAATAACAGGACTGCAGGTGGAACAACAGGACTGGAGGTGGAATGCAACAGTCTTCATGCCAGTTTTCTGAAATTAATGTGGTCACCAATGTGGGTCACCACAGTAACCACCATTGATTACAGGAGCCTGGTCTGATGTTTTCTCATTAACTCCAGAGAGTGAGAGGGAGAGGATGCATGCACCAAAAATCCTCCTTGGATCACGGCTTCCAAGGACAATGGCATGGCTGAAGCTGACACATCAGCCATGTGCAGATGGGCTTTAAGCAACAAAATTCTAACTGGCAAAGCTGTCAATTCCAAGGAAAACCATCTCAACCACTATGGGGCAAGCTCATGACTAATTAATTAATTAATTAATGCTGATATTCCACTTCACAGTTTCATACCTGAAAAGTTGATGACCAAGTTTATCTAACCTCTAAAAAAATACACAGGAAGAGTCTTTAAGCAACAAAATTCTAACTGGCAAAGCTGTCAATTCCAAGGAAAACCATCTCAACCACTATATGGGGCAAGCTCATGACTAATTAATTAAGCAATGCTGGTATCCCACTTCAGCGTTTCATACCTGAAAAGTTGACGGCCAAGTTGATCTAACCTCTAATACACAGGAAGAGTCCTCATAAAGTAACCAATAAGTGGCCAAATCAAGCACTCATGGTTAGAAAACACAATTTTGACCGTGAAAGTTACCTTTGATTTCTTCCCCAGCTCAAAGAAGCTGACTGCATAGAAACTCCATAAATACAACATTATCAATACATTGTGTGCAATGAAATCCCTTTTCAATATATTAGAAAATTGCTACTGATAATTCTCATTTCCATTTTCCCACTGAGAAACCCCCGAGATAAACCTGCACTGAGAAACACTTGAGTGAAAACAAAGCATTAACAAATTTGGCAGCAAGCCATCTGCTGTACTTTTGCTTTTTCCTCTTTTTTTTGGAAGCAGGTAACATTCTATAGGTGGAAACACAAGTTTCTCTCATTGCTAATGCTGTTGTCACTTTATTATCAGTATTTAGCAGATAACCACAGAGTTAAGTGTCACAATAAAATCCCAACTACTCAGGTTTGGTTTTTTTCACCGTTAAAACATTTCCACACTACTATCGTTTCCATCTTACCTCAAGCACTGGGCCAGCTCCAAGAATAATCTGTTCTACTCCACTGGCAAATCCCTTCTGGCTGAGGGCGGTGAGGTGATGAATCAGAAAGTTGGTGCTCTGTGTCTTTCCCGAGCCGCTCTCTCCTGAAATCACGATGCACTGGTTCTTCTTCCTCTGGAGCATAGCGTGGTAAGCCACATCTGCCACGGCGTAAATGTGGGGCTCCAGCTTCCCCAGCTGATGGTTATCGTACATCTTCACATACTTGGGGTTATAAATAGGTAGGAACTTGAAGGGATTAATAACAATGAGGATGCTGCCGACGTAGGTGTAGATTTTTTCCTGCTTGAAGCGGTTGCGGAGATTTTCCAGGAGCGTTTTCTCGTTCAGGTCCGGCAAACCGCACAAGTCATCGTAGTCCTTCTGCTGGGGCTGGGGGAGGAAGCCCCTCTCCACCATCCTGCGCCGCTCCTCCGTCACCCTCAGCCACGACTGGAGGCTCCCGTAGTGGATGGAGCCGTCCAGGTTCTTCTCCCGCAGCAGGAAGCGATAATCCTCGCCGCTGATGCGGTTCTCCAGCGCCATGCGCGGCCACAGCATCATGCGCTGCACCGGGCAGTCCGTGGGGTTGAGGATCCATTCCTCCCCTCCAAACTCCTTCACTTCGGCCAACACGTAGCATTTTGTCTTCTCCAGCTGCAGTTTGTCGATGAGCGAGTCGATGACCTCGGCGGCCGTGGAGGTTTTCCTGGCGGCGATGGGGCAGTAGATGGTGCCCTCTGCGATGCTCCCGGGGTAGATGTGCAGCGTGTACTCGCTATCCTCAAAGCGTCGTCTGCCTCCAACATCATTTACACTCATATTGGATCCTGGCCCATCAGTCCCTGGGCTGCATAGTCAGGACTGTGTGCTGGATCTTGTCAGGTCATCATGTTAGCAAGGCTAAAAAACAAAATAAAAACAGTTCGGTGTTATCCTACAAATGCCCCAAAGCTGTAGCAGATAGCTAGGCAGATATGCAACACCCAAACACTACACACACAACACAGCCTCCCCCTACTCCTCCTCCCACAGCACCTGAAGCTTTTGCTAATTTTGCCCCTGAAAATCAGAACTACCCTCTGATTTTCAGCAAAAATTTTGTGAGCAACACACCAGAAAACCTCCTGAATCCATCTCATGGGTGCGTAGTACTCAGCACCCACAAATTTTAGCTGCTAAAACAAAATGACCATCACCTTTCCTCTGCACACCTGGCCCTTGCTACAGATGCATTTTTCCACAGTCCTGTGCCAGTGAAGAGGAGATAAATTCCTTTCCTTCCTGTCCGGATTTTGAACCCATGATGATTTAATCAGCAGCACTTTTTCCCCTACCAAGTCACCCCTTTTCAGAGATGTGCATATCTCACACTGGATACAACTTACTGCAACCAACTCCTTTGTACATTGCACTTTTTATTTCTATTATACTGCTTAAAAACAAACAAACCCATCTCTCTGGCAATGAAACATCAAATGTGCAGCTGATTTCTCAAACTCCATCACTACAAGAAGATAACACACCACCAGCAGCTCCAGATAAAAGCAAATTCAGAGTTAAAGGGCCCCAGCTCTCCACCAGTTCTAGCAAACTCCAAACTGCCCTGGAAGATGTTAAGAGTTACTCCAATAGAAAGACAAAAAGGAGCTAAGGAGAAAAGCAGGACCCTCAGAACCAGGATCTGGGCAATCAGGTGGCAGTGACGCCTCATACAGATTAAAGTTTACATGGACACACATCGTAATGTTATTTGTAATGTTGAGTTTTTCAGTGAGCACTGCCCCACTGAAGCAAGACCTCACAACTGTGACAGTTCCCTCCTGGCATCAACAAAACGCTCAAGAAGGGTCAAAAAACCATGAAGTCAAAACCCACAACAGTTTTAGGGAACTTCAGATATTTGATGCTGGCAAGAGTATTCAGGGACAGCATTTCACTGGTCACCCTGTTCCTGCATTCTCCCCCAGGTTTCCAGATCCAGGACCTTCAATCCAAGTACAGCCACCCTCATCTCCCACATCCACTCCAGGCTGGGATTTGGAGAACTGTTTCATTTCTGAGGCCCTCAAATGAGCAGCACTATTTTATGCTGCATTGTTTCTCGCTCCAATATTTCATTAAGTATATTATCCCCAGCCACGCGCACTTCAAAGCCCAGAAATGAATTTGTCCCAGTGAAATACATCTGGCAGAGATTCACGGTGCATTGCTTGGTAGCAGGACATACATTATACACTGGGAAGTGTTCCAGCTGCTTTCCTATGGCTTTACTACAGGCACAGATGCAGCAGGGATGATGTCAGGGAAGTGCTGGGCTGGGCTTGCTTTGTGTGGCTCTGCAGCTCCAGCATCAGCTTTTCATCAAGAAGGGGTGAACAAACCCCCCCACTGTACTTAAGCTGGGTAATTCCTCACCCAGATTTTACTTCAAAGCTGAGGCCAAGAGTTCTGGCTATTTTTATTGATGTTATCAGAGCATATCCAAGACTGCTGACTCACGTGAGAAGTGCAAACAGGACTTTAAGTTGCTTGCCTTGAGCAAACTGACCTTGCCTCCTCCCTCCTGCACACTCAACAAAGCACCAGGCCACTCCACCCCACCCACCCAAACATCTCTAGAGATGTTTATTCTGCATGGAATTGGTAACAACAAACACCTGGTGCCTTCTGCATCCAAACAACTCGAATCCAGCGGGGCTGCAAGCCAAGCATGAACCCCATGGAGATGCTAAAAGCCTCAGCAGCTCTGGGGACATAGAAGAGGCAAGTTCCCCCACAAAACCCCTCAAAGATCAGAAAGCAAAGGGGTGTTAATTCAAGCCTTGTAAATCCCAGGGGTGCCACGGGGTTTACTGGTAACAACCTCAAACATGGCTCAGAGTGCTGAGAGAGGTCAAAGCAATGTTAATGAAGTTAATTGGTTGTGGTCTCCTGTTCCCTGCTGCACATGAGCCTGGCCCTGGCTCAGAGTCCAACACACCTTGTGCATGCAGTCAGCTTTTCCCAAGCATTTTGGAGAAATAATGCAATGAAATGTCCATCCTAAGGTAATTAGCATATGTCAGGGAGAAAGGTTCTCCTAATAGTTGTCACAATTACAGTGACAACTATTCTATGTATTAGATATTATATGACTTAAAAAAATAATATTTTTGTAACAACTATTCCAGTGACAACTATTCTATATATTAGACATTATATTACTTGAAAAATTAATATTTTTGCATTTAGACATAGGAAATTAAATGGGATCATGAAAAGAATTACACAAAGTTTATATTGTGTCACCCAATAATACTTGCTCTGTGCACTATTTTAATTAAAGGCCTTTTGAGCTACTACATGCTTACATTTACAGGTGAACATATAAAAATGATGCTACACTTCAGTCATTTATACATTTTTGCCTATTGCAAACTTCTGGGATCACTCTGGCCAAAAATTCATGGACTCTGCACACCTATGAAAGGAAACATTTAAGGCACTTCAAGTCAACACAGAATCATGGAAAGGTGTGAGCTGGAAGAGCTCATCTCATTCCAGCCCTGCCATGGGCTGGGAAACCTTCCACCAAAGCAGGGTGCTCCAAGCCCATCCAAACTGGTCTGGAACACTTCCAGAGATCCAGGGGCAGCCACAGCTGCTCTGGGCATGGCCTCACCACCCTCCCAGCCAAGAATTCCTTCCCAATATCCCATCCATCCCTGCCCTCTGGCAGTGGGAGCCATTCCCTGTGTCCTGTCCCTCCATCCCTTGTCCCCAGTCCCTCTCCAGCTCTCCTGGAGCCCCTTCAGGCCCTGCCAGGGGCTCTGAGCTCTCCTGGAGCCTTCTCTGGTCCAGGTGAGCACCCCCAGCTCTGCCAGCCTGGCTCCAGCCCTCTGACCATATACTTTCAGCCTAATATTTTCTATTTTCCTTTTCCATTTTCTATGTTAGAATGAAGATTCTTCTCAAATTAATCCTGAATGCTGACTTTGCTCAATTTTACTGCACTAACATAATTTTATTTCCAACATAAAAAAGCACAATCTCTAAATATGGTTACAAATTCATTATATTACCTGGGTTCTCCTACATAATAAAATCAATAACTATTTCCAAGGGGAAGGCTCAGAGGGTCCTGATAAAACTGACAATAATCATCTCATTATTAGCAGGTTGATAAAAAAATATTAAAACTTTGCCAATTAAGCTTTGTACAGACATTAAACATGTAAATACTGGTTGATTTTTACATTCTACGTGATCTTTTGGTGTATGATCACAGTTTAACACACATTCAGAAAGAGCAGCCTCAATACATTCATTTTCAGGAATAGCGTTAGCAGCACGTGGCAAAAATCCAAAACAAACTGTCCACTGGAAGCATCCAAACCCAGCATAAATAATCTGTGACAGCTAAAGCCTGAAATCATGTGCAGGGTTTGCCAAATACCGAATGATTTGGAAAAAACAGGGATCAGTGTCAGCATTGAGGCTGCTAAAGGGGCAATTCTGGAAGCAAAGTTCACTGAGTTTATTATAACATCCCCTAACCTGGCAAGGGACACAGAAACAGGGAAACTTTCTCCCCATTCCCAATCCTCAGGGTTTGGTTTGTTGCTTATCCATCCACCAGCACCTCCCAACACGCTGTGCAGGGCAGTAATTCCTGGCTGCCAATCTAAACACACTTCAGTGCTTAATCTGAATTTGTGGGCACAAGATGTTTGTCCTGTAGCAGCCCACAGCCTCGTGCTGCTGGCACCCAAAATAACACCTTGGTGACATCAAAACTGACACCAGAGCCACACATCTGGGCCAGATACACACAGGAGGAATACCAAGGTGAAAGCTGAACATCTTGGTTATCATTGCACCTTTTCACATTCACCTTTTCCTTCCCTCTTATTTTATCATCTTCTTTTTCCATGCTCACTCTGTTTTTCTATTCCCACTGTTTGCTGATGGAGAGATATGGAATTATTGTCACCTATGTGGGTCCCTCTCAAAAAACCTTCTGTGCAGGAGTGGTGGTACACAAAACACAGATTTATGGAAATTATTTTCATCCAAAAGAATGAAGGTTCTGTCACAGAGAGTTCTATCTCTATCACTGACATTTGGAAGCATTACAGAGATCTTGGAATGGTTTGTTTTGGAAGAGGCCTTTAAAGGTCATCTAGTCCAACCCTCCTGCAATGAGCAGAGATGTCTTCAACTTGATTTGTAATCACAATTCAAATTTACTTCTTAAAGGATGATAAGCTTGGATGGAGAAAAATATACCCATTAGCACTCCAGGAGTGCCCACATGCAGAAGGAAGGACTTTTGGCTGAATTTCACAGCAGTTTATTTGGACTGAGGTACCTAAGCAAGATGCCAAAGCAGTGAGGAAAATTAAATTAGAACAGAAAATGAAAGCAGAAGTGGAGACACATTCTCAGAGGCTCTGCAGCAACACAGGACCCTGCTGGACCTGGCACTGAACCAAAACAAAACCCTGCAGGCACCAACAGTGAGGACACAGAGGCAGTGGCAGCAACATCCCAATGACACCTCTGACTGTTCCAGGGGCTTGTTTCCTCTCCCCTTAAAATTCTCCATTTGGTCACAATTCCTTTGAGACAAAGAAATTCTTCCCCTTTGCTAAACCTGCTTTGTATTGCTCAGAGCTCAAGGCAAATGTGAGTGAACATAAAAATTTGGTGTTCTTTCACTTTCTGCAAACCCAAGTGATTTTGAATTAAACCTCCTTGATGGTTTAACCCAAAAACCTCAGTTTTGAGTTAACTCAAAACTGTCCCCAGTCCAAGTGAGATTTGTAAACTGGGGTTTGGCTGTTATTATCAAGAGCCATAATGAAAGGGGTGTCAACCCTTGGGCAGTGCCAACCATCCTGCCTCAAGCAGAAGGGAATTTTTGTGGAAGTAAAGATGCCTGCACAGCCAGAGATGCCTACTCAGCCTCCAAGGGGGATTCCCAGAATGCAAAAGAAGCAGTGGCACAGCTCACCCTATGTAAATCATTCCTAAAGTTGCCCACACTGCAACTAAAATAGGCTCAAATAGTATTCTGTAAGTTGTTTCTGAGATCCACAGCTTCTTCCATGACCTGAAAAATCTGACACAAGTCTTAGCACACTGGTTTTCCCTGTGTCTTTCAGTTTTACTCAGCATTTTAAATAACTTGTCACCTTGTCTGTTCCCTTCTATAGTGGAGGATAACACTTGAATTTCAGTTTGGCACCTGGGAGCTCCTTGCTGGCACCAGAGGTGTTTCCTCCTTTTCTTTCAGAGATGGAGTTGGTTTTCCCATACTTTTATTAGACACTGATATTAAGAAGTCCATGAATACATAAAGCACCTCAGTGCACAATAATCCCTTCCAGAGCCTGCAATCACCTTGTCCTGAGTTTTTGGCATTTCCCTATGGTGTGACAATCACTCAGTGGTTCCTCTTCTAGAAACTGGAGGTGGTGAGGATGTTGTTCTCCATTACATTCTTGCTGATGCATCTCCTGTGGAAACCTCTCAGCTTCTACCAGACCTTTCAACTGAGACAAAATGGAAATAAAAAAACCCCAAAAACCTAACAAACAAACAAACCACAAAAAGAAACAAACAAAACCAAACAAAACCCTCAAAAACCCCAAAACAAACAAACAAAAAACCAAAAATAAATTACAAGAAAAGCTGTTGTGAAACGAGCTACTACTCCTAATAGGTTACAACATTTCTGGTGAAGGAGGAACTGAATTAGGATGTGAATAAGAGCACGAACACTTATTCTTTCCCTTGAGGTCACAGCACTTTCTGTGCAGGGAATGAGTCAGCATCCAAGCATTAACCTGGCCATGCAGTGAATGAACCTCCTGCCTGCATGACTCCTGCATCACTGGCTGCAGATGCCACCAAAGGCACAGATCCATCATCTGTGGGGCCAAAGAAATGAAAATGAAATAAAGAAACTACAAAAAGGCTTGGTGAGGACTTGGCTGGGGCAGCTGCGTGGGAGAAGTGATTCCCATCCTCTCTTCTGCCACAGCATCTCTGCTTGATGCTGGGAAACCCCAATAAGTGGTGCAAGAAAATCCTGCCCTGGATTGTTCCTCTTTCTTGAGCTTCAGATTTGAGTCACTGAGTCTTGATTTCTGGAAGCACTTCTGTTCTCCCAAAACATGCCCCTGCACAGAGAACAGGATCGTCCAGCTGCTCCCTTGGCTTTTTTTGCCAGAAACCAACAAAATAGTAATATAAAAAATAAAATTAAAAGAAACAAAAGGAATTGCTGGATCCTCCCTCAGGCTGCAATGGTAGCACCTGTTTAACTTACTTTGCTGCTCCCAATTCCCTATATGGCTAATGAGAACTGTCAGAGAATGGCAAGGATTAACAAAAAGGAGAGACTAAGGAAGAGCCTGGTGTATCCTGAGTGTTTTGAGTCCTGCAGGGAAACAAATCCTTGCTACATTTTGTTTTGCTGCTTCTAATGAAGTGCTCTGTGGTGGGACAACCCTGTTCCAAACACCAAGAAAAATGTGTCCTTTATAAACTGATAGAATTCATTTACAGCCCCTTCAGGTTTTCCTGGATTAACTCCAGGCTCCAGCAACATCTTCAGTCAGAGCATCCCCCACCAACACAGCAATTCTGTTCACATGAACAGCCAAAAGATCAGATTTTCAACTTGACTGGTTGGATTTGCTCTCCACAGGTGGACACAGAGCAGTTCAGTCCCTGGAAATCTGACTGCAAACAAAGTGATGGAGTTGATATCCCAAAACCACAGCTCACTGTCAAATCCCACACTGCTGCAGGCACAGAGCAGAGCCACTGAGCACAGACACGGCTGCAGAAACTGGAAACGGACTCAGGATCTCCCTTTCAGCTCTACAGTCATGTGCCCAGCTATTTATATTTTAGTTTGCAGCTAAAATTTCACATATAGAGCCCGAAAACCAGCATCCCTTACAATAAAACCATTTTTGAAGCTGATAAAAATGATGGCTATGAAGTGTAAGCCACGTTGCCAAGGACTAAACAAATTCACATCGAGGAGCATCTCCCAGCCCCAAAACAGCTGCAGAAAATACCTTTTGAGAGCTCAATACCTTTTGGAGGAATTACAATACTGTGATGCCTTTTGGAGGAATTACACCAGTGTTAAGGACAAGGTGCTTCTGGCCCAGAGGAGCTCAAGAGCTTCAGAGAACAAAACCTGGGTAAGTAAATCAAGGGATCCTTCTCCTCCTGATGCACTGCTGAAGGTGGTGGGAGCAGGCTGAGGACTGCCACGCTGAAAATGAAGTTTGCTGAAGGATGTGGAGGCTCTCCAGCTCCAACAAGCATCACACTTGAGATAACAGCTGAGAAAAAGGCAGAAGGATTTACAGAAACATCAAGAATTGCACAAACACATTGTGCTGGCACCTAAATGCACCAAATTGCTGCATTAGCAATTTTTAAAGATAACAGAAATAAAAGACAGCTCATTAAAAAAAAAATTATATCTTATCATCAAGAAATTATTTCTCACCTTTATGATGAAATGGCAGAGTGTTTTGAATATTGCCATATAGATATATATTGATCTACATCAACTGCATGTTGATAGACTGATAAATATCAGTATATAGATCCATGCCAAAGGATTTTGTTGGCTTAAAGAATCATGTCCTCCCACAGATCCTCAGCATGGATTCTTCCTCAACATTCTCCATCCTTGGGAAACTCAACCCACTTCCAGCACAAGCCAAGACAAACAAGGACACCTCTCAGCCTTGCTTATTGTGGAGTCCACAGACACAGGAAAATAAACATTAAATCACTATGGAAGTGATGATACCTACGCTGTATTTCCCTAAAAATATCAAATTAGGCACAATTTACATAATTGAGTGTCACTATTTTTGAATATTTGGTCAAATAATTATAATTTCAGATGTTTTTCCTGTAGTCTTAGGAGCTTTGTAGTTATCAGGAAGATAATTCAGCTTAGGAGCAAAGTCAAATTTAAGTGCAATAGCACCAGGAGGAGATGTAATAATGTGGGTACTGATGCTCTCCCTTGCCTCATTTTATGGAGGATTATGGACCATGACCGATAGCAAGGCAGGGATGGTTTTAAAGCCTTCTCACAGAAAACTCTTTTTGGCAAACAGTCCATTTCAAATTAAATTTTCCAGTGTTCCCTACACAATTTTATTGCATTTCACAAGAATTATTACCTGTGATCCACCAGCACAAACCCAAAAGAGCTTTCTCTTCTGCCAAGAAGATTCCAACCTTCCTCCTGATACAACATTTACTGTTCAAGATCAAAATGAGCCATACAAATTAACTCTGGCTGGGCAGCAGACAAATCCCATTTTTCCCATTTCAGGTAGAAGATACCTCTTAATGAATGAGAGTTTAAAAGGACAATTCTCCATTTTTTCAGCTCAGTCTCCTACTCCTTAAGTGACACTACAATCCAGCTTTTCTCAAGCATCTGAACAGGAATAAAGTTATTTTTGGGAGTCCATAATCTTACAGTGCCATGTGCCCCTGCAGCTGCTGAATTTTCCCAACAAAATAACCAAAACTTCCACTCCAGCCCATCATTCTTTTAAATCTTCCTTAAACAAAAGCAATCCTCAACCAACTTCACCCTTCAGCTGCCTCTCGTCCTTGCACCTCCTTCCCGTTTTCCATGGCAGATGAAATCATTTCCCCACAGAGAATCATCTTCTGTGCATTCAGTGAAGGTCAGCCCTCAGCAGCAGGAGCTGCAGTGCTGTCAGGAAATCAGAGGCTGCTCCTGCCTGGATTCAGTTTCATATTAAGTAAGAGGTGATGCCATTTGTTATCTGTCTCCTCTCCACGTTCAGTGGCTCAAACAGCTTAGTGATATTGAATAATCTAAAGACTTTACCAGAAAAATAGAAATAATTTATAAATAGTTGATATATTTTGGGGATTTGAGCTCTGTAGCCAGACTGTACAGGTATCTTCCACTCCTTTAAACCAAGCAGCTCAAAATCCCCCAAAATGAGTTCCTTTCCAGTGCACAACTACTGAAAATCCTGTAGCACCAACATGAAAGCATCCTGGTCCATGCAGGAGCAAGATTCTATTAACCAGAGACTGATTGAAGGCTCATAGTAACCTACAGATTCTCTGCACAGCACATGCAGCACAAGGAACAGATCTCAGAGCACTAAGAATTGTGCTGTCAAAGATCAAAGGGAAAATAATATTAAAACTGTACTGCCAGATCTGGCTTAGTTACCTTACAAAGGAAGAAAAAAAACAAAAAAATCCCAAAACCAAAACAAACACCAAACAGGATGAGTCATACTTTAAACAAGACTTTCAGCAACTAGTTCACAGAAAAAAAAATAGTCTTTTTCCTCTAAAGGCCATGTTTATAAAAAATATTCAGCCCACAGATGATGATAATTTACAAGCAAGAGCAGGAATAGGATGCTGGATTTAAATGAACCACAAACCAATATATTCTCTCTGAAAATTAAACTGTCAGGCAAATGCCACAACACAAGAGTGGCTTTTAAACTTGAGAAGTAGTGTTCTGAAAGCATCAGGACTTGAAACCAAAAACAAAAGCTGCCTCACAATGTGAGAAATAACAAAAAATCTCTTGAATTAAGAGCTGACAGCTCCACTAAAAATAGTTCTTGGCAGCTACCTGAAACACAGGCTTTGTAGTTCTTTGAAAACATTGATATCAGACAGAGAAGAAAAAAAAAATCAAAAAAAGCAGGAGTTAATCAAGTATTTAATTGAAGCACTTCCCTTGTCCCAAGTCTCTCTCCTGGAGCCCCTTCAGGCCCTGCCAGGGGCTCTGAGGTGTCCCTGGAGCTTCTCTGGTCCAGGTGACACCCCCAGCTGTCCCAGCAGAGCCCAGGGGCTCCACGGCCTCCTCTGGACTGGCTCCAGCAGTTCCACATCCTCCTCCTGCTGCTGGAGGCAGCTCTGCAGGTGGGCCTCATATGAGCAGAACTTGAAGCCCAGAACAAGCAAAATTCAGCTCCTCACATTATTGCTTTTCCTGATGGATCAGACACACTGGCTGGAGGCTGTAGAAATTCAGAGATGTTTGATGACCAGCATCAGAGAACCAATACATCCATTAGGAAGGCCATAATTCACCTTTTTAAAATGAAACAAGCTGTAAATTATCAAGGATCTACATCAGATGCTCTCACTAATAAACATGTGGTTTATGGGTTATTTAAAGTTGTTTCTGGGGGTTCCCACACATTGTGCTATAGGATTAGGAGGAAAGCATCCCTGATTTCCAGACTTCATAAACAGGTACACCTCTACAGTCACCCAACACAAAGAAGGACGGACAGAACCTATAAATAAAGATTAGGATGACACTGGGGAACAAAGACATACACAGACTTTGCATTTCATTTGAATCTTCTCAGTTTGGGGCAAAAGCTGGAACAACATCACAGCTGGGATCAGGACTTCATCCTGCACTTGGGTAGGAGCTTCCACCTCTCCCAGCCACGAGCTACAGCTCCACACAAACTTGGGGACTAGACAAATGTGACTGCAGAGAAAATAAAATTCAAAAACACATTCTGGAAAATAAAATTATTCTATAAATCACTGCATATATCCAATAAGGCAGCAATTAAGTCAATTGAGATAGTCTGTATCTCATTATATTCTGTGGGAAAAAAAAAAAAAAAACAAAAAAAAAAAAACATCATCTCATCTGGAAGCTGAAGGACTGGTTTCCAGCAAAAATGGAAATATTCACCGGACTGGCAGTGGAATGATTTCAATGCTTCACTGAGCACAAGTTAAACCTGAGCATATTCAAACTAGCACAATGAATTTGCTTTTTATCGCTACTTTCATGTGTCCTCCCTTGTCTTTAGGACCATTTTCCCATCCAGAGTATGTTGTAGGGGGTGAGCTTTCCCATTTTTTTTCTTTGGCAAGCATGGTTTTTCATTAGGATAGAACAAAAATGAAATTCTGCTCTGGTCCATCCTGAAAAAGGGAAGATTAAAACAAAGGGAATACAAACGGCCCCAGAGCACAAAGCACAGAGAGAGGTCAGGCATCCTCAGATGGCTGAAGAAATTGGATGACAGATTGCAGCAGCCCAGTATTAAACATCTCTGAGATAATTCCCCACCCCAAGCAGAAGCATCTCGGGGAGAAAGAGAAGCTCCTCTAAGCCAGGGCTGCCAGGCTGCTGCTCTGACATCTGTTCCTGCATTTTCCGCCGGCCGCTCCCAAAGCGGCTCCGGTGACGGATTTTCCCTAATTGCAGGATAATCACCCTTCATCCTGATCCAGGGTGCCCAGTGCAATGGGAAAACATCTCCTTCCCAGCTCCTATGCTCATTTCCTACAAAACCTGCTCTAAATTGGAAGCCTCCCATGGGATACCTTGGCTTTGAACATGTCTGAGGTGATTCCATAATTATTGAAGGAATACAAGCTTTGGTTGCTGGGTTATTCCCAGAGAAAGTCATTGGGCCCTCTCACCTTTTACTTTCCACCACGTGCCAACCTGTCCATCCCAATTTTTCTCTTCCATGCTCAAGTGAAAGCAGAGGCACCTCCTTCCCACAGAACAGAGAGCTCCCTATCTTAGTGCAGAAAGCCATTGATTACCTCTGACACATGAGGTGAGATCCCTTCAAAAACTGCAGCACACTTGGGTTTTAAGCCTCCTCCTTAATAAAAAATATTAAGTGCATGTTCAATTCTTTCTGTGCCATCAGTACAGAAAAAGACAATTCTGCAGTGAGCAAAGTCACAGTGAAGAACTGATTATAAACATAACAGTTACATTTCTTGAAGCTCTTTAAGAATGATTATGAGCAGCCAACTAGCTTCCACAAGTTATTGTGGAATTATGAATTCCTAAACCTAATGTTCTTCATTCCTAAACCTGGCATCCCCACCCCTGGGAGGGGACAGGACACAGCCAAGGTCAGCCGTGCGTTATCAGGAGAAACTGAAACGCGATGCTGATCCTGGTGGAACAGCTCAGGTGACACAACTGGCTTCAGTTCCACCTTTTATTTATATGAAGGACAACTGAGATAGGAATGACAGGCTCTCCAGATATCCAGATCTCAGTGGTTTTCCACAAGCACATTTTCACTTAGAAAATATATGGATTTTTCCAATATGTTTAGGAGAATTTAACATTGACCACAAAAGAGATCCCATACTTTCTGCCACACTAAAATACAATGTTATATCACAAACCTCTCCTTGAAGTTCACAAGCACCTTCCAAAATCCTGCCTAAAAATACTACACCATTTACTTTTCTCAACCTATTAAATCTTTAATGCATATTCACCACACTGCAAATATTCCAGGTGAAATATTTCCAATCCTGTGCATGTGTCTTATCTTTTTCATACTCAAAAGGATTTCTTTCAAAACATTCTTCTTCCCAATTAGCAACACACCTCAAAGTTGCCCAGGAAGCATTTTATGCAAAGCACAAGTTTGGGGAGGGGGCTGGTAAATCCTTTTAACAGAACACTTTCAGATTAGGACAAATTATTCCGCTGGCACAAAGCCAGCACAACTCTCCACAGCAGAAAAAGAGGTCGGGCAAATCCAATAACGAGTATTTAAAAAGACAAGTCAACAAAATTAGTTCCATTTTCTCGCTGGAGGCAAAGCAAGGTCATTACGGAATAGGGAGGGGTGGGGGTGAAAAGAGATTCAGCAGTAAAATAATAAAAAAACAACGGAATATTCAACCTATTGGGTTTTGGAATTACTTCCACTCCATTTCAGCGGCAGAATTAGAAACATTAGGACGGCAGGCTGCCACAACAGGCAGGTGCCTGGGGCCATGACACCCAGCACTCCATCCCTGGATGCAGGCAGCGTGTCTGCAGCAGATGCCACCTCTCAGCTCTCATCAGCCACGGGAAGACACAGCGTGGGTCCGACATGTCCACAGCTCCCGGGGGCAGCAGCTTGGAGCACGGTGGGAAGGAGGAATGCGCAGGTGTGTCACCCCTGTACATTTCAAAATACACTAAGGAAAAGTTCAAAGTGCCCTAAAAAGGAATTTATGCCACAGGGATATCAGCAGAAAGGTTTGGAGGACTTGTCCTGGTTTGTCAGATGAATGCCAGGTTGTTCAGACAGGACAAAACAGACCTGATTTCTTTACCATCCCTGATTATTTTCACAGTGGCTGTATTAGTTTGGGGGTTTTTTGAGACATAAAATGATATGAAACATTCTTTCTGTTCACAATGGGCCCTTACTCATGTACCACACTATAAAATTCTGGCCCCAATATACCAAGTCCACCTATATGGTGAGCACAGGAGTCACAGAGCACAGTTCAGAGCACAAACCTGAGATTCAGCTGACTTCTCAGGACAGGAGACTGGTGTTCTACCCTGTGCTACCTTTGATCCTCAGTCAAAAGTCCCTTTCTGCAGAAAAACTGTTTTCTGCAGGATCATTATCCTTGTCTATACCCTGGCTGCAGGCAGAAAGCAAGCCAACATTTCCCAGACATTTAAGTTCATAAATGTGTTTGTGCTGTCAGTGTTCGGGTCTGACAGACACAGAGCAACCCATTCCTTCTTCTCCTGCTTGTCCTTGCTGACTTTACACCTGAGCCTCAGGGATTTTCCACTTTCCTTGAGCCTTTCCAATGGAATCTGTGGTAAAACTCATCAGCAATTTGCCTTAAACATCCTTAACCCCTGACCTTTAAAGGATGATCAGGTTTGAAGGATAATTTTTTAATGGATGAGGGCTTTTGGTTGCTGCCCTTTTTAAAACATGTTTCTCTGAAACAGAGGTCTGGGGATTTCTAAAATTTTATTTATTTTAATGAAGAGTGAAAGACAAGACCAAGTTCCTTCTCCTCACATTCCATAACCTGCTGGTTTGGGATTCCTCCCACCATAAGTCACCCCAGGCTCTGATATTGCCATGAGGAAATTCTGCATCTCCATCTTCCAAAATGCTACCACTGAAGGGATTCACTGATTTACTGTCTAACCATTGTCATCCCTCCTTGCAGGTCTCCCTGGTCACCTTTATCCCTGTATCACTAAGATCCCAGCCACAGTCCTGAAATCAACTCTGCAGAGGTTTCAGCCTCAATAGTCTAAAATACAGCAATAGATTTGATGGAATAAAGCTGCTCCCAGTGATTATAAAAATCCCAGAACTGCTTGGGTTGGAAAGGACTTTCAAGATTATCTTGTTCCAGCCCCATCATGGGAAGGGACACCAGCCATTACACACCAGCCCTTTTTCATTGTTCAGTCTCTTTTATAATGGCAATTATCAGCAGACATATTTTCAAAACATTTCTTCTCTACTACAGCCACGAATTTGTAATTTATATTAAAGGACATAATTTCTACAAAAGCAGTAAAAATAAGTCATATGTGGTAAACAAGTGTTCTTGCTGCACTGCTTTGTCAAGTTAGAAAATACACTGGCATTCTGGTTTGCATTCAATCTGGCTTTATTCATCATTTTTAAAAATCAAATTTTAGTTTAAAAACTCCAAACCCTATGGAAGCATGTGCAAGGAAGAGATTTCCTAGTCTAAATTACCAAATAATCCAACTGAGAATATTTTTTCCTCCAAACTTCAGTCACCTCTGTAGTCCAAGGACAACTTGTTCACCTCTAACACAAATCAACTGAAACAAACTTTGCTCAAAGACAGTGGTAAAACAGATCTGTTTAAACAATGAAGGTTTCTGCCTTTTTAGTACCATCCAAATGCTGCTAAATTTGTCTGCTTCAGTAATTTGGGTAAGCCTTGGCAGGCACTTGAAATTTCAGCTGAGTTTGTTCTTCACTATTTGTTAGATAGGAAAAATCCCAGAAGAGATTGGGATTTCTCTGAGCACATAGTTCACTTTTATAATTTACATTAACACTTAGCTAGGGGGATTTGAGCAGGAAAGATCCTCGAGCCCTTAAATTCACCACAATATTTACATTCCTACCTTCCCCAATAATTAGTGTTATGGAAATGATGGTTGATCTTTAAGGAAAACATCCCACTAGCAGGACGGGGTGTTAAGTCAGTCTAATAAACGCTCTGGAGTGAGTACATGATCTCCTTGTCCTCATGCTTGTCCTTCCTGACTCCTCTAACAGACACCAGGAGATGGAACCTTCAGAAAGTCATCGAGACTTGAATAAGATGCTCGTGCCTCCCCCTGTACCTGAAAAGCAGAGCACGTCTTGGCAGGACAAAGGGAAGTGAATGATATCCACATAATTATCCCTGCAGAACGCCTTGAAGAACATATGGTATGGAAATGAAAGTGCCTGAAATGGATTAACTCGGCTGCGTGATGAGATCCACAGAAGGGAGCGTGAAAAAAAAACATTTCAAAATGTATTCAGTGCAGGATCCCACAACTAGGCACATTCATCATCAGGATAAGGTAATGACACCAGGAAATGAGCTAAGTAAATCCAAGATTGAAGTTCCATTTTCTCAAGTGCATCTGTTTGGCTCATATTCCCCCGAACCTCATCGTTCTGCCATGCTGGGTCTCATCTCAGAAGCAAAGGATGCAAGAACATAAATCAAAACAGCTCCTCCAGCAAGCAGCTGTGGCAAACATGCTTTTAATTTGATTTTATAAAAAATTAACTGCATCCCAGCAGGTGCTTGCCACAGCCCCCCGTGACATCTCCTTTCAGGGTGTCCTTCACTGCCTGGTTTGGGGTTTTTTTGGGTGGTGTCACTAGGGGAAGTTAAACCAGCTGCTTTTTCAGAAGAAAATGAGAAGCACTGGATTCAGCCAAAACAATTAACAGGGACAGCACGTTCCTGCAGAGGAGGTCACATCCTCCAACATTCCTTCCCTGTGATCATCTGGTCACTGCTTTCTGTGTTTGGGAATGAGGAAACCCAAAACTCAGGTGGGCTTATCATGGAGACAACTCAAAACATTTATAGGGATGGCAAGTATTTTTTATACTTCATGTGCCACCAGCACGAGCAGCTGGCCAAAAATCTGCTTGAACATGTCCATGGTGAAACTCTGACTTTGGATCAGGCCGGCAGAAAAGGAGTTAACTTGTCCAAATGAGTCAAGTGGATGCCCATCACACCAACCACCAGAAATCCTGACAGGCTGGGACACCTACAAAGCATCTGACATCAAGGTTTAGGGAAATTTCCAAAGGAGGGCATTCATGTTCTTCCTCTCATTCATGTTCCCCATACCTAAGCACTGTGTTCACCAGTTCAGGTTTAAGGTGAAAAACACAGGCAGATGATTGCTGCAGCAAGGCCAACCAGATGTTAGGAAGTTTTAGTCCCATGAATTCTGCTGGCAAACATTCACAGGAGCATGAATGAGAGGAAAAACCAAGCAAGACCCAGACACACAGAAGCTTTCAAAATTAACATGTGGATACTTTATGATGTGTTCAAATTGAATTTTGAATTGTCTCCACCAAAATTACACAAGTTGATGACTATGTTGTATGTCCCACTTGATGGCAGATGATGATCTGGACTGATTTTGTCCAACCAGAGCCTCCTACATCCCCGTCCCCTCTCTCCCAACATCCCGTTGAATCTCTGAGGTTTCCCTTCACTCCACACCACAACCAGAGCAAATGGAGGCACTGTTATAACCCAACACAAAGAATGATTCAATCAGATGAGCATTGAAGACACCAAACTGCCCATTAGGGCATTGAAAATATGAATTAGCAAAAATACAAAGCAGAGAAAATCAGTTAATGAGTTTATATAGAAATAGGGTGAAGTGAGAATAGATACTTCATCTCCAGTAATATGATGAAGAACTTTAAATCTTTTTTTTCAGATTCATCTTGAACATAGCCATGTCATGGGCTGGCTTTGCAAGAGGCTAAAGGGGAGTTCTCCAAGGGGTGTCCTGGTGTTATTTTGCAAAGAATTCCCCCATAACACCATGCTTCAATAGGAATTTTGTGAAAGGGCGGGAAGAAACCTCCTCCATCTATTAACTCCACTGCCATCAGCTACAAGACCACCTCTGGAAGCAATTCTCCCTCCAATTTGTTCACCCAAAAAGCAAAAAAAATCCACATGGCCAACAGTCTGGAAAGTCACAAAGACACTTCAGAAGAATCCAACTTAAGATAATTTTTATTCTCCCTCTTTCCAACACCAGACACCTTCCGACACCAACCCCTTGTGTCACTGAAGCTTTGAGGCAGCTCAACTCACTCGTTCCGTGTGCTGGATCTCCAGGACCCCCTCCAGGATTGCAGGATGGATGAGAGGTTTTATTTGCAAGGGCAACAATCTGCTCCTGACCCTTGCCATCCTCCTCCTCCTCCTCTCCAGGTCGTGTAGGCGCCGAGGGAACAGGCTGCGCTTATTTCAGCCCTGCGAGGCCTGGCCTGATGTGGGATCTGCCCACAGCCAGCGGATTCTTGACGCGTTTTCTGCGTGCACGCCACGGGCAGCGCCAGAAATACCGGCCGCTCAGGGAAACAGGAAAATATTTCATTCCTGGGCTAGGGAAGAAGGCACTGAGCTAAATGAGGCTTTGTTTAGGGGCAGGAGTGCCCGCTCTCTGCAACAGGGGCAATTCAGGAATGCTGATAAGTCTGTTTTCCATGCATAAATAACCCACGGTGGAGCCCGGGCGCTTTATCTCAGCGATGGATAAAGCCCTCGGTGGCAAGGCCCCAATATTTGTCGACTCGTTTATCAAGCAGGAGCCTTATTACAAAGGCTAATTCTAGTGGAGATTAGATTTCCCCTATGAAGGAACAGACAATAATATCAGATATTCTTCAAACACCAGTAAATAAGATTAATGAAGTGCTGCTGCCATGGGCTTTCACCTCGACAATGCCTCACAAAAAAAAAACTAATCCTGGTAGAGCCAAACAAATCTTTCTGAGGGTTTCATCATATTTCAGTGCATAGACATCACCTCACTTCAGCTGGCCAGCAGCAACTAGAAATAGCCTGCAGGAAGCCACTGATTTCCTGAAAAGAGGGTTAACTGAGAATCATAGGAAATGGAGAAAATTAAAGCTGGGTTTAACATCTTGAGTAGGCTGAGGAGGGAAAAAAATACAGCAGCAGCAGCACTGAGCATGTTCAGACACTTGGGTCCACGCAAAATTAAATAAGACACTTAAAAATCACAGACCTAACAAAGAATTACCTCCTTCAGCACATCATACCCCGGGCAGTGGCTTTCTCTTGGCAGTTTTCACATACAAGCACCTACAGGCAACCATCTAAAATCTTAATTAGAACTGAACCCAACTCAGCATTGAGTGCATGACAAGTTGCAATACTTTGCATTTAAGTGCTCTCAGCTAAAGGGCTAACTGAAAAACTGAGCAGCAGAACAGAACTCTGCAATCAGTGAAGCTTCACAAGCTCAACAGTTGTGCTGACTCATCACACACAGGCAAAAAATCAACTCAGGGCTCTGCAGGAAACAATCTGAAATAAAAATGTCAATTTGATGACTTTACCAAAAAAAAACAGGGAGCTTGGTTTTCAAATGTCCTAAATTGTGACAAAATGTTGTACAACAAAAAGGAGAGAAAGCACAGAGTTGACGTGCAGACAGCAGGTGAAAAAAATGAGAAAAACTGCTGAAATGTAAGTGTTGTAGCAGCTCTCCAAAACCCCAGGGATGGCAGGAGACAGACACAGGACAAGGAGGTGATATGAAAACCATAACCCCATCCATGTGCTGCAGATGCTGTCACACACATGGAATAATCACAAGGACAGGAATGTGTACGTGAAGCGGAAGCAAAAGGGGAATCAGAACGATCTGGTATTTAGAATGTCACTGTATGAATTAGAAATTGAGGGGGGCAAATCCTTCCTTAAAAAAAAAAAAAAATTAAAGCTCCTTTTCCAGGCACTTATCCCAGCCAGCAGAGCAGCTTCCCTCTGATCTGAGAAATTTTGACCTGCCAGGACATTGCAGCAAAAGTCATTGCTTTATATGATTTTGTTGCTCTTCTCTTGCACCTTAATAGATCCTCACTGCATTAACTTTGCATTTTTAATCTGTACTCTGAGGCTCTTCCTCACACAGAACTCCAGATCACTATCAAGAGGTTGACTCCTCTGCCAGCTCAGGATGCTGATCTCCAGTTCCAGCCTATTCAGGAATGAAAAAAAAAAAAAAAAAAAAAAGGAAAACCAGCACTTTTCATGATATTCCAAGAGTCTCCTGCCAGACATTTGAAAGAAACATCCTCTAAAAATTTATACATCCCTTTCATATTCTCTGCAGCTTTTCTCTACACCTACAAATGAAGAATATATGTTCCAAGACTTACATGTCCTTGGTAGACCCTACAGATCCATCTCAAACAGTAAAAGTGTTCACAACTTCACAAGAGACCTGGGACTGTAATGTGGGCACATAGATGATATAATAAAAAGGTAGAAAAAGCCTAAAAATGCTATTAACACTGCAAATAATTTATAAAATAATATTAGAAATCCTACAAAACATTTAGAAATGTTAAAGCCCTTCAATAGGAAAAAAAAATCCCTAAAAATAAGAGTAGAACTCATGAGGGTGTTCTCACATCAAACCACCAGTAACATCCTGCAGGCTCTAATAGGTCCTGGTGGCACAATCCTAAACTTGGTGGAGCTGCTCAGTTTTTGCTCCAAATGAAAAAATAAGTTATTCTTGCAAAGATTTAGAGCTAAGTTTGTTGAACCAAAAACAAGGGAGAAGCATATATAGAGTCAGTTTTACCAGGAGAATGAAGGAGAGAAGGGCAGGAGTCTCTGCTGCACCACAGCCCTGAGCAAAGAGTACCTCAACCTATGCCTCAGGAAAAACAAAAATAAAAATAAAAATTTCCTTCCTTGCTGTAGAATTTCCTAACTGCCACACTAAACCCCTGCATATCAGATGTACCCAAAGAACCAGAAGTGAACAAACAGTTCTGCTGGCTGTGGCACTGACCTCAAAGGGCCTTTCCCAGCCCACCCCTGGCTGGGCAGGACCCCCTGCACAGGCACGAGCCTTGCTCAAAGTAGAAACCTTCTTACCCTCAGCACCAATTCATCACATTTATCACCAGCTCCCTTGAGATTTGGCATCAGCTCACCACCTTGTGCACACGGAGAGATCCCAGGACCACAACAACAGCCCTTGCTCCAGGAAGATCCTGGTTGGGCTCCAGCCTGGAAGCACGGGCTGCTCCTTTGATGCCCTGCCAGGGGTGGCCTGCAGTGAGGAAGCCCAGGATGAGTCACAGCGCCGGCAGAAGGAACTTGCCAATCTGGATTGAAGCACTCAGATGAAGCTGTGGGGATTTTCTCCCTGCTCTGCCACCCCCCTTTGTGCACAGCAATCCCAGTAATTGCACAGCAATCTGGCAAAGAGGAAGAAAATACACCTGGCAGACATGGGGAGGGTCTGCTTTGCCCTAAAAGCTGAGGCAAGAGGTGTTAAGGGACTGAGGGATCGTTTGGGAAGAGCACCATAAAGGCTTTTCTGGTTTTTCACCGACTTGCACAAATTCCAGTTTGGTTTTTCACTGACTTGGCACTGGGGTTTATTGCTTTCCACACCTGCAGAGCTCTGAGCCCGGAGCTTGTACTGTGTCTGCACCATATCTATAATACTGTATCCTCTAATCTGAGTTAGCTTATGCATAAATCCAGGGAAAAAAAAAACTTTTAAAGCCATAAGACAGCTCCAAGAAAAAGTTGAGCCCTGGTGGCCTCTCCAACAAGGGATAAAACACGGACAAAACTGATCCATGTGACATGTACAAAGATGCAGGTAGTCTTTTTATGAAAATATAACATTATGAGCATTAAAGACTTAAAATTAATTCCTTTTTTCCCACAAAAACCATTTTAATCAACAGTGGGGCGAGGTATTTCTTTGCTTCATTCAGTCACAACCTACTGCAAGCCAAAAGCATGTTAAAGAATAAAAGCAGTAGCAACATCTCCTCTGTCTTTTCAGCTCAATTTGGCAATTCTGGCAATAAAACTCTTAATCCAACATGTTCTTTACTTAAAATTGAAACTGCAGTACATCTGCTGTAGCTGCTGAGCTCGCTGTGTGCCAGAGCATTTCAAGTCTTACTCTGTGCCTCTTTAACGTTGGGGTTTGGGTTTTTTTTATCTCTCTAGCCCAACCTCTAATTTAAAGGAAACTGTGCTGGATGCTCTAATTGACCCCGTTCTCTTCCTTCCCCAGTTTGTCTCTATAATTAGCCCTTCCCAGCAAAGGGAATCAGCAACAAGACCTTGCTGAGCCCCACCCTGCAGACCACAGCCACTGCCTCGTATTGTTTTTGCCTGAAAATCAACAGCTTCAGGACAACAAAAGGTTTAAGAATTGAAAATAAAAGAAAAAAAAGCAAGAGCAAGTGTGTATTGATACTTCTTCAGCACATTATAGTGAGCAAAGCAGGTAACCCAAAATTTCACTTGCAACACTAATCCCTCAGCAGTACTTTGTAACATGAGCAAAATACTTGTTTTCCTCAAAATAACACACAGTTGCACAGCTGCCCACCCAAAATTCACACACCTGAGACCTCCCCTGTGGATCTCTGCACACGCGCCAAACACAGAGGATTCCAATCTCTGCTAAGGCACCAGAAGGCCACACACCTTTTTTCTTGAGGAATTAAAAGACACGTTGAGAATGAGGAAAGGAAATGCATTTTAAAAATACTCTTGTCAGCAAGCAAATGCCACCATAGAGATTTTGCTTCCCTACTTGCCTCTACAATAGGTGATTCCCACCAGCTGACCAGGGCTGGGTGTCCTTTTAGGTATTAAGGGAAAAAGAAAGCAAACAAAAAACCCCTAAAGGCAAAACAACCCCCCAAAATCCAGTTCAGGACCAGATTTCAGAGCTGCTGAGCACCAGAAAGAGCAGGATGAAGCAGAAGATCCCAGTGACACACATGGGATAATCTCAGGTCTAATATGGCCTAACCAGGTCCTCAGTGCCACCACAGCACTTTCTGTCTCAGCCTTCCCCAAAGGATGATGCTCCAGCTAGTACAATCCAAACCCAAACCAGAGGAATTTTCTGGTTAGTTTTGAGTTTTGTTTTCCTCCATGTTGCATCCCCCATCCCAAGGTTCCAAGTTTGCTCCTGAAGGTGATGCCCACCAGGACAAGCATCTCAAGGTCTCCTGGTGTGTACCAGGCTCTCTAAGTCACCATTTTCTGCTCAATTCTCTCACTTGACTTTGCAGCTTTACAATCATTTTGCACCCACATTACATTAGAAACCAAACAGGTTGAATTTTTTAATGATTTTGGTGATTAACTTCCCAGACTGACATTCTCTTCAAATCCATCAACTCCATCAGTTAAGAATCATCCCAGCAGTCCAGAGTTCCAGCCTCTCAAAAGCACTCCAACACACATACCTGTGTAACAATCTGGAATTTCAACATTTAGACATTTAGAAAATTAAACTGCAGCTGGCAGGAGTCTTGCTAATAACAGCAGCACCTGAACCTGTAATGATCCTTCACCTAAGGAAAACTGTTCAAGTTTTTGGAATACCTGCCCCCTCGCAGCCCCTGAAGAGCATACCTGAAAAGAAAGTATGTAGATTAATGCTCCCAAAACAGAAAAGAAAGTTGACCCAGTCCTACAAGAAGAGAAAAAAATAAACCCAACACCATTCTCAGTGTAGAGGACAGTCTGTGCTCAGGGGAAAAAAACTTCAAAATACACAAAATACTTCAAAATATAATAAAAAAGAAAAGGTGCACCCACACCATTGTACATCCATGTCTCCAGGTTTTCATTTCCAATTATTTTTGTGATATATTCTCTCAAGGATTCCACTTTTATTAAAAATAGACTCAACACAAGACAGAAAATCACAATGTCCCCACCACACAGTCTGAACCGTGAATATCAGACTGAGCTACTTTCACACTGAGTTTTCAAATGAGTTTTTTCTGCAATTGAAAAAGTTTCATGCAGGGCCACTCCTTGGACTGCAACAACTGCATTAAACATCTCATTTAGATTTTGCTCCTCAGGTTTCACATCTTCCCCTACAAAACAAAAATGAAAGCAGTCTTCCAGCAACTGAGCTGAAGAGAAAAAAACACAGGAGGAAACCCCTAATGTTGCTAAAACCAAGCCAGCAAACCCTGGGTGAGATTCACACCTTCCCTCTGTGGGAACAGGAAAATACTCAAGCAGGGATTTTTTTTCCCCTTGTTTCAGCAAAGACTTTTAGGTAGGAGAATGAATCCTTACTCCCTCAGAAATGAACATTTGTGCTCATTTTTTCTCCTTATCCCATTTGCTGGAAGTGCTCTTTGGTTTTTTTAAATATATTTTTCTCCTCATTTATTGTATTGTTCACCCCAGGTGAACAGCTCTAGAGGGGGAATTTCACAAAAATAAAGAAACACAGAATAGGAGAGCTGAAGTCAGAAAGAAAACACTGGAAGGCAGCAGCTCCCACCTGGAATTACAAAGAGAATGGAGCCAGGAACAATGCACAAGTCCACAAAACTCGTGGGACAGGGAACAGGCAACAGCTGCCAAGTCATCTTTCTTGGCAAGTCATTTCTTAAAGATAGAAGAAGAAATACTGCTGCTAATGTTTATCAATGCTAATAAACTCCTTAATCAAATCCCTGTGGACTGCAGTGAGACCATTTGGATCAGGGAACTGCATTTTGGAACGAGTGCTCTGACAAGTCACGGTGCACTTGGCACCCCCCGGAGTCAAATGAGGTTAAACAGTGAGCAGCAAAGGATTTGTGGATTCAGCCAGACTCCTCCATCGCTTTTGGTAAAGTTCATTCTCTTCATAGCTGAGGGGAACTCAAGATTGCTCATAATGTGCTGCAGGCACCTCAGAGCTGACCTCTGCTCTGCATTGTCCTGCTATCTCCTTTCCTTGCCTACCTGCTCAAGTGCCTCTGGATAAGATTATCCCCGGCTCTCCTGCCAGGGGCCTGCCTGTGCAGGGCGTCTGTGCCAGGGCTGCCCGGCAAGGAGGGAGCCCAGGGTGCCCTCCCTGCCCAGCCACACTCCACACAAACACGGGGTGCCCTCCCTGCCCAGCCACACTCCACACAAACACGGGGTGCCCTCCCTGCCCAGCCACACTCCACACAAACACGGGGTGCCCTCCTTGCCCAGCCACACGTTTCATGTGGGGCCCCAATCCCAAGGGAGGCGCCTGGACCCGCCGCATCCCTTGGCAGCAGGGCTGGATCTTTATTTTCGGATGAAAAGAAGCAAAAGAAACAGTGGCTCTGCTTTTAAACATCTCTCCAAGTGCCTTTGTTGAGCTGGAGTGGTTCAGCCATCCTTGCCACCACTAGCAGCAACAAATTCCACATAATGATGCCTCATTTATGAGGCAATTGGTGAATTAGGGAGCAGAGACCAGCTCTTCTGCACTCAAAGAAACCTCCAGAAGGGTTATTTACCCACATCATCTCCCTCTTCCAAAAAATTCATTTATAATCAAATGCAACATTTCCAACGATCCACTGCGGTCTTTATTTTTTTTTTTTTTTTTTTTTTTTTGCCTAATGGGACCACATTCCTCAACAATTAAATCATTTACTAATTCCTCCCCAGGGAGGCTGTCCTGTGCACCCAACAAGCACAAACCAACCTAACAGTTTATAGACAAGTGCCATGAAAGTTTAAATGGCAACATTTAGGAGAATTTTTATTTTGGTCTATGTATTTACGTGAAGTATGAAAAGACAGCAGAGTTACGGAAGTCTACTAAAGTAAATATTTTCAGTTAACTTGTTGTAAGTTCATCCCTCCAAACCAACCCTGTAGGTGCTGAATACAATAAAAGAATTCTTGGCGGTCTCTCAAAAGCGTTCAGAGTCTGAGCTGGTTTTAAACCTCAGGTTTTCCAAAGATGGATCTATGTGGATAAAACACTCCTCTTCCATCAATGCTCAGCCATGATACAGCATATCCATGATACTCTACCTTTTTAAAGGTTATGCTTTGCAAGAAATAGAAGGCAGTTCAAAGAATTTTGATTAAAAAACAGCACAGAGGTTTTCAGATTATCTGTGCATGATGGACAAAAGCCAAGATCTGGAACAGGGATCCCAAGAGTAACTCTAGGATTCAAGGTCATCTGGGTGATGCCAGAAGTGATTCAAGGTGAAGAGACCAGCAAATAAGACCCAAAATTTATACTGAAACCCACATATTTTGGCTATTTATTTTAAGCTACATTTTTCCTTTGCTACTTCATGCAGCATCCAAGCAGGACAGCCCTCTGCTCTGCTCCCCACTGCTCCTAAGAGGGATGTGCAGTAATTCCTGCAAGTCACAGGGATGGACACCAAGATGATTTTTCCAAGAGAAGCTGAGCAGACAGCTGGAACCACCAAAACTAGCAGGGTTGAAAGGGGTCCCTCAAAGGGGACCACCTATCCCTAGGGGTTGTAACACCAACAGGGATTTCATAAACTTCCTCCATGACCTGGCAGGGATCTTTAAAAACACACCACAGCCCAACAGAGAGATGACAGGAGACCACAGCAGAGCGATGCCTGCATCTTGTTTTAAGTGCAGAAAAAGCAACATATCACTGTAGGTGAGTGAAATGAGAGCTTGGATGAGACACAGCTGGCTGAGCTCCCCTCATGTGATCTCACATAGCAGACAAAGGATCCAACTAAGGAATATCAATATTCCTTGGGAGGATTTAGAGGCTGATCTCAAAGGGTCCAAGCAAACTTCAAGCTTCTATCTGGGTGCTTAATGCACAGACAGCACAGGAATCTATACCCAAACGTGGACACAGTGTGAATCTGCCCAGGATAACTGGCTGCCTCATCAGCTCCTGTCTCCTTTGTTTTCCATGATGGCACCAACATGGCCCAGCCTCACTGCCATCCCACCCCAGCACCCTCAGCGCACCCCAGCCTTTCCACTCCTGAGCCCCATTCCCTTGGCAAAACACTCACCTGGCTGAAGGCCATGCTCTGTCTCTTCATGAGGCTCCTGGCAAAACTCTAAAAAAGGGCTGACTAAAAACACCAACAGAGCCCAAAACTATGACCCGTGGCTTTGTCCAACCATGGTTTGGCACGGTGTGAACAGCCAAAGGCATATGAGAACCCTGCAAAAAGAGACATCTCACCCCTCTGCAAAGGGATGCCCATCCATGCCTAATGAGAAACTGCAATGCAAGACTTGAAGAGCAGAAAGTAACCAGAAGAATTACAATAACCCTTAAAGCACAGGTATTTATTTATTTATTTATTTCATTTAGCCTAGAAAATCTTCAAGGAGTTTCCATCAAAACACTGTGGAGCCACTTGCTAGCTTCATGCTGACTATCAGCAAATGGACTTGGACTAACCCTGTTCTTCTCCCAAAATTAACTTCAGCCAGGCCAGATCCTCCCACAACTGGAGCCTGTGACTATTCCAGCTTGATGAACTCATGGAAGGGCAGTGGGAAGCAGCAGTTCCATAGGCTGCAAGTGGAATGCTGCACTCAGCTCAAACCACCTCATTTCCCTTCTCCTCCTGCAGCCCACAAACCACAGGTGGAACACAACTGACAGGAGACACCTAAAGCCATGAAAAACCCAATTTGACTTTGAAGAATATCCTGCTGGGAGCAGAATTTTGGACCAAGTGACCTCTTGAGCTCCCTTCTGACCCAGGTGAGCCTATGTTCCTCCATCAGAGGTAGAATTAAGATCATGGGGGGTTTGTTAGGAATAAAAAGCCATTGCAGCAAAGATGGGGAATTCTCACCTCATCTGTAAGATTTTTCCACAGGTACTTGTGAAAAAGGGATCCACAGATTCTTCTCCACAGACAGAAAAACGCTACCACAACATCTAACAAAACTACAACTCTTCATAATATTTTAAAAACAGACACAAAAATTAATTCAACTCTAAAAATCCGTGTCCAATAGCCTTCCCTCCTGAATTTTCCTATTTTCTGAGGTCAAGTGGTTTGAGTTCCACTTTTAAAAGTTTAATTCCAAGACACAGAGGTTAAGACATCGACACAATCACAGGAGTGAGACATATCTGTCACCATGAAGTTCAACCTGTCAAACACAGCACAAGATTTAATATTAAAATGAGTCACCAAAAAAAACAAGGACTATTCCATTTCCTTTTTTTCCTGTTTTTATCCTTTATCTGGCAAGAGCTGCACATGATTGGTTTCTATAGTCTCAACTCTGAACACCTGTGCCTTCACACGTATACCCAAAACCTATGGAAAACTTTGGCCTGTGTAAAAGAAAAATAAAATTCCACAAAAACAATCTCAATTCCAATGATCCATAGATATCCCATCAGCAGCATTTTGTCCTTAAAATTTCATAAGAAACCCAAGCTTTGTGATAATGACAGCCATCTAACCTGAAAAGACAGCAGAGTATTTTTGCAGCGTGAAGCCCAAAGCATTACCAAGCTTCTCCCCAGAGCAGGGAAGCACCCAGACACATCCCAAACCTCCAGTGCTACTGCTTTTGTCCAAAGGAATGCTAGAGAAAGTCTCCAATTTGCAAACTTGAACCGTGATCCTTTAAATATTTATGCTCATGTTTACTTTGTCGAGAGGGGAGAAGTCCCGTTCGCTCGAGAGGAAGTGGAGCAAACGTCCGCACGCAGGACAAAGCCTGAGAAATTCAGAATGCTCTTTTAAACCTCAACACACAAAAACCACCACGTTCCAAAGCTGAAACCTGCACCCAGCCATCCCAGAGTCCAGGCCCAAGCTGGGGGATTCATCAAGGACACAACAAACGTGGGTTCAAGCCCGGTGTTTCGCGTGCAAGCGGGAACGCCAATTCCCTTTTATTTACAAACTGAGGGGACGCAGGAATTTCTGAAATCAAGTCTGACCGGCTGAGATGCTTCCAGTGGTTCAACGACCTTGTTTGCTCTCTCATAAATGTATTTTTAAAGGAATTGAGTTCAAAAGTTGCACGGTTTAGAGCAAGAACTAGAAGTGGGCAGAAAATGGCCACGCTACACTCACCAAAACCAATCACCCCAAATGACTTCAGAAACTCTCTGGTCACACTCCAATGACAGAATCCCAGACTGGGACCTTAAAAGCTGGTCTTGTTCCACCCTCTGCCATGGGCAGGGACACCTGCCACTCTCCCAGCTTGCTCCAAGCCCTGTCCAGCCCAGCCTGGAACACTTCCAGTGATGGGGCAGCCACAGCTCCTCTGGGCAGCCTGTGCCAGGGCCTCACCACCCTCTCAGCCAACCACTTCTTCCCAATATCCCATCTAACCCCACTCCCTGGCAGTCCTGGAACTACAGTTCCTGATGAAGGGGCCCTCTGCAGCTTCCTTGTACACCCCTTTCAGACACTGGCAGTTTGCTCCTGGTTTCCCCAGACTTGAGGCATTTAAGCCTCAGGACTACAGGACACTTGTGGTGTCAAGGCTGCCATGGTGAGCCCTGGGTTCCTTGCCAGTTTGGTGCAAAACCAGCGGAGGGACCAGCACTGTGCCTGTGCTCCCAGTACTCCCCCTGTTGACTTGCAGGCATGGGAAGCAACAATCTGCTCTTCCATCCAGAGCAGAATACTGCTCTCCAAAAAACCAAGCAGAGGATGAAGATTTCAAGTCCAGCCATACTTTGACACGAGCTAAATTAAACTAAGCTAAATTAAGGCTGCACGGGTAACTCGAGTTTCACATTGCCCGAACTCAGGTGCTTGACATTCTCAGCAAAACTGATCAATGCTCACAAAATGCACCATAAAGATCCCAGATACAAATAATTTAGGCATAAAATTTAGGCATAAAGCACTCAGATTTTCCTAGCACAGGATTCCAAAGGTTTTATTGTCTGAGTGGTTCAGTACTGGTGTTTGTGAAAGATGCTGTAACAGCAGCAGTCGTATCAGGCATTTGATACCTTGAATCTGAAAATGCAGCTTCCCCACCCAAAATAAGGAGGGAAAAAAAGCTTAAAATGTGGAGTTTATAGATCATAACAGGAGCAGTGGATGCAGAGAACAAATAACTTCACAAAACAGATCTACATTTTAAATACACGATAAATTCCAATAGAGCTTTTTCCAAGCACTGCTGATGGACACCAGGCCTTTCAACACAGAGGAAAAATCTCTAAAGCCACCCTGATTTGTGCATTGATCACAATAAATACATAAAGAAATAAAAAATTAAATAAAAATATGAAGTTGCATCATCATTGATAGCCCAGGAAACAAAAGCTCAATAGTTGTGTGCTGAGGCTGCTGAATTACCTTCCCTGCCATCAGCAACCTGACTGACAGCTTCCAAAATGGTATTGGGGATCAAAAATTACAGCCAGAAGGGAAGGCAAAGGCTGGGAGAGCCTTAATGGGGGAAAGAGGCATGGAAACCCCTCTTATTTTAATTAAATAAAACAAAAAAATGAGAAAAGCCATTGAACTGGGTGAGTTTACTCAAGGACATAGGGGAAATTGTGTGACTGTATGGCGAGGGGCTGAAAAGATGATGTTGTTCAGGGATAACACAGGCTCTGACCCAGCCAGAGTTTATGGATGAGGTCAGATTTGTAAGGTCATGCTTAAGGATTCCCAGCCCATCACCGCAGCATCCATGCACCTCTCCATGGGAACACACCGCTCCCCTGTCATTTCCTAGCAGTCCCATGGGAAAAGAGTCAGGAAAGCGCTTGAGCCGGCCAGAAACCCAATTCTCCACCTAGCAATCTATTTACAGAGCGATTTATTACAGCTCCTGGTTATCGACTGAGCTAGACGCCGCGCCGGTTTTCCTCCCGTAGCAGCAAATCTCCTTCCTCTGCCGCTACGTGATTATTTTTTTGATCCGCCGATGGGCAGGGACCGCGCTGCAGCGCGGGATGGGAAAGCCATGATTTCTGCTGAGCTCACGCTGCCCACTTCATCACCCTCGCCTTGCTTTGGGGATGGGAAAACCTAAATGGAGGAGGAAGCCGATCGAGAAGCAGGAGGGCGGCCGAAAACCCGGCTCCGAACTCACGGCAGGTCCTAGCGCAGGTCACGTCGGAGGGGTTTATTTTTTGGGAGGATAAAGCAAAGGCCGTTTTGGCTACGTTTAGGAAAATTCCAGAAAGAAATATCGACTCTCTTAACCTGCGGAGGAGCAGCGCTCCCGCAGGGGTCCGGCGTGCCAGGGTGGGAACTGCCGTGAAGTCCAACACTGTGCTAAGCACACGCAGGTACAGCTCATTCCGGCGGGTGGGAACGGCTGATGGGTGCCCGGGAACGGCTGATGGGTGCCCGGGAATGGCTCTGGGGGGCGGACCGGGCTGACGGAGCCGCGGGGCGACCGCAGGCGTCCGCGACCGGCTCCCGCGGCGCTGCCCACAGCCGTGGCCTCAGGGCTAAGGCACACTCAGGGCTCCAGCCCACGGCCCCACTGCTGACACTGGGGACGCCTCTGAGGTGCATCTCCTCCCCCCCCCAGGCTGGTTTTTCCATGTTCTGAGTGTCCAACGCACCCGCGACGGGGGTGAGCGGCACCGGGCGGTGAAACGCCGCGCACGGGGCGGAGGGAGGTGGGTTACGCGGGGCCGCCCCGCACCGCGCACCCGCCGGGGACGGCTCAGGCAGGGAGGATCCCACACCACCGGGAGGACTCCGCGACACCGGGCAGACCCCACGACGCCGGGGAGACTCGCTCTGCTCCGCCGAACAAAGGCTCCGCCGGCCCCGCGATGCTCCGGCGGGGTTCGCCTCACGACCCCCGCCGCGCCGCTCCCACCCCACGCGCGCACCGGAGGCCCCCGCCCCGCTCCGCTCCCCGCTGCCGCTTACCTGGGTGTCGGGGCGCGGCGCATCCCTCGCCCGCAGCCGCAGCCTCCGCCGCCGTTGAGGGGGGTCCCGAGGGTCGTTGGCTGAAGGAGGTCGGTTCTGAACAGATGTCCCGGGGGTCTGCGCTGAGGACGGTTGGTGCTGAGGAGCGTCCCAAGGGTGCGTGCTAAGGAGGGTCCCGGGGCTCGGTGCTGAGGGAGGTCCGGGGGTCCCGAGGATGGGTGCCGAGATGGGCGCCGGGTAGGGGGGGGTGCGGACGGACAGACGGGCGCTCCCTCAGCCGCCGCCGCCGCCCGGGCGCTGCCCGACTGCCCGCGCGCGCGCGCCGCTCTCACGCGCCCGCCCGGCGGAGGCAGTCCGCGAGGGAGGCGCGCGCCCCGGCCCGCCCCGCCGTGGGAACGCCCACGGGCACGCTCCGTGGATACGCCCCCTGTCGTTACGACGCGGCCGCTTTACGGCAGCGCACGGTAACCGAGCGGCGGCGGCGACGGACGATGAGGCGGGGGGTGAGAGCCGGGGGTGAGAGCCGGGGGACACGGGAGGGGCACGGGAGGGGACACGGTGCCAGTAAGGCCCCAGCGCCAATGAGGTCCCGGCAAGGATCCGGCACTGGGCGCCATGCCCGGGGGTCGCGGCGGCCGCAGCCGTCGGGAATCAGTGCTGGCCGGCCTCGGGCCCGGAAGCTTCAAGCCCGCGTTTTGAGGGGAAAAAAGGGTAAAATGGGTAAGGGAGCGGAGGTGAGTTACGGTGCTGTGGGTGGTCCCTGCTCCCACCGCAGCCAGGCCCTGACCCTGCGCCTGGCCCGGGTGCACCCTCTCCTGTGCCGTGATTCCCGTTTATTCCCATAAAAGCAGCGATGGGCTGAGCGGGATCTTCCCGGGGCTGCTGGGTGCTCTGATCCCGGCCCTGGAGCACCGGGGTCAGCACCGGGGTCAGCACCGGGGTCAGCACCGGGGTCAGCAGGTGGCTCCTCCTCCTCCGTGGGGCGTGGGACACCCGCATCGCCTCCCCTGACCGAATTCCCACTGCTGACCGAATTCCTGTCGCCTCCAGGTCTTCCAGGCGAGTTCCATTCCCTGGCCGTGCTTCCCGCTGCTCCCTGGGTCAGCCCCTGTCTGCGGGAGGTGAGAGGTGAGTGCATCGGGTTCGGGATGGGAGCCGGGATCCCATCGGTGCCTCCGCGACATTCCCGGTGCCCTCGCTCATCTCAGGCGTTCTGCTCGCTGAGGGCGTTTTTCCTGTTAAACTCCAGGTTTTGGTCAGCCCCATCCTGGAGAGCAAAAACCATCGGGTGTTGTTCCTGTGGCTCTTGGTTTCATGCTGTGACACCAGGACAGGTTCTGAGTTCGGTTACAGAGTCTGGTTTGGGGAATTTGTCCAGAACAGAGAAGTTTGGGCATAGTGAGTACAGAGCTTGGAGTATTTTCCTCTGATTTCAGCACTCATGGCCTGTTGAACCTTCAGAAATGGGATGTTCTTGTATCATACAAAAATTATAACCTACAGCTGCAGAAAGATTATTTATATTTGACAAAAAAGGAGACAACTACGCTTCTGTCCTGGTTGAATTGCTTAATTTTCTGTGAGTTTTTCCTCTGGCTCTGTCAGGAAACACATAAGCCTAGAGATTCAGGTGTCATCCAGCCTGGCTCCTGCTGGTAAATAGAAATTAATGTTCCTTGTCTGATCTTGCTCCATTAACAGCTATCCAGACATGGTATCTAAACCTCGTATTTCCAGGAAAAGTGAATACAAAGTTAAACCATAAAGTCTTTTGATCTTTTAAAAGACAAAACCTTCTCTGTCCTTCCTCCTGCTCCCTGATAAAGTCTGGATTTTTTGTGTTCCAGGTATTTACCTCCATGTTCTTTAAATTAGGAACAGAACTCTAGTGACGTGTCACCCCAAACTATTCACTCTGGAGGTTCTTAGCACCTTTAATTTATTAAAATAGACTTTAGGATTCTGATTCATCCTCAGTTCACGCTCCTGTTGCTCTGTCACGGCCTTTTTACACTCAGTTACTGAGGAGTCTCATTCCTTGGCTCTCAAGTGCCTTCAGCAATTACCTGCAGAGGGTTGTTGTCTTTAGTGGTGTGAAAATGACAGGTTTGGGGTGGTTTTTGGTCAAGTGCTGGAAAACAGAGGCTTTGCATTGTGTCCGGACACGGAGGAGCTCCATCCATTTATGGATTGAACTCGCACTGATGCCAGCAGCTAATTTGTTAAATTATTATAACTCCAGTGAGAGAAACTTGACCTGCTGCCCTATTGATGCAGCACAGCACCATTTTCAAACCTGTAAATGAAATGATGGTGTTTGTATGGAAACGCTTCTTTCTCTCTCCCCGCTTTCCTCATCTCAGCATTGGAAATGGGGCAGCTGGAATCCCTTGGAGGAGCTGAGGATTCCAGGGAGTTTGCACAAATTCCAACTACTAATATGCAAATAAAATGAACCAGCAAGACACTTGTTGGCAACCTCCAGCAAATGTTCCAGGCCTGTGCCAGTATTTATTCTTATTTTTATGGAAACTGAACAGAACGTGCCTGAGCCTTCAGGAAGAGAGTCCTGGCTGTGGCTGAGCAGAGCTGCTCCCAGTCCACATTTCAACACTCCTCAGAGGCTCAGATCCACGTCCTGGCTCCTCTGCAGATCCACCTTAAGCTCTTATGGGAGGTTCTCCCAAAGAAAGCCACTTCACCAGTGGCTTTTCACAGCCCCACCACTTTGTTTTGGTGCTCTCTGCTTACCTGACCTGGCTCTGAGGAAGCCTCCCAAGGGTTTTTTCCTTGGAGCTGCATGTGGTGAGTCATGCCACAGAACTCACAGGCAGTTTCACAAATACCAGATGGCAATAAAATTAAAAGTAGTAGCTAGTGGCAATTAAGCACTTGCACTCTCCTTCCTGACTGGAGGAACCTGCCAAATGTCATGACAGGAAAAAAAAAAAAAAAGAAAAAAAAAGACAACTGTGTTTCTGCAGAGTGGAAAATTAACAGAGCACGGGACACACGCTTCCCTCGCCCTTAATCCCATTTGGATGGAGTGGAAAGCTATTGGCTGGACTTCTACATGTCCAGGAGAAGATGAAGCAGAAAGAACACAATGTAAAGGAAAATCTGGGGCATTTCATGGGCACCTACAAGAAGTATTTCAGCAGTATTTCACCATGTTAAACCCCCCAAACAGGATGTTTGGAGGATGTCCAGATCTTTAAACCAGGCTATCTTCGGGCAGGCTGAGGAGTTGCTGGGATTCCACTGGGATTTCTTGTTTTTACACTACAAGGGTTTGCACCACGAGCTTGGCAATGGTTGGAGCTCATTAAGGTCGGAAGCGTGTCCAAATACCATTGTGTGTGGCTCACACAAACAAGGGCTGCTCCCTTCCTCTGCTGACTCCTGCTCTCGGCATCTCTGGGATCCTCCAGCACTCACGGGCTGTTTCATGGCCCAAGCACTCACCTCAGCCCTTCCTTCCGACCTCTTACACATGGACCATGCCTCATCCATTCTGCTCCTTGCCTGTCACGTGCCAGGGGACCTGGCCAACATTTTTGAGTGATAAATCTCTTAATTTATGCATCCCAGGCCAGGAAGGGTTCCTCCTCATGATTCATGCCACAATAAGAAGTGTGAATCTACTTCTTCCTAACAGAGCTCTCAATTTGCTTCATTCTTCTTTATCCTGATGGAATATTGGTGACTTATTTATAGTGAATCATATTAAAGTGATCTTACCATTCTGAGCTTTCACACGAGGCTTTCAGAAATCTGAAGATGTGTTCCTGCTGTCTTTGGGACAGAGGAGGGAAGGATGAGGCCAAAACCAGCTCCATGTAATCTGTGTCCCAAGTTGTGGCATTTCCAGCCCTGTCCTGGCCAGGAAAGGATCTAGAGGCTGAGGATGCATCACAGCACTGAGGCGCCTGGAAGGGCTGCAGGGTGTGAGAGCTAAGGCAAAACCAGGGTAGATATAGGGGCTCTAAATCAAATTTCCCTGTGGAAAATCTCCTAAATCCTACTCTGGCTCTGTAGACAGTTGTCATAAAGATTCCCACGGTCGGGAACTGGTTTGTTTGTGATCTTGTCCTGCTTTGTTACTCCTTACTCACAGCTGTGCCTCCTGTGCTGGCGGCCCAGCAGGTTCTCCTGGAACAGGTCGTGCCTCTGGCACAGAGCTGGGGCACTCTGTGCTTGGAGAAGGGGACCACATGTCTGTCAGACAGCCC
Organism: Melospiza melodia melodia; assembly: GCF_035770615.1. Lineage (NCBI taxonomy): Eukaryota > Metazoa > Chordata > Aves > Passeriformes > Passerellidae > Melospiza > Melospiza melodia. Next base: position 2,690,716 of record NC_086208.1, read on the forward strand.
AAAAAGGTTTTTATTTAGGGGAATACAGTGAAGCAAAGAGCTCCAGTGCTTGTCACTGCTCAGGTAAAACACTGAGACACGCAAACACCACCTGAGGTCTGGATCACTCCTGGTTTCTGTGCAGGAGCTGCTCTGAAACTCCTTTGTTGTGTGTCACAGACATATTTTCTGAAAAATCCTTTCCTTAGGATTTTTCCTCCTGAGAAGCTGAGAGGCCTCAGGAACAAAATGTAAACAATGATTATCTGCTGCTGTGGAATGCAACAGGTGCATCTGTGATTGGTCTCATGTGCTTGTTTGTAATTAATGGCCAAGCTGGCTCAGACTCTGTGTCCCAGACACAAACCTTTGTTATTCATTCCTTCTTTTTCTATTTTTAGCTAGCCTTCTGATGAAACCTTTTCTTCTTTTAGTATAGTTTTAATATAATATATATCATAAAATAATAAATCAGCCTTCTGAAACATGGAGTCAGATCCTCGTCTCTTCCCTCATCTTCGGACCTCTGCGAACACGGTCACAGTTGGGAGGTTCAGATCCTCAGGATGGAAGGTTGATCTCATTGGGGCCACAGCAGGTTGCTGCTTAACCCAACACTGTGTGTTCTCCATCTGCTGATGGTCCTGCAGATACCCATCTGGGAATCCTGGGCTCGCTGACTGCTGCTGAGCAGGAACTCACTGGAGGTGTTTGCTGGGCTGTCTGCAGGTGCGGGCTGTATCCTGGCTGTGACCCAATCCCCACCCCGTGTTCCCTTGTCTGTTGCAGCTGTGGCAGAGCCCGGGAGCGGCCCAGGATGGATCCCGTGGTTCTCAGCTACGTGGACAGCCTGCTGAGGCAGTCGGACGTGGCGCTGCTGGAGCCCCCGCACTGGCTCAACGACCGCATCATCGGCTTCGCCTTCGAGTACTTCAGCACGCAGCAGTTCCAGGAGTTCAGCCAGCGCGTGTGCTTCATCAGCCCCGAGGTGGCCCAGTTCATCAAGTGTGCCCTTAGTCAGGAAGAAATAGCCATATTCCTCCAGCCCCTGGACCTCCTCTGCAAGGAGCTGCTGTTCCTGCCCATCAATGACAACTCCAGCCAGGCCGCCGGGGGCACCCACTGGAGCTTGCTGGTTTATTTCAGGGACAAGAAGTGCTTTGCCCATTATGATTCCCACAGTAAATGCAACTCTGCCCATGCCAAGCAGGTGGCAGGGAAACTGGAGGCCTTTCTGGGAAAAAGAGGGGGCAAAGCCACCTTTGTGGAGGAGAAGGCGCCGGCACAGCAGAACAGCTACGACTGTGGGATGTACGTGATCTGCAACGCCGAGGCTCTGTGCCAAGGCTACTTCCAGGGCAGGATGGAGCCTCTGCTGCAGCTCCTCACCCCCTCCTACATCACGCAGAAGAGGTCAGAGTGGAAAGCTCTCATCACAAAACTGGCACAGAAGTGATGGGGATGCACCTCCAGCCCCCCAAAAACTGCCTTCCCAGTCCAAGAGGCAGCACCCCCAGTGCCTGAGGGAGATGCCCATGCACAGGATTGTCCCAAAGAAAAAGAATGTAACCCCTCTAGCATGGCTACACCCCCCAAACACCCCGTTCCCTCCAGGAAAAGCCTTATTCTCCTCTTGAAATCACCGGCCTTTCAACTTCTAATGACAAGAGTCACTTTGCTTTCAAAGAAACCCTCTCCATGGTAAATTTTTACAGTAATTGCTGTGGCAAAACAGGTTGCTAAAGAGACTTCTCCACCTGTGCCCAGCAGGCAACACACCCTCATTAGGTGGCTTTAGTTGGCTCCAGGCATTGTCCTTCTAAGCCAGGTTTAGCAAATGCTCTTTAAACCCAAGCCCCCGAGTGCTTTATCGTGGACAGTTCTAATTTGTGCCTCCTGCTAATGGTATTGGAGAAATGTAGGATTTAGAAGCCAGGATTTTGTACCTCTGAAAATGTGACATTGAGATGTCACTGCAAAAAGATGAGACTGCAAAGGAAATGCTACAATTAACTTAAGAACAGGGCAAAATCAAAGTCATTTTTCATCAGCCAGGTGCTCCTCAGCCACACAGCCATGGCTTTTTTTGGTCCCACGCCCCTGCTTGTTCTTATTGCAAATTAAAACCTGACTCTGAACTGCTGCAAGATTAATAAGAAGCTGAGAAAGCCAATCCTAGGAAAAGAAACTTAATTGAGATGAAAAGCAACACTCACTCTTTGAAGTTTGGTGTTTTTCATTAGGATTTTAGGTCGTCTCTGTGCGGGGAGGGTTTGTCAGTGCTCCCCAACCCTTGTTAGCGGTCGCTGCTCATAACACAAAACCAGTTCTGTTACTTGAGAGGAAAAAAAAAAAAAACAACACACCAGGGAGAACAAAAGGACAGAGTTTGAGGTATAAAAGCCAAAGATAACTGTGGGCTCCTTGAAGTCCTTAATGCACTTCTCTTCTGTGCTGGATGATGGCTGGGATCCTGGAGTGGATCCTCTCCTTAAAGACAGGCTTAGCAGTGTGGAAAATAAAAATTAAACTGAGATGTCATGGCAGGATAAGGAATAATCTCTCACCTGGTGAGAAGCAAAGAGCAGGTTGCTCAGGTGGTGTCTAGCAGAGCAACCACACCCCTAGCTGAGAAGGGTTAAATACAACCCTTGAGGAAGGATTGCTTTTAACCTGGAGCTCTTCACCACCAGTGTGTGCAGCAGCACAGCACAGAGGGGATGGAGGGCTTCACCTTCCCCTGCTCCAAGGGAATGTCAAGAAATCAGCCCCAAAACACCCTCATGGCAGCACTGGGGCCTGACAAGGGCTGGGGCCGTTCCCCTCCCTCCTAACACTGCCTGGACAGGAGAGCAGCCTCCAGCACCAGCCCTTCCTGAAAACCCACTCAGCTGGAGCCAGAACAGCATCCAGCTGCTGGCTGAAGGGAATTCCCTTTGGACTCTGAGGGGCTTTGCCAGAGCAACATCACTGCCACTCCCAAATCCCAAATAAAACTCAGCCCAAACTGTGTTTCCTGGCGTGATCCAGTCCTTGGTGTCCCTGCTCGTGCTGTGGTGCAGTGTAACAGCATGGTGGCTCTGACTCACCCGTCTGACAGAGCTGCCTTGGCTGATTTAATCTCCCAATCCTATTTTTAGATTGGCTTGGGCTGGGGAGGGAGGAAGACAGAGAAGATGGGACGGTGGCTGTGACATGGGCAACAGCAGGGGGATGTGAGGGCAGGGGCTGTGCTCACCCAGCACCCCCTGTGCTCACCCAGCACCCCCCGTGCTCACCCAGCACCCCCTGTGCTCACCCAGCACCCACTGTGCCCACCCAGCACCCCCTGTGCTCACCCAGCACCCCCCGTGCTCACCCAGCACCCCCTGTGCTCATCCAGCACCCACTGTGCTCACCCAGCACCCCCTGTGCTCACCCAGCACCCCCTGTGCTCACCCAGCACCCCCCGTGCTCACCCAGCACCCCCTGTGCTCATCCAGCACCCACTGTGCTCACCCAGCACCCCCTGTGCTCACCCAGCACCCCCTGTGCTCACCCAGCACCCCCTGTGCTCATCCAGCACCCACTGTGCTCACCCAGCACCCCCTGTGCTCCTCATTGCTGTTTCCAGGCCAGCAAGGTGAGTGTCCAGGGATGTCCCCTGCACCCAAAGCTTTTACATGGCATTTCTTTACACAAAGAAAAGCAAAGAGGCTCCAGCAGGATGTCACTGGGACAGCCACCATGCACCAAACCAGGCAGGCAGACACCAGGTGGGAAACAAACCCAGAGCCTTGCAGCCACATCCTGGCAGCAGAGCCCTCCCAAAGCACACTGTGGGTTCATCCCAGTGCTCCTCCAAACCTCCTGCATGTCACTGCACCCATGGCTCGTCCCACCACTGCCTTTAACCAAGGGGTCTTGAGAGGAGACCACATCCCTGGCTGTTGGAGGAGCCAGCAAACACCACGTTGGGCACATCAGCCCAAACTCCCCCCAGTCCTCAACCTCTACATCTCTTTTTGTGCCTAAGAGCCCCACTTTGAGGTTGGACTCGTTAAACACCAACTCGTTTGTTGGAAAAACAATCCTAAACCCATTTCCACCATGTAAATGAGCTGGGTGAGTCCCTGGCAGGGACAGGATGGTGCCTTTCATCCTCCAGGTCACCCACGGAATCAAAGGCTCCGACAGCCCCATAACGCCGGGGCTTTGAATAAACCAGACCTGGAGTGCCAAATCCCGCCCAAAACAGGTGACGCCACCCCTGTCCCCGCTTAACCGGGGGCACCGTGGTTTTCAATGGGGCCATTTTCATGCATTTTGCTGCATGGTCCAGTCCTGGGAAAGGAGTGGAATTGGGTTGTGGATGTGCAGTGAGGAGGAGGAGGAAGAGGAAGGCTCACCCTGCCCACCCCAGCTGGGCGGGGCTGTAACTCAGCTCCCTCCCCGGCAGCGCTGTCCCCAGGGTGCCCTGCCACCAGCGCGTCACATGCCGCGGTCTCTGCTGCCATCTAGTGCAGGAACCGCCACGGCCCCTCCGTCCGGAGCATCCCTGTCCCCTTGTCCCCATGAGAGGATGGGCTGTGCCCATGTCACTCACATCCTAGCACCGCTGTGGAGGACGCTGGTAAGAGAGAGTGATGTGCTAGAAAATCCTGGGTTTATTGTAATTCCATTTAAAAGCCGTTCCAAGCCTGGAGTGAGCAGTGAGCTCTTCCCCAGGGCGCTGGGATTTGGCCCCGTCAGCACTTGTAGTTCCAAAAAAAAACAGGAAAGAAAGGAATCACACCGGTACCACCTGCCACCCCAGGGTGCTCCCAGGGGGGCTGAGGGACAAATCCTGTGAGACAGATCCTGCAGCACTCAGCTCCATGTGGTGACAAGGTTAACAGAGCCAGGGCACAGACGCTGCACTCCGGGACAGTCCCCAGTGCCAGCCATGGGCTCCTCTCCAGGGTCCCCATGGAGTGAGCAGGAGTAACAAAGTTAATCTGGGCCAGGTGTGAACCCCAGCGAGGACACCGGGTCTGGGGGACCTTAAAGTGCTTTGCAAGGGATGCACACACACACACACACACACCCCTCTCTGAGCCCAGTGCTCCAAGAGAGAAGGGCTGGGCAGCCTTGGCTTGAACCCCATCCTTGTATATGGGGTAAATGACACCCCACAGGGCTGGTGGGACCTTTCTCCCCATCCCCACAGATCCCTGTGTTCAGGGCCATTCCTCCAGGAACATTCCCAGGGATACTGAGACAGGGACAAACAGGTGGGTTCTCCCAGAGCAGCAGTGGCAACTCATCCACATTTCTGGGGGGTCCTGGTGAGCCCAAGGTCATCTTTTAACAAAAGAAAAATCCAAGCCTGAAATAAAAACCAGCATCCATCTTAGCAGCAAGTCCTAAGGGAAGGTCCAAGTGCTCGGCAGCCCCGAGCCATTGTCCAGTGCTACAGCACAGCAGTGTCCCAGGGAAAAAACAGGTTTCCAGTGGGATGGGGAGTTGGCACTGGTGGCCAGAACCTGGCTGGAAAGTCCCACCAGGAGCAAGTGCCCGAAGGAAGAGAGAAAATACTTGGTCCCATTTTACCAGCCGAGGGAAAGCCGGACCAAATGTAACAGCCAGGGTTGGGAGGACACAGCACTGGGATCCGTGGGCAGGGTGCCACCAGCTCAGTGTCCATCCTCAGCCAGCACCTGGGAACGGTCACCTGCAAGCAGGGAGTGGGGGAAGATGGGATGAGCAGCTGCAGAGGCTCTGTATCCCACCCCAGTGCCTTCTGATGTCCTCAGCCCAAGGAGATTCCCCTCCTGTCCATCCCATGTTGATGCCCATGGCCTTAGTCCCCAGGAACAGCCCAGATCCAAAGAAATGTTCCTACAACTGGAGAACCAGTCCCAAACCTATATGAGGAAACCTCTTCCCAAGCTCCAGAGAGTCTGGGACAGCAGAGTTTCTCAATCACTCAAATTGATGGTTGATGGGATCACCTCTGGTCTGGAGATGGCCCTGTGGGTTCTGTCACTGGCCAGCCCAACAGCAGGCCCAGGATAAGGGACAAAGCATTCCTCAGACACATCAGAGTGGAGCCATTCCTCTTTGCACCCACATTCCCTCAAGTCCTCCACTCATGTCCCTCCACTGTGTGTCCCAACATGTCCCTGAGGGTGCCTCACCTCCTGTGCCCGCGGGAGAGGTAATCCCGGTTCAGGGAGCAGAGCTGCTGCTCCAGACGGAAGATGCGGAATGCCAGGTACGAGGAGGACACCACCAGGAGACAGATGCTGGGAGCAGAGGAACAACCAAACACCCAGTTGAGACTGAGACTGACATTCCCAGAGTCCCCCCAGCTTCCCTGTGCCCTCAGCACACTTACAGCACGATGAAGATCTTCAGGAGCTGGTAGTCAGAGGGTCTGAGCTCTGCCACGCAGCTCTGCTCCACCTCCAGCTCCTCCTCGGTGTTTATTGCACTTTCTGAAAGCAAACCCAGAGTCAGTGACACAGACACACTTGGCTGATGCTCCTGCTCCTCCAGCAACCAGGAAATATCAAATATTCCTCCCTCATGGGCTCAGACCCTGCACCAGGAGACCCCAGCCCATCCCCAGGACTCCGTTGGTGACTCCCAGCCTAGTCTGTAAGGCAGAATTCCCCTGCAGGAGAGCAGCTGATGGATGAACACACTTTTATGGAGGTTATCACCCCTCACCTGAAACCAGTGGCTCCTCAGAGGTGAAGGAGCTCTCCTTGGTGCTCAGGCTGCTGACAGAGGTCCGGTGGATGCACTGGTAGTTGGCATCTGGCAGTGACAGGGACAGTGAGGTAGGTGACACCTTCCTCCACTTGCCCTCGGGGACGATCACCTCCTGTGGGAACAGTCCTGGTGAGCCATGAATGAAACCAGCAGTGCCACAGACATGGTGGGGCCAGATTCAAACTCAAACCTTACAGTGTCTCCATGGAGCACCAGCACTTCCAAAACATCCTCCAGAGGGAGAGCTGGTCTTCCATGATGGCTCCATGGGAATGCAGGTTCCTACTACCAAAGAAGGACCTGCCCATGCACCCCACACCTGCCCCAAATACCAGCTGCAGCCTCCTCCACCCTTGAAGCTCAGGGCAGTCACCTGGAATTCCCCAGCATGCCCCAAATAGGACAAAAAAGTGCCCCAAAAAGACAACAAATCAAATGGCATGGCAGCTGGCACAGAGAGGGGCTCCCCCAATGGAGAGTTCTCAGGGTTGGAGCTGCCAAAGGGCTGCATCCCACCAAAGCACCAGGAGATGCTGCCAGATCAGCCTGGGTCACTCCTGATTCAGACCATTCACTCCCTTGAAATGAGCCTTTAACCCCTGGGATGTTACCAGACCATGGGTGACATCCCAGCTGTCACCCTCTGGTGCACCCCAACTGTCACCTCCTGCACCCAGCCTGAGGCTCAGGACCAGCAGCCATGGAAGAGCCCCTGCCCCAACGGTGCAGGATATGGCCCCCGTGCTCCTGGATCATGCCATGGCTCAGCAGGTGTTTCCCTCTCCCATCCCACTCATCCTGCAGATTTTTGGGTAACTCAGCCACATTCCCAGCCTGTTATCCAACACTCCCAGCTGTGAACAGCATCAGCCATCAGGGAGCAGAGTGGTGGCGTTTTCCACATCACTCTGAAGTTTTTCTGTCTATAAACAGAGGCAGTGGCTGTGCTCAGCCAGTCCTCTTGACCCATCTGCTCCTGCCAAGTCTGGCATGAGGGTCCTAGAGGACAAGCTGTGATAGCAACAGGCACATCCCTGCACCCTTTGATGGCACCAACAGCAGAACCAGCTCTCTCCTGACTCTCTGAGCAGCCATCAGACAGTGTCAAACCCACCAAGGGCACCAGGTGGGCCCTCTCTACCCACATGAGGTCAGGGGGTCTCTCCTCTCCTCCCCCAGAGCTGCCCTGACCCTCACCAGTGACACAGAGTCCGGCTCCTCCGACAGCTCCTTCAGGCTCAAGCTCTTCTTACTGGAAACCTGGATGGGGAGGAAAGGATGGGGCATTTCAGTGCCAGCTCTCCCTGCTTCAGCCTCAGCCACAAAGTGGAATTTGGGCTTTTCTGCTGAGACTATGAAGAGCAGCTGCTAGAACTTATAGTCTGTTCTGGGGCATGAGGAAAGGGCACTGCATCGGTGCTTCCCATCACAAAAACCTGGTGGGGCCATGGTTGAGCCAAGGGCTTCCTTGGACAGGATAAAGCATCAGGGGGTAAATAAAAGAAGGGTACATCTGGGCAGAGCCCAGCACGTTTCAAAGATTAAGTCCCCCAGTTTGGCAACAGGGCTGAATCATCCAAATCATCGCCCTGGCACAGCTGGCACACACCCTCCTGGGCAGGGCAGGGCTCCTGCACAGCTCCCCATGTGCTTCAAAGTCAGGGAGAAGAGGTCTCCACAGTCATCCTCTCCAGCTCAAGGGCTGATGGATGTCTTCCCCCACTTACATGAAATTCTTTTATAACTTTGTACCATTCTTCCTACCCTTAAAACTTTAGATCTGGGCAAAAGGCATCAATGTGCAGAGTGGCAGAACAAGTATTACCACCAGATTATAAATAATTCATACCCACGCCCTGAGAGAGAGCAGAAACTCGGAGCTCTGCCTCATCCATGACCCAGAAAAGCCCACGGGGTCAGGATGTGCCCAAGGCATGGCTCCTGCCCCTCTTCCCATCCCTTCTGAGGAGTGAGGATGCTGGGAACTGGAGAGGGCTTTGGGAGCAGTCCAAAGCCTTGGAGGCAGTGGTGAAGAGCTGTGCTCAGCCCAAAGGGCAGGTGCAGAGGCTCATGGCCATGGACACAGAGTGGGTGGGTGGGTACCTGCAGGTGGGTGCAGACTCTCCTCAGGACATCATAGACACTGTCACGGGAGATGAGGGATACAAAGATGTACTGCAAGAGAAAGAGGTGAGCTGTTGGGAGAGATTCCCCCCATCCTGAGTCCATTCTCCCCAGGCAGGGACAGGCAGAGACATAGAGACATCATGCCCTTGAATCTCCCCGTTTTCAGGAGCCACTCTGTCTCCCCAACAGGCATTTCCCTGCGGAGCTTCCCTGCTCTTATTTTTGCAGCCTGCTAAAACCTGGACCAGATTTTTTTGGGGCCAGTCTTGCTCAGCGGCTGTTCCTACAGCTTTCCCATGCTCAGCCCAGAGGGACACAGCAGCAAATGGGGCCAGGACCTACAGAAAACATCCCCAGGGGTAGAAGGGACACAGGGCCACACTCACCATGCCTGACACAGAGCCCCTGGGTGACGTGCAGTGCAGCCACACATGGCTTTGAATGCCCAAATCCTGCCCCGTGCCACTCCCTGCTAAAACCCACCTCCCAAATTCCACAGGAATAACTGCCTCCCAACATTCTGCAGGAACAACCCCCTCCCTGGCAGGGACAGGCAACACACAGTGCTGGCAGCAGCCCCTGGGCAGGCGAGGACTTGGACACACTGCATCAGCTCACTGCAGCCAACAACATCCAACGGGATTTAAAAGCTGGAAACGCAGCCCTGTATCCAAGTTTTCCACCAGCTCTGGCTGAATGCCAGCCCAAACCCTTTCCCTGCTTGTGTTTAAGGAGTTTAAAGGTTTTACGTGAGCCTGGCAGGGATTTGTCAGGCTCGACCGAGTTTCACTTGGGCTTTGCTTCGTCCAGGAACAAAGTGAAATTCAGGAACAAAAGCAAAGCTGTGGTGTTTGCCCTGGCTGCCTACCAGCACAGAGAGCAACTCTCACTTCCTAACCAGGGATGGGAATAGCTTCGTTCACTGCTCTCAAACCACATCCAGTTTGGAGCAGGGCATCTACTGTGTGTTGGTGTTACCTTTCTGCTGGCAGTGGTGGTGATGGCCAGGCCGTTGGGCAGCAGCCGAGCCGTCTTGTGCTTCTTGATCAGCTGCACAGACACCACTGGGATCACCACCTGCAGGGCAGGAACACCAGGATGGACACAGCACAAGCACCACCCAGCCAGCCTCCCTAACACCCACCAGGAGAGCCCCCCATGCAAGCCCAGGGAGGGTGAAGAACAAGGCAGGATGTTATTTTTGGCAGGGTAACTTTGCTGAAAGCTCGAGCTTCCTTCAGGTATTTGTTTAAAGCATCACATATAAATAATTCAGTCCTTCAGCCCAGTTTTAAAGGAAGTCGTCTCTGCCCAAGATCCCCGTCAGCCACAAGACTAATGGGGAAACATCAGATTGTAAATCAAGAAGAAAAGCCAAGAGGGATTCAAATCTCACCCCCCCTAAAACCTTTGATCTTCCTTGAAGCGCCATTGCGGCTGGAAGGAGGTTTTGCATCAGAGAATTTTAAACCAAACCAGTATTTGGTATCCCTAGGCTGATGCCACAGATCATCAGAGTGGGAGGCACGGCCATGCTCCCCTTCCTATTGGAGGTTTTTTTGGGGATTTTGGTGGTGTTTGGGTGAAGGAGGGGATGAGCTGTGGTTACAAGCCCTGAGGGACCAGGGTGGGCTGGTGCCCACGTTACCTTAATGTCCTTCCCAAAAAGGTTTGCGTAGAAGCAGAGCCAGTTGGGGGAGATGTAAAGCCTTCCCTGGATGAGGATGTCTCTCTGGAGCGCGCAGGAGCAAACTGCAAGGCAAGGAGAGAACCGTGGCAATCCCTGTGCCAGATCCTGCTGCCTCCATGCCCGTCCCTCACCCTGGCACCCACCTTTCAGCACGCTCTCCTCCGTCGGGATGTCCTTGAACAGCTTGTGGTACTGGGAGTTGTACTTGCTAGCAGCCTGAAAGCAAAGCAGAGCAAAGTTATCCGGTGACCTTGCCGATAAGGAGACCCAAAAATCCCCGTCCTGCAAGAAAACCTCCCTGTGCCCGCACCCGGGACCGGCGCAGGGGGGTCCCACCGGGCTGGGAACAGGAGCCCCGACGGATCAGAGGAAGGCTGGATGATCCAGCACCCGGCGAAGGCTGTGCCATCCTCCCGGATTAACATTTCCCTGAATAGCTACAGGGGGCTGCTGAGGAGCCTGTTCTCTGCCAGGCTCATCTGCAGGCAGTTTGTTTTGCCCAGCGGTTTCTCTCCTCCTCCTCCTCCTCTCCCTTATCCGGGACACGGTGACAGCACTTGCTTTGCGCCCATCGCGCCGCGCCATCCGGCTATTTATATTCCCGGCGCCGCTTCAAAGCCTGCCGGCAGCCGCCGCGGGAGGCTCGGCAGGTCGGCCCTGGAACGCTCCCGTGGCCAAGGTAAAGCTCCAAAGCGCTTCAGTGCCTTCCATAAATGTGCTCAGCTCTCTGCTCAACCGCTCCTGTAAGGCAGCTTTGTGCCCCCTGCCCTCGGGATGCTCCCGTGGGACACGGCTGTCCCACAGCTCCCTCCACCAAGGGAGGAGCTGCTTTGCCAGGGTGCAGAGAAGGCTGGCACAGCAAGGCTGGGTGGCGGCAGCCACGCAGGCAGAGCCCTCCTGCCCACAGGTACAAGGTCACCTCTGCTCTGAGCACCTTGTCACAGGATGAGCTGGCCATAAGAGGATCAAGGCGCAGCAGCACCTGCAGTTGGCTCAGACACCTCCCAGAGGGATGCTGGGATGGTGGGGGTGCCAGTGGGAGCATTCCAGGAGAACACGGAGGGCATTACCCCCTGCTTCTAGCACAAATCCACTGCTGGCCCTGTCACCCCCCCAGATGCCTCTGAGGAAATAAAAAAATGTTTTTCTCCTTCATTTTCTTCATGGAAAAAAAACAAAATGCCACTTCCTGTCACTCCTTCCTCTTCCAGAGCATCTCTTATCTGTAGATGGACCAAAACCATCTAGTTTGGGCATTATTTGAACAAGCAAAAAGGTTCAAATGGACAGAAGTTTAACTGCTCTCAGTTAACATTTCCACTTTTTCCTTTGCTCTGGATGGAAAATCCTGGAAGCGTTTGCAAGGCAGAGCACAGCCACAAAAAACCATCACCAGGTCTCCTGAAATTAAATGTTCTGCCCCACAGGTAGGCTCCTCCTGGGGCAACAGGCTACAACACTCCAGCCTGGTCATTCCCACAGCCAAAGGCTTACCACTTCCCTGTGGCATTTCTTGATGTCCTCATCCTTGAGGGCTTCATTCAGGCGGAGGCTGGAAGGAAAAACAAACATCACCAGGTAAGCAAAGAGCCACAGGTCTCTCACTCGCTCCCTAAAACACGTGTGCTGCAATATGAGACACAGAAAAATGTACAGGGCTGAAGAGAGACCCCCAGGAAGCCACATTTTGGGTGTCTCCATGATTTATCGTGGCACTGGGCATTGCTAGGGTCAGTACTGGCTGTTGAGGGCTGATCTCTGATGAGAGCCAGTGAAGGCACCAGGACCAAGGTACCTCACACACACCCCAGCTCTGGGGGAAGGAGCCCAGAGCTGACCTGGCAGCAGCTTAGGACAGGTTGGGAGTGGAAATGTGCAGCTTTGGCAGCTGGGGCAAGGATTCCTGCGGGAAAGCAAAAGGCAGGAATTTGGGAATGTGCCTGAGCAGGAGGGTGGACTCAGCTTTGGTTGTGCACAGGGATATCCATCCATGTCCATCCCGTGGATTGGGGATTGCTCTCTCCAAACCATGGAGAGAGCAATATCCTACCAACAACCTCAGCAGCAGGAATACCACCCCCTGCCCCAACACCCCTTCCACTTCCCTGCTTTTATACCCACAACATTTCAGGGAGAAAACAAAGTTGGCCCCCCCCTGTGCCTTGCCCCAGCTGGCAGGAAAGCCACAGCAGGACAGAAAAGAGAGAACACTCAACTGCAGACAGACCCTGGGATGCTGCTCCTCACCTGCCGTCGAGGGAATCCAAACTCTTCTGCTTGTGGGACACCTCCAGCTTCTCACGACCGTGCCTGGGCTCGGGGCTCTTCAGGGGAGCTGCCTTCTCATGCATGGGCGTGGCACTGCAAGGAGACACCGTCAGCGCCCCAGGGAAAGGGGAAAAGGGAGCTGTAAATCTGTTCCCTTCAATCCCAGCCTGCACGCAGACGGCAGAATCTGCCGCTCAAGGACGGCAAGAATATTTCTGCTATTTCTCAAGTCACGTGGAGATAAAAAAAAAACGTCATTTTTCTGCCAGGGACTCCCCAGTGCTCAGAACAGAGCAGCCAAATTGCTGTGGCTCCCTGAGATAACACCCTCCAAAGCAGAGACTCTTCTCCTTAAGGGCTGGAGGCTGGGATGGGAGAAACCGCAGGTCTACAAAACTCCTAGGGGGGATGGATTTCAGCCAGGGTCTGCTCCTCTTGGTCAGCAAACACCATCTTCCCAGGGCAGAGCCATCACCAGGCACCTCAGAGCCAGTTATTTACCATCGGGAACGTTATCAGAGGTGCTTATCAGCCACAGCAGGTAAAGTAAACACGGGCCCAGCGCCACAGGCAGGTTATCACCTGGCAGGCCACAAGGGTGACACTTCCACCCTCGGCAAACCACCGCCGGATATTGCTGCGGCACTGGCAGCCAAGCAGAGCACGATCCCAGGGGAGCGGTGGCAAGGCAGAGCCAGCAAACAGCCCCAGAGCCACGGAGAGGAAATGACTGCAGGGAAAGCGCTCAGCTCCCCAGGCAGGGGGCGAGGGCAGAGCAGGTGGGGCGGCGGCAGGACAGGATGAGCGGCAGCAGGCGGGACAGGCGCAGGGCTGGAGCACAGCCCGGCGCCCGCGGGGTGATGCCGTGGCAGTGCGGCAGAGCCCGGGCCGAGGAGCCAACCAAACTCCCTCTGCTCTGAGAGCAGCTCCTTCCCCACCTAGACACAGCCTGCTCCTGCTCTCAGGGGCTCATCTGAGAAAAACCCATGGAAACAATCCCCTCAACTCAGGAAAAGTCAGGATAGGGGTGCTCAGCCAAATGGGCTGAGAGCTGAAGCTGCATGAGCTCCCACATCCCCACAGCCTCAGAGCCCTGACCAAAACACTGTCCAAGAGCTGTGGAGCCCATCTGACTCCCAGCTGGAGGCACAGGGAATGCTCCCACAACAGCTAACACATCCATGGGGCACAGCAGAACCAAACAGAAGTCACTGGTGCCATGTGGTTGGAAACAGGCTGGGAAATAGCTCCTGGATTCCCACAGCCACTGTTGGCAAAGACCTGCAGGCACAGCCCAGGAGTCCAAGCACTGCAGGGATGAGATGGACACACTGAGGTTGTGGGTTTTTAGGAGCTCAGATCAAAGGATATGTCAGGAAGGAAAAGGAGACCTTACTGACAAGAAGCACCAAATAACAAGCACCAAAATAACATCCCCTGGCATAGCACCAAAAGGTGTTTTCCCTACCTGACTCCCCAGGCATCCTCTGCCAGGGGATGCCAACCTGCCCTGAGGCTGAAACTCCTATCATGGAGGCACCATAGCCTTCATGTGCCCTTCTCCCATGCTGAAAAGGGGCTCTGACCCGATCTGGAGCCTCCTTGTCCAGAGCTCAGCACTCTCAGGCTTCCCTCACGTCATCCCTTAAATCCACGAGCGCCTGCACTGCTTAATCCGGGTGAGCGGATTTATCCCCAGCCAGTGCTGACACCAAGGGGCACCACACAGGGATCGGGGACAGCAAAGGCACCAGAACCCCTCCGAGGTCACCAAACACACAGAAATCCCCTAAAATTAAAAAAAAACACAGGCTGGAAAGCACTTGGAAGTGCCGCATCCTTGTTTTCTCTCCCTCTCATGGCCACCATCAGGGACAACTCCTGGACACAGTGCTGGCAGTGGGATGCTCTGGGGGAGTCTGGGGGCTGTGAGGAGCATCCTCAGCCCCAGCAGGGACATGGCAGGAGCTGCTTTGTCTGCTCTGTCCAGATCTTGCTCCTAGATGCATCAGGGATAATGCATCCAGAGTTTGGGAGCACAGGGTAAGGCTGGGCTCCAGGCACAGGGAGGTTTCCCTTCCAAGAGGCGCTTCCAGTGCCAGCACAGTGAGGAAAACACTTTCTAGCAGCTCATACTGTAACTTTCCTCAAAGAATTTGTTCAGCACCAAACTGCTCCGGAGGTAAACTCACCATCCCAAGTGTCCCAAAATACAAGTGGAACAAAACCAGTCGGAGTTCAGCGCTCCTGAGAGGAGGCAGAGGGGGTTGGTGTAGAAGTTCCCAGCAAATTGAAAACAATCCAGCGAACTGATGCCCCTTTGCCCATTCCTAACACCTCCTCCCTGCCCACACCGGCTCCCCGAACCCCCGGTTTTGCCAGGCGAAACCCGGTGCTTCTCCCTCCCACGGGATCGGCGTCTCCCTTCCCTTACGCGGCGCTGGGATCCAGCCTGGAAAAGGTCCGGCGCGAGCCCCTCCGTCGGCGAGCGCTTTCCGCTGGATCCCTTCCCCGCTGCCGGAGAGACGCGCGGCGGAGGCCGGAGCGAGCCGGGCAGCGATCCCGCCTCCCGTAAACCCCAGGAGGCTCAGAGGCGGAGGGAGGCACCGGCGGGCGGGCGGCCGCGGCCCGAGCGAGCCCGGGCGGGATTCGGCGAGCTGCCCTTGGTCCCGGCGTCCAAGGTCATTTCAGTCCCGCGTGTCGGAGCTGGAGCGGAGCCACCCCGGGATGCTGGAGAGGAACGGCCGGAGCCGAGCGGCGCTGGCAGGAGAGAATGAGGCGCGACGTCAAGGCCGGAGGGAGCCCCGCGCGTCTCTCCCGCGATGTCCCCGGTGTTCCCCGCCCCGGGAACCGGGGGGTCACGGCGGGGACAGAGCCGAGACCCGGGTCCCGGGATGCCCGCAGGTCAGAGGGTCTCATCTCCCCGGGAGCCGCTCCGAGCGCCCCGCGGCACGGACGGAGCACGGAGGGAGGCGACCCTTGGCCTGCGGGGCTGAGCGGGGCACGGTGGGACCGTGGGTCTCGGCCAGCACCGGGGCCGCGCCCGGGGCAGCCCCGGCGCAGATCCCATCCCCGCCGGCGCTCAGAGCCCCTCAGGCGAAGCCAGCGGGGTCGCCGGCGGGCAGCGGCGGGACTTCTCCCCGGCCCAGCCCGGCCTGGCCCGGTCCGATCCGTCTCCTCAGGGAATGGGCGAGGGGGTATCGGTGTTTCCGCGCTCCCCTCAGTGCGGCGCCGCCGGCCGGGACAGGCCGAGGGCCAGCACCGGCTCGGCGGCGGCGGCGGGAGGGACGCGGTCCCGGCACCCTCCGGCCCCGAGGCCCTTCCCGGCCCCAGCCCCCCTCAGTGCCGGGTCCCCCCCGGCCCCGGAGCCCCCCGAGCCCCCCCGCTACCTGCGCGCGGCCCCGCGCGCCGCCGTCATGCCCCGCGCGCCCCGGCCTCCTCGCGCCGCCACGGCGCCCGCCCATTGGCCGCCCGTCGCCTTCCACCCCGCCCATTGGCCGCTCACTGCCGAGCCCCGCCCCCTTCCTTCCGCCCATTGGCTCCCACCGCCCAGTCCCGCCTCCGCCACACTGAGCACCGCGTCCCGCCCCCGCAGGCCCCGCCCACCGCCGTGAGGGCCGGAGCCTGGCGGGGTCCCGGCCCTTAAAGCGACCGCGGGACAGCCTCTTAAAGGGGCCGCGGCGGGCGAGCTCCGGGATTCCTCCGCTCCGGGCGGGGCTCAGGACGGGAGAAACCGGCCTGGATGTCAGCCAGGCCCCAGGTCCCCTGCTGGCTCTCTCCTCCAAGCACAGAAACCCCAGCTCCCACAGTTTCCCCCAGAAATGCCAGTAGAGCCCCCAGCCCTACTGACTCCCCCTTGGGCCCACTCCCACCCAAAGATGCCTCCAGCCCTGGCGTTGCCTCCCTTTAGCGCCTAACGCCTGTAGAGCCCCTCCACCCCTGCAAGCAGCTCCAGCCCGAGCAAACTCCTCCACTGGCACCCCCTCAAACTGCAGCAATTCCCCCAGCTCCTACAGCCCCCCACACCAGACCCTCCTAATGCCTGCAGATCCCGGACCGAACAGCCCAAGCCCTGCAGACTCTTTCACCAGACCCACACCTGGAACCCTCAGCACTTTCCCACCCTTGCAGCCCTCCCCAGCTCCTGCAGCCCTTCACCCGATCTCCCCCTTCCCCTGCAGACCCCGCATGAACCCCCAAAGGAGCAGCTCAGCCCAGCAGGTGCTTCAGCTTTTCTTTATTGATGAACAGTTGTGCTCTCCACCCCAGGGCCCATCAGAGTGCTGGGTGAGGGGGGGGCTCTGGGGTGGTGGGGGAACATGACTAACACAGGAGACAACGCTGCAAGGGGAGCATGGGAAGCTCTGTGCATGGAGCCAACACCCTTCCCCTGCCCCCATTCCCCAAACAGCCAGCTCAGAAAGGCTGGATCTGCCTTGGATTGGGTCTGGAGAGGCATGTAGCCATTACAGGAGGGGGGAGTAGCAGCTTGCCTCGAGCAAGGAGGGGTCCAGCAGAACCGTTGACTAAACATTGCCTCTCCCCTTCCCCAAAACCCCACACCAGGGCCAGGAAAAGGGACATTTCACACTCTGAGCACAGTTACCAGGAAAGAGGAGTCCCAACAGCACGCAGGAACCTCCTACGCTGACTCCAACACACATCAAGGCAGGACTTTAACTACAGGGAGAGATTTTTAAAAAACTAAACACTTCAAGTATAATTTTTTTTTAGTGATTTAAGGTCTCTTGCCCCTGCTGCTGCTGCACTGGGTGGTGTTTAGCAACCTACATCCACTCTAGGGACAAGGACGACAGCGCAAGCGATGGCTGGTCTACTGCAAGGGGAGACGGGGCAGTGGGGTGCTGGGAGGGGAGGGGCAGGGGGAGAAGGCCCGCTGGGCGCTCAGGGTACGGGCACCGCACGCATGGTGTTGGTGTAGCCAGAGCCGGGGCGCCAGCCTGTCAGCACGATCACCAGGTCGCCGCTCTTGAAGAACCCTCGAGCTTTGCCTAGGAGAGAAGAGGGAGGCGTCAGAGCCCCGTCCCACCCTGGCTCCTTCATCACCCACTCCCCGAGTCACTGAGGCTGCCTGTGCCACAGCAGCTGGGGCTCCAGGAGGGTATCAAACCCCCACCTTCCTGCTGCCCACCCATTTGACACCCTTTGCCTCTGCTCTGGGGTTCTTTGCGACAGAGCTTGAAATTCCACAGCACGTGATTTGGAGGGGTGTAGGACAGAGACAGAGTCAGCCCCACTCCAGGCTTCCCTTGTCCCTCACGAGTGCTGAGTGTCACAGGCCTATCACTCACCAATAAACCCAACCTGGGCTTCTGTTGAAAACTCCTTAAAAGGCAGCTGTGCCAAACCCACCACCCCATTTCCCAATCGGATGTGGTTCTGCTCACGCAACCACCGCCCGTTTCCCGTCCGGATCCAGTTACCACACAGGCAGCCAGTTCCTCTCTTCCCATCACCAGTGACCCCAAAGCAGCACCCAGGTGCTCGGGGCCACCACCAGAGCCGTGTCCCAGGGCAGGGGGAGGGTGCCACTCACCAACATTCATGCCCAGGGCCACGCGCAGGTCCACGTCCTCGGCCCAGGCATCCAGGGCGGGGTCTTTGCAGAGCACGGGGAAGATGCCGCGGTACAGGTGGGCCTGGCGCGCCGTCTGCTCATTGCGCGTGATGGCGATGATGGGGGCGCGCGGGCGGTACCGTGACACCAGGTGTGCCGACCTGCGGGGACAACAGCCACGCTGGGGCTCCACACGGCCACCGCTGCCTCCGGAGAGACACCGGGAATGGCCTGCAGGAGCACAGCAGCCCAAGGTCTGTCTGTCAGTTACCAGAGCTCCCCAAAACCTCTGGGGGATGTGACCAGACTGCACAAAAGCCACTCACCAACCAGCGTGATGCTCTGCTGGACTAGGCAATGGGGCAGACCACCACTGGCTGCCCCCACTGGTGGTGACAATCTCCTCACCTCCAAGTTTAGCAAGTGCCATCAGGGTGTTTTGGTCCCTGAACAAGCCTTTACTTGTCTCTGTTGCTATGTTAGGGTGGCGAGGTGCCATTTATTCTGGCCTCTGCAAGCAGGCCTTGGCATCTCAACAGGGGTCCCTGAAAGTTCCCTGTTTTGAGGAGCTCCCGGTTTTCAGGGTGGAAAGAGCCGGTGCCAGCAGCGCTGCCCAAAGCATGCCAAGGAGGAAGCCATCTGCCTCCCAGCCACCTACTGAAGCAGCAAACGGCCAGTTCCTCCACACAGAGCTCTGCTCCTGCACCCCATGGGAAGCAAATGCAACAGAGGACAAAATTTATACTGGGAAGTTGGGCACAAAGTCTTTAAAACACCTTAAAATAGCAGCAGCACAGCCTGGGCAGGGACTAGACTACAGCTTTTCTTTCTCTGAGCACTGCTGAGGAAGAGAATCTCCAAATGGATTCAACTGCAAGGCTATGGCATCTGCAGCTCTATCTTTCCAACAAACATGCTGGTGTCTCCACTTGCTTTTGCAGCCTCGTTTAGAGAAGCCAAGCTCAGCGACACTCAGATGCAAAGTTTGCTGCTGCAAGCAGGGGCCAGCAGACTGCTCCAAGCACCCAACCACACGTGCCAGCTCTCAGACAATCCTGCCCACACTATCCGAGCCGCCTCCCGTGAGATCCGGGAGATTCAGGTACTCACAAGAGTTAACCTAATCCACAGCTAAAAATATTCAAATATCAGAGTTCAAATCTCTTTAAGAAGGTCAAGTGTAAGGCTGGAACATTTGACCAAGAAACATTAGAAGCATGAGGACATCCAGAACTCCGTGCTTATAGTTCCCTCCTCATCTCTGCAGAAAATAATTTTCTGCTCAATATCATTTAAGCTGTACATTTTGGTGAAGGTTTCACCGATGGTCCACATCTTCAGGTACGTTTGCTGCACTACTGTTATGGTGTGAATCCAGTGTGAGAAATCCTGATTTCCTTCCAGAAAGCAGTCTGAGACTTATGGTCGGACGTGCTTTGGGAGCAGGCAGCCCAGGTCCTCTAGATGGAAGAGCTCATCCATGAGGCTCCAGCTCCCATTCCACAACTGGAAGAACGGGTCTCTGCTTGGCAGCTGTCACCGTTGCTGGACAGGAATCCCAAACTACATTGTTCCAGCACTCTTCACCTGCAGCCACTGAGCTCATCTGGTGCTTGCCAGATGCCTGTCTGTGCAGAGATTACCTGCAGGCAGGGGCAAGGAATCCTGGAAGAGGACATTTCCAACTCTCTCCATTTCCCTGCCTACCAATCACAGGCTGTGCAGTCCCTCTTCGCCCCTTAGGCTCAGGCAAGCAGGGCTGATGACTGCAAAGTCTAGCAAGAGACCAATAATTTGGATGCTACTAGAAAAGGCCAAAGCCTTGATTTAAAAGAAAATAAATAGATTCTGCATCCACTGAACTTCTGCCTCACTGTTACATTGATGATTTCTTGCCAAGAAGTTTGAATTGAAGCTGCAACACTTATTTTCCCTTGGCTCTTCCAGCTGGCGCCGCTGCCCCTTGCAGCAGTGAGGGAGGCTGGGCTCGGAGCTGGTGCCACGCTGGCAGAGGCAGGCCGAGGACTCAGCGCAGGGATGTGTGTCCATCTCCCGAGGAACCACCACCGCAGGCACTGCCAGAACCTGACTCCACTGGTCTCTCAAAGCCACGGGATTCTCCTTCCCCCACCCTGTCACACAGCAGGCTCGACCTGGGGGCACCTGATCCCTCCTACCTTCCAGACTTGGTGAGGACAATAATGGCCCCGCTGCAGCACTTGAAGGACGCTTCCACAGCGCCAACTGCAGCGGCCTCGGTGGGGTCGCAGTTGAGGGGGGTCAGACGACGCAGTTCCTCAAACAACTGCCTGTGAAAGATGGCGGCTTCGGCCTCCCGGGCAATCTACAAGAGCAACACGCGTTCGGAGACAACACTCACGGCAGCGCTCGGGCACGGGGCAGGGCGAGGTGCTCCGGCACACAGTGCCACATCTGCACTGCCAGCCTGTGGCACTGCCATTAACCAGCCAGCTCAGGCTAAGCTCGCCCCAACAGCACGGCCCTGCAGAGGAACCACTCGATTCCCAAGGGTTGTTTTTCCAATGGTGGCACCTCGCCCTGTCAAGCCCACACTCAGGTGACACTCATGCCAACTGCCAGGCACTCTCGCTCTGCTCCTGCCTGCTGGGATCCCTCCCTGGCACGGGTCAGCTCACACGGCAGCGGTTACACAAGGTCGGCATGGGCAGTGAGCAGCTGGCCAAAGACTGCAGTGTTAGAGGGCAGCATGTTTAGCCACAGCAAGGGCTGGCCCAAGCCCCCTCTCTGAGCCCTACCTGCCGGACTCAGTCAGGACTAGCACGGCTGCAGCTAAGCCCTTAAAAGAGGCCTCCACGGCGCCCACCGCCATGGCATCGGCAGGGTCGCTGGTGTTAGCATTGAGCCGTAAAATTTCTTCAAACAGCTGTCGATGGAACATTGCGGCCTCAGCCTCGCGGGCGATCTGCAGGCCCGAGTGGGAGGGAAGGAGGAGAACAGAGGAAAGAAAAGAAGGAAAGATATACCACAGGAACATGAGATCATATTAACTTGCTTAATTGTCATAGTAGTGCATGCAAGAAGGCATTAAGGTGAAGCAGTGAAGCTTTTTGTCTCTTGGGTTTTCACTTTGCCAAATGTAAGCAGGCTAAAATTCACCGTACCATGGGACTGGCAGGCCCCAGTCACTGGGCAGGCTTTCCAAACACGGGATTTTAGTTGTGTTTGGGAGTTTCAGCAGAGCAGGCAAACGTAAATTGCTTTTCAAGGAGCAGAAGAAGCCAGCTCAGAGCCAGACTGTGCTTTGTCATGGCTGCTCATGACTTCCCTGAGAGACTCTTATGCCACCTACCTGCCTGCCCATGCTCCTGCTTGCAATTTTGTAAGACAGAATATCTGGCTCCCTTTCCTAGGCTCCAACAGAGTGCTGCTGGAACAGTTTTCATGGAGCCAACGTGCAAGTAACACATTTTAAATGTCACCCCTGAAGGTGGGAGACTGTTCTCTCAGTCTTGTTACATTTAGATTAACTTCAGGGTCCATGAAGATTTAGTTTAACTTCTGAGTCTATGAAAATTTGGCTTCCATGGAGAGCAAATAAAGATTTGGTTTGAGAGCCAACAAAGATTTATTTTAATTTGAGAGTCAATAAAGCTTCACATCCAAATGGGATACCGATTTCCTTTAGGTAACAGGGAAATAAACCAGAACAAGTCTTCCTTATAGGGCTGTCACAGATGTTGGGTGTTTGTACAGTGCCAGATATGGACAGATGAGAGGGACAGAGGCACAACTAAAGGCTTTGTGTTCTGGCTGAGCATTGTCAACAGGTTCGGCAACCTGTTCATCCCAGAATCCTGGGAATCATCATGTCTAATCATCTCAGAAAGCCTGACAACCTGATAAAGAAGGCTTGCAGAGACTAGAAAAGCATGCAAAGGTTCATGATCTTCTCAAGGACAATTTCACCCAGTTACTCCATAAAGTGAACAGCTGCTACACAAAGCATGACAAGTTCGTGTTGAATTAGAGACTGATGTGCCATCACAGTGAAAGCTTCACAGTTAAAAAAATCAGAATTTTGCCACTCTAGTGTTAATGAATTATTTTATGTGATGCTGGGAATTATCCCTTCCAGTTATCAGTTTAAGCCAAAGTAGTTAAGTATCTTAGCTCTAAAAATAACAGGACACGGGCAGCAGGCCGGAAAAGCAGGCCAGTGCCAACTTGTCCTAAAGCATATTGCTACTGCTGGATTTAGATAAAAGGGGAGTATTTGCATCACAACACTTACTCCAAATGCAGGAGCTGGAAGACTGGCAGTTTATTTTCAGCTCCTGGACAAAGGCAGCAGGTCCATGTAACACAGAGAGCAGATCTGATTTTAAGGGGAAGTCTGCACTCTCCACACGTTATGGAATGTGGGAACACAGGTGTCTGCTTAGACAGCAGCTGCAGAGGGGCACAGCAATCCTTAACTTCACCCCACAGCTGGATCTGCTCAGACAGGAATAGCTATAGAGGGTTTCCAGTTGGGGCACGGATGGGGATACCAGGGAGTGGGAGAAAGGAAAATGGAGAGGCTGTTTAAACCTTGGTCCCATCGGGCAGCATAGCATGGCCAGGCTGGGCTTTGAAGTGTGGATCCTGGAGTGGAATGGGATGGATGCCCACTCCCACCTACAGCAATCAGCCTGGCCAGTATTGAGAAGTTTGCTACTGCCCACTTCAGATGGTAACATCCACCTGCTCCAGCCATGCTGCAGATCCCCAGACCATGGTTACTCGGGACATTGTTGCTGGGCTTGACTAATGAGAATTGAATTAGCTCAGAGGAAAGATCCTCACTGTACTGCATGTGCTCCTACCACAAGAGTTGGCACCTTGCTGCCTGGAACATCTCACACTTAGTCAATCTGTATTTCAATTTCTGCAGTGTTAAAGCCTTCAGTGCTTCTCCAGGAGCCCTGGTGGAATGAACATCATGCCCAGGTCTAGAGGAAGAGGGAAGCACATGCAACAGATCCTCAAATCAGGCTACAGGTACAATACAACCTGCCCAGCCCAAAGAATTAATGCCAGGATGGAAACCCAGGTATAAGGTTTGCTGCAGCAAGTTCCCAAGTCTTGGTAGGCAGTTGATCTTTGTGATTTAGGGGTTGGAAAAGGAGGGAGAAGCTGTAAGGTGCACTAGTATTGGTTAGTGAAGTTAGTTAGTATTTGGCCTGCAAAGGAGCACCACTGCCCACTGATTGTAAGTTGTATTTTGCATTTGCCTCATGCAGAAAAACACCACTCCATATTGAGGTAAAAGATGTTTAGGTAACACACTGCAAACCAACACTGGCTGAGTTGAATAACCTATAGAAGCTGAATTGCAAATAAAACTGGTGAGAGTTAGAACTTGTGATGTGATTCACACTGTGTTGTGATTCACAGCACTGCTAACTGGGGAGCAGCAATGCCCACAGGTACTTGACATGAGGCTTATATCAGCTGAAACACGAACTTGAAGCAGAGCAGAGGTTTCTGGCAGTTCAGGCATGTAAAAATATGGTGCTGTCAGTACTCATGCAACAAACCCCCCCAACCCCCAGCACACAGCAGGTGCTGAATGCAGCAGTGCTGTAAATCACCCTCAGGAGCCTCCCCACCCCCTCCCATGCAGGACTCAGCCAAAACCTTTCATTATCTATAGATAAACTGCTTAAAGCAGCTCCTTGACCATGCAGCAGTTTAAAGCACTTAATATGCCACTGCAATAGAACATTAGATGAAATTTCTATTGAGGTAAAGGCAAAAAAAAAATTAAAGTTTTACATCTCAGCATTACAGAGCAGCTCTCAGCTCTGCTTGGCAAGTTTGGAGCACACAAAGTGCGATTCCAAGCCCTCAGAACCACGTTTGTTCAAAAAAAAAAAATCACTCATAGCAGAGTGTGAGGAAAAAAATGGCTATTTTAGGCAGCCATTTGAGGGGCCAGCTGAGGTGGCCAAGAGCAATGGGTGTCCCTGTCCCCACGGGGCAGGCAGGCAGGCAGTACTCACAGCGTGCTGCATGCGCACGGCCTCCAGGGGATAGTCTCCCTTGGCAGTTTCCCCGGACAGCATGATGCAGTCGGCGCCGTCCAGCACGGCGTTGGCCACGTCGCTGCCCTCAGCGCGCGTCGGGCGAGGCTTCTTGATCATGCTCTCCAGCATCTGGGAGGGAACAAACCCACTGGGATGATCAACACTCTGCCACAGGAAGGGGCTGCACTTCAATACTCCTTATGGCTTGGGCACAGAGTGGGATGCAACCTCAGGATTCTAGGAGTTTGCCAGGGGTATGGAACAGAGAGAGAGTCTGGCCCCTAAAGCAGCTTTGATCTCCATCAGTCAGGAAAATAACCCACTCCATGTTACACCCATTCCACATTTACTCCTTTTCCAGGCAGATTTAAGCCACACAACATCCCAGACAAAAGACTCCCAACCTTCCACTTCAACTTCTCAGCACAAAGCTTGGCCCAAGGAACTCAGAGCTCTTTAGAGCAGTGTAGCATTAAATGCATTTATGGAAAGCTCAAATCCAGTCATACATTCTCAAATTTGAGGATTATATCATCCAGAAATCATAAAGAGCAGAGTCTGCACCAATGAAGTCGCTTTGCCCCAACACAGGATTTCAAATGCTTTAGACAATACATACAGGGTAGTAAAATCAGAACAGTTAACTCCAACAGGTTCCTAAGCATCCCCACTTAAAGGAGTGGAAAAGGGGACAGCTTTCCATGAGGTGAGCACTTCTAATCCCTTTCCAACCCCAGTTCTGGCCAGCTCTCCTGTCTTCCTCAGGTGCTCAGCTTCCCCCCAGCTGGAGCTCACCACTTGTTTAAACACTATGTGCTTCACCCATGGGACACTGCCTCAGGCTGTGTTTCAGCTGCATTTCTGTAGCAATACAGGAAAAAGGAGCACATGCCACTGTAAATCCAGAAGTTTTTTAATGATTACTCCCTAAAGAAATCTTAATTTCCACAACCTGTGTGCAGAGCAAGGACAGTCAGGAAACCAATCCTCCCAGTGCTCGAGGACTGTGCAAGTGATCCCTATTCACTCCCAGAAAAAGGAGAAGGATCCTTTACTCCGTTTCTGAAGTTCCAGTGTGGGTACATTTTCTAAGACACCTGGGAACCCCAGCAAACCTTCCCTGTCAGGCAGGGATGAGTTGCCATAAGATGCCAAGGAAAACCATGTGCCATTCTTCCCAGGAATTTGCAAGGTCAGCCCCAAAGGGCTCATTACCATGTGATGTTTTGAGGCACATAACCTTTGGCAAGAGGTCCCATAATCTAACTGGGAAAAGATCCCAAACACAGCAATGCCTAAAAATATGAGCTTTTCAGCTGTGAGCAAAACTTCTCTACATCTCACTCTTTAACCAATGCCATCAACCCATGGGTGCCCCAACATTCCCTCGTGGGCAGACTCTGGCAGCGAGGAGCCAAAGGTGGTGTTTCCAGTACCTGAGTGGCACAGATGATGGGTTTGCCAGCCCTGTTGCAGCGCCCAATCATCATCTTCTGGGCAAGGAAGACTTTTTCAGCTGGGATCTCGATTCCCAGGTCACCGCGGGCCACCATAATGCCGTCGCTGGCCTCCATGATCTCATCAAACCTGACAGCGAGAGAAGAGCTGTGTTATCCCATTTGTACTGCAAAGCACCTTCCCATCTGTCTGTCCTCCTCTGAAAGGAGCACTCACGCTTTTCATAGGCTTTTTCAGTTCTTGCAATGCCAAGGAAGGAGGAAGAAAACCAGAAGTAAGGCACAGCACATATTCAGTGCTACACAAAGCTGCCTGAAGCTACAGAAAGGGAGTGTGAGTCGCTTTATTTCAGTGTGACAAACCCAAAGCATCCCCTGCACAAAGCTCACCTGCGCACACCCTCATGGTTCTCGATCTTGCTGATGATCTTGATGTTCTTTCCCTTTTCCCCCAGCACTTTCCTGACAGCGTGGACATCAGCAGCCTTGCGGATGAAGGAAGCAAACACCATATCCACGTTCTGCTCCACACCGAATTTCAGGTCCTGAATGTCCTTTTCAGAGACGGCGGGCAGGTCGACGGCAGCGCCGGGCAGGTTCACGCCCTTCTTGCTGCCGAGCATGCCACCATTCTCAATCTCTGTCATGACATAGTCCTTCCCTGGAACACAGGTTCCCATGGTCAGTGTTTACAGGACAGCTCCTGCTACCAACTCCCACACACCTCCCTGCCTGGGAACCGCGGTGTCAACAGCGGCACACGCGATAAAAAGCACATCCCATCCCTTCAGAGCATTCCTGTATCACACAGGCTTGCAGCTTATCCTTGGGAACACAATAGATTGGTCTAAAACAACTTCCAGGCTGTTCCTGGATAAGATAGCAGCTGTTCCCTGCAGGAGGTTGGGATTGCCTCCCCCAAGAAAAGCTGGCAGGCTGCAATTTTGCACACAAAGCCCTGCAACACCAAAGCCTTGCCTCCCACTCCCTACATGCTCACAGATTGAGAGGCTTGAGGCTACAGCAGTTTAGGCAGCACTATAAAGGGAGTATTATGGAAGTAACCTTACCTCTACATTGCCAGTTAAAACTAGTTCTGTCTCTTAACTACAAAACCCAGGGCCTGTGCTGTAAAACCAGTTAAAGCCTTCATTAAGAGCATGAATTAGCCTGGCTGATCATGAATAGTGATATGGCCCTACCATACATTCCCCTTTGAAGATGGGGTTTAGATGCCAGCCCGGTGAAACTCAGCTGAAGTTAAATTTTGGAAAGTTCCTACACTTGAGATAGAGAAATTTAGCAAAGTCTCACTAAACCATCAAGAACCATGTTCTCCTTTCTACAACTGCAAACTATGAAACAGTTACTGGAGGGAAATCACAAATATGTCCTGAGGAACACACAAATAGGCAGAGTTAAAATGACTGTTACCCACCTTTCTCCTTAACCACCAAAGAAATCAGACCATCATCCACGTAGACTTTGCTGCCAACTTCTACAACTTTGATGAGATTCTTGTAGTCCACCCAGAGCGTGTTCTCATCACAGTTCTCCATGAAGGCATCATCCAGGGTCACTTTGAGCTGTGCACCCTTCTTCAGCTCCACTTCTGCTGTGCCACTCTGTGTGACAACAACACCAGTAAAAACCAGTACACCACCACCTCGCAGCCCACAGCAATCTGTCAGAACTTTTGGGAGGTGGTTTGTTACCTCACTTCCTATGATATTTTTTTGTTTGAAAATGGCCACAGGTTCAACACAGTATTGAGTCTGTGTGGTGAAAAAAGTGTGATTAAAAAAAGCAGCTTACTCCCTTAATGAGTCCAGTTCTGATTTCAGGTCCCTTGGTGTCCAGTGCAATGGCCACAGGTCTGTAGGCAATGGGATCAGAGGCAAAGCTTTCTGCGGCTTCTCGCACATTCTTGATTGTGCCCTCATGATACTGACAAGAAAAGAAAAAAGATGGAAATGTTAAAGCTAGTTCTACTTGGCTGCTTACAGAAAAGATCCCAGTGCACCCCAGAGGCTGCTCAAGCTGACTGTTCTGCTCCAAGTCTCAGTTCTACCTTCAAAATTGAACACAGACAAAGCTTCCTGTAATAGTGCAAGGATACATGGGCTTTCCTGCCATGGAGTCTGGAAGTTATCTGGTGTGCCCTCAGCTCTAACTCCAGAAGGATAACCCAAGGAGACAGTCCCAAGGTCTGGCTGAAGTGATTTTTCATGAGGACACACACCTGCCAATTGAAGGTGGCTCACCAACCAAAAGGCCTTTAGGAGGAACTTTTCCAAAAGCTTACCTGAACACCTGCCTATTGAACACAGCAGAATATTCACAGCACCAGCAGCTGGATAACTGTGTGCATTTAAAGAGACCTGATGGCAGAAGAATGTCACAGTGCCACACATGGCTGTGCTCCTCCTCCCATCAGAGCAAGGAAGATGCCTCTCCACACTGCTAGCTCCCACACACACTTCCAGCCTGACCCACTATCAGCCCTGCAGGTGGACAGGCTTTTCACTCTTTGGTCTGAATTCCCACAGATAAAGGACTTGCTAAAAGAAGGTTATCCATGTAAATATTTACAGTTTATTCCCGGAGTCAAAGCAAACACAGACAGCCAAAATAGTCCAGCACCACACACCTGGCTTCCAAACCTTGTTTGGGAGATAAATGCTTTGACAAATGATAAATGCTGCCAGTTTTAAGACAGTTTTGTGACAAAACCCATGCCAACTCCCTCAAATATGCTACAGATGGCCAAGAGATCAATTTACTTTCCTTGTTTAAATAACACTAAGAGATAACCTCAACTACTTACAACTAGTAAGAGTTGTGTAACACTTGACAGGCTCTAGCAGATAACAAATACCCTTTCCTCTCTGTGCCACATGAACTGATGGAGTTTGACCTGACTCACCCCGAACACTCGCTTCCCTCGTGTCACTCACTCACCCCAACATGAGCCCTCCACACTGACTCCAATATCTCAGGGATGATAAGCCAGCACCAGGAAGGTTGGACTGGAAAAAGCCATGCTGAAGTTCACATGTGTGCCCTTACCCAGAAATACCTAACAGCTGATAACTCTTTATAGCAGGAAAATGAGTCAGTTTATTGACAGTGTGCAATGTGGGATTGAGTCGGCCTTGACCCTTCCAGGGACAGCAGCTGGGGTGGATGCAGCACAGAAAGCATGCCCTGACAGTGCCACAACACTTATCTGAACACAATCATCTGAGATTTCCATTTTAGTTTGATACCAAGGACTAACTGGCTCCTAGGGAGCCTGACTTTCTGAAGAGTTACACATGCAGAACAGGAATGCAGGCAAAACTGGAGGTAAAAGCCATTTTTAGTCCATGTAAAAGGGAGTCAAGTGGGTGCCAAAGCACCTCTTGTAAAGCTCAGGCCCTGGTAAATGCTTTGGGCTGGACACAAGAACTGAAGCACCTGTGACAGATGGAAGCTCTTTGGGCCTTGGCTGGAAATGAGGGCATTCTGGAGGAGCCAGGATGGGACACAAGCTCAGGACTGGCTATGGCTGATGGTCACACTCTGCAGGTGACAGCCACCCCAGAGCCTGCAGTCAGCTTTGTTGGTGTGAAAAGTGTGATTAGACCTAACACAAAGCAGGAAGAATAAAGACCTCAGCCAGTTCACAGACCACAGCAACTGGGCAGTAACAGTGTCAGAATTCCCAGTTTCAGCCTGGCCACCAAGTCCCTGCTGTGTCACCTGGCCCAAGAGCCACCCAGCTGCAGGATTTGCCTCCTGGGATGCAGTTACTCCACACTACTCTTTCTCCAGGCTGATTTCCCAACTGCAAGACAAGCACTGACACTATCCCAGGGTGGTTAGTCAAGGTCTGATGGTTGCCCCCAGTTAAGTATCAGCCCTTTTGATCCTGACACTGCCCTGTCCTCATTAAAGGCTACCAGGGTGAGAGGCCAAGCTGTTGCATACCACAAGGCTCATGGGTCACTAAGTAAAGCCACCTACAGCTGCTACTGGGTGACATTTTGAAAGTTGGAAAGCAGCCAGGGTCAAAAAAAACCCCAAAAAACCTCAGCAGAATGGGATCCTCAGCTCCTCCAGTATCACTGAGGGTGTCAGCTATTTATAGCAATAAGGGCTTGACTGCCATGGAGTGTTGATTTCTTCTGACCTTATTTTTCTGAGCTCACCACACCATGTCCCAAGCTCCACGGTGGGACCTTCCAGAGTGCCAGGAATGCATCTGGAGCAGCTGGTGAGCCAGAAAACCCAGGGGCCCATTCTTCCTACTGAGCACAGTAATTACATCAAATCACCAATAACAGATGCCTTTTGATCAGGGTTATTCACGGATCGCCTGCGTGCAAAATCCCCAGCAATGCAACAAAAAGTGAGATTAACTGATAGTGTGACCTCCTGCAGAGGTGAAAACAGGGACAGGTCTTCTCAGCTTCTGCTGCTCACCAGGAAGCAGCAGCTCTGGGAACAGCAGGGTATGAGGAAGAACTCAAGGATTTCATGGCAAGAAGTGGGCACAGTGTCAAATACCAGTTACCTGTCTCGCTGCTACAGGGCAGGGTATGGAATTGAATTGCTTTCAAAATGGCTCACAAAATACACTTCACTGTTATCAACAGTGACGCAGGCTCAGTATGTACAACCAGCATGCCTTCCCAAAAGCAGCTATTTGACCTTCCCACACCAGGGATGGTCTGGATGAAGCTGGATTTCCCTCCTCCCTAAGGACAGGCTCAGCACACGCACAGAGGCTGTAGCAGCTCAGACCACACCCTCACCTCATGGGTGCCGTGAGAGAAGTTGAGGCGGGCAACGTTCATTCCAGCTTTAATCATTTCCTTCAGCTTGTCCACAGAGCGGGAGGCCGGGCCTAGGAGGAAGAAACAGATTGAACATTAACTTTGGAAAAATAATGAGGTAACCCACACAGAGCAGGCTGTTTCATGTGGAAGAGAAAAGGTAAATGGATACAGCATTGCTCAGCGCTGCAGCAGCAAATATTGTTTTAACTTGCCCACGGAGTGCAGCAGAACCCAAGCGATTCCCATTTCCCTGGATACTGGATTCACTCCCAGCAGTAACACAGGTTAGGCAAACATGGGAAAGTCATGTTCCTTCACCACACAAGATCAGCCCTGGCAAGGGATGAAAGTCAGATCCTTCTCACAATTTCCCTCCTAAGTTTCACCAGGGCGTGGGCTCCTAGCTGCAATTCCCTCCTGTCTAGGAATAGCTTACCAATGGTGCAGATGATGCCGGTGTTCCTGGCGATGGTCGGCTCCGAGTCGATGTCCAGGCGGCACATGTGCTCCAGGAAGGTGTCTGCCATGGCAGCATGCAGCTGCTGGGTCTGGATGGCCCCTGCATTGTGGTGCTTCGACATGGTTGCTAGATTCCTGTGTCTGGAAGGGAAGAAAGCGGTGCCAGGTTTGGGAATCACCCACCCCAAACTGCCCATCAAGCAGAGACACCAAGACAACAATGTGATGAATGGAGGTAACAAGAAAGCTGCTACTGGGTCAAACTATCTTTATGTTCCTATTTGAGAATCCTAACAGGCAAGGCACATTTCTATTTCCATGTCATCCCCCACATGGACCGCCCAAAGCTCACCTGCCTTCTATGCAGATGTTCCCTTCATAGCTTCTCTTCATTGCCAGTCTTCCCTTGGAGCTACACAACGCAACAAAATTCAAGCACTTGAGTGCACAGGCAGAGGTTCTGCCTCCTCCCTCCCAGCTCTCCACTCATTCCTCCGACAGGCCTCAACTGCACGTCCCATCCCACAGGGGACCGGGGCAGCTCGGCGCTGGCGTGACTGCAGCACGCCCAGACAGGGGCAGCCTCCTGCCCAGGAGCACCTAATCACAGCAAAGTCCACATAAGCCTAAACCCATCCTCTAAGCCTGGACAAGCAAGCAGACTTGAGTTGATTGGACACAACACTTTGGCAGAGAACACATAAAGGACTGAAGATTTAAGACACTCAAGGCCCCTCTTGGACTGAAGATGCTGCAGGTCTCCCCCACCTCCTGCACTCCCCTTCACCTACAGCACCAAAATTTATCATCGGGTTTAAAACTGGTCATATTCTTCAACATTCGGATTAAAAAACCTCTCTGAACTCAGGCTGTTTGCCTCTGAGAGCTTCCACAACAGCAGGACCAGCCTATTCTTTGGGAACCAATCTATCCTTTAAAGACAAAGCTGAGCTGAAGGTTAACAGTCCACTGGGATGGGAGTACATTCATTTCACAGCAGTGCTGGTGCCCCAGGCATTTCTAATTGCAATAATTTTGTTCTCAAGTAATAATGGCAGCTCAATGCTTTGTCTCTTGGACCTGCCCAGGCTAAAATCTCATCACTACAAAAGCCTCTGGTAAAAGACTGATGCAAGGTGATGGCTACTGGCATGGGCAGATCACTCATTGTTTTTGTCTTTAAAGATTGGTTTAGCTTCAAACACTGTGCCCTGGGCACACAGGTGAGACTCAGAGCAGGCATGAGCAGCCCTCATCTCCAAGATGTGCTTACAGAAACATGGGCTAGGCCCAGCTAAAAGCTGGGACAGAGCAGGAATAGAGCTGAGCTTTTGTTCTGCCCACCAATAAACCACAGAATGGTGTGAGGGGCACACACCAGCCAGCTCAGCAGATCCAGCTTTGACACAGAGGCACCAACAAAGCCAAACCCTGTGGCAGAGCCGGCAGCACTGAGCGCAGCGAAGGGCAGAGCAAGCCCTGCCAGCCTGCTCGCGATGCTCCTCCCCTGCTCCGCAGCCCTTCCTCACGTACGTGCAGATCCTCTCGCAGGCAGCCCTGACTCACCCTCGCCGCGCTGCCATGCGCCACACAGCAGCCAGGCCAGCAAAAACCATAATTTGACCTGGCAAAGCTTTTTCTCCCTCAGCCCTGCCAAAAGCTGCTGATTCACTGGAGTCACTACAAGAAGGTCTGCCCACATAAAAAGCCCAACAAAGTCTTATTATTATAGGAAAACCCTCTGGTCAGTTCTAAAACATTGTGTTTCAGCCCTCTAACACTTGCTGCTTCACCCTCCAGTGTCACTTTCCTTAGATGCCAAGAAAAACAAGCTTTTGCTGGGAAATCACCTCCATGCACAGGCAATCGGGTTTGCACGGCTTCTAGGAACAAGAGGAATACTGAACAAGGTATCCCAACAAGGAAATTGCAGCCAGAGCACAATTTGGAAGTTTATAAAAAATAGTCATGTGAATTCTCCCTTCCTCGTGGAAATCCCCCACCCACTCATGTCATTTGCAAATATAATTTTAACACCCTTTAAGTCTTTTTAAAGAGAAAGGAAAAGTTCACTTCCCAGCCAGTATCCCCTTCACAGGATTTTCTAGCAGTTCAGAAGGCTCAGAAAAATTGACCACAGACACAGTGACCTTGTCCAGGGACGAGAGCAGAGACGCAGGAGCCAGAAAATATCCCAAACACCCATCTGTCCACAGCACCATGCCCACGACCACCAAGAGCCTTTTCAATACTCCCTCCTGCCTTCCACCACCGTGCATTTACAAAGCATCGACTGAATTTTACTGGAATGACTGGTCTCATATTTATAACAGGAATGTCTGGCATTTCCCACTACTCCGCTTTTTTTAACATCAAACACAGGAGCAAGGACTTTAAGGACACCAGAAAACACAGAGCACTCAGTCTGGGCAGATTGAGGAAGGGGGGGTGAGCAATATCCTACAATGCCTGAATGTCTCCAGCACTGAATAAACCTGAATTCATTCCTCAAGGAGTAACGATTAAATCCCAAAAATTATTACTTGGCATGCCCATGCTTCAGGCAGAGTGTCCCAACGATGTCTGGTATCTCCCCAGCTTCTGAATATTCCAGACTGAGCCATCTGAGGTCGGGACCGGTTTTTGCTGTAGCCAGGTGAGTAACTCCAGCCAGCTCACCCCATGGGTCAGAGAGAAAGCCTAAAATCACGGTCTCTCTGGATATGCCCCTTGGGGATGGAGAAAGGAGAGGGAGCAGCAATCCCCACCCAGGCAATCCCCACCCAGGGCCAAGCCTTTGCTGTTAGCGGTGACAAAGGGAAGTACAAACTACAGCAGGGGCTGTCCCCAGGCCACAGGCAGAGCTGTGTCACTGCCTGCAGGGACTCCAGCCAGGAGGCTCCCAGGGGGCCATGATTCGGGATTTACTAGTCAGCCTCACTTACACAACACACAGATGCTGCAGAACAAGGCTGCTCATGCCCAGTGACCCAGCCCAGAGGCAGAAATGGTTTGAGTTAGTGCTCAGGACAGGGTTATGAAACCAGGCAGGCCTTTAGATTCCCAAAAGAAGCCTAGAAAAACATCAGCTTTGCTCATTCCAGACGCTGAAGGCACTCAACAACAGAGAAATGCAGCTCTGCAGAGCAGCAGGTTTTTACCCCGGCCTGGCATCCCCTCTCCCAGGGAGGGAGGACAGCACATTCCTGCCAGGCAGCTGGTGCCGGAGGTGTCTCGCCGTTACGTAAGGACAAAATGGCCACCCCAAAATTCCACCCCTTTTCTGCAAGCCTGGATGGAACCCAGGAGCCACCACCTGCTCCTGGCTGGCCGATGCTCTCCCCAGCATTGAGCTGCGCATCCACGGGAGGAGAGACCCACAACGGAGATGCCTCTCCAGCTTTTTGGCAAAGGAGAACAGGAAGATCAGGCTGGCTCTGGCACCTTCCCCGTGTGCTGCTGGCTCAGCCGGGCCTCTGCTGAGCTGCCCTCCCTGGAAAGCTTAACTAAAAAAAATAAGAGGAGGTGACAAGCATCGGATGTTTGGTGACGAGAAAGACTTATCTGATCTCGAGGGTATTTGTAGGACACACCTACAGGCTTAACCTTGAAGAGGACAAGGAGCCCTTCAGCTTGGCAAAAAGCACCTGGCTGCCTTCAGGCAAGCTGCAAAAACCTGCTTTACAGGATAAAAGGAAGCTTGGGGTTTTTTTTTCACATTTAACCAGTCAGAAGTGTGGACCCCTGCTGCTGCATCCCCACTCCAGGATGGCGATTGCTGCACGTGGCAGCGCCCCGGTACTGCAGCCCCATTCCCTACGTGCCATCCATCACCGCCCGCTGCGGCTCCATCTTCCCCCGGCACAACAAGGGCCAGGCGGCAGATAAAGGACCGAGCACGTGCTCCAGCCCGCCTGGCAAACGTCTCATTCCCTTCAAATTAAATTATCAACTTGTTGGGGGAAAAGGGAATTAAGGCCGGCGGTGGATCACTACGGCTAACAGCAATAAATAAAGGTTTTAATAACAGCTTTAGATAGATAAAACAGTACGGAATATTAAAAAAAAAAAAAAAAAAAAGAAAAAAAAAACGCAGGCTGCTGCATACTCTCCAAGCTCTTTATCTAGTACAAGTGAAGTTTCTCAGAAGGGTTTCAAAGGCAGAAGTCCCCGGTTCAAGCACGTGGCTCACAGCAGCGCTTCCTGCCTAGCACAAAAACCTTCTGCTTAATCCGGTGATGGGCTGGAAACCTGCTGGCACCAGTACAGACCATTAACCCATCGAACTCCTTTATATTAGCTAGAATTCTGCTCTACAAGCAGGCATAAAATTACACTCTTTAGTGGTTTTTTTTGGTTTTGGGTTTGTTTGTTTTTTTTTTTTTTAATTAAGCACTTGTAATTGCACAAGTTTCTGGACGTGTCTGAGTAATCAAAAATTTGTCATTGCACCTTTGAGCCAAGGCAAGTCACGATGAGCAGCAGGAAAATTAACGTGACAAAAACCTTCACAAAACACAGATTTTTTTTTTTTTTTTGTTAACCTGGGCCTCTCTGATACCCAACTGCCTTATCAGAACAAAAGCAGGTTTTCAGAGATTGCCGTCTACTTTTAGTACTCTGAGGAGACAGTCGGGAGGTTGCCATTGTCCGCCGACAAAAGCGCTATTCATGCCTTGGTAGCTCTGCAAAGGGGGTTTAAACACGTTTGAAAGGTTTTCACACTGCAAGAAAACGATCTAAATCAACTGGATGTGTTTAAGCCGGCACAATTACGGGAGAAGATCAATTCAGAAGGGGCCTCGTCTTCCCGCGGAGGGGGGCCGGGAAGAGGCTGCAGCATCAGTGGTGGGCGCAGTGAGCCGGGCGCTGATTTAAGCTGATGCCCTTTGGGGAACTGCGGGCTCTTACGTGAGTGCGGGCACGGGGGGGGGAGGCGGCCCAGCGCTCGCTCCGTCTGCCTCTGACTCAGCCTCCCAGCGGCTCCTCCCGCACTGCCCGGCCCGGCCGGCAGCCGCAGCGGCGCCGTGCGCTCCGCTGAACGGCACGGCCGCCGGGCTCCCCCCTCCTGCGTGCCCCCCACTTCATTCAGCCGGGCCCTCGCACCCCAGACCGGACCCCCGCCGCCCCCTCCCCCGTGCGCGGAGCGGCCGTTTCCCGGTGTGTGCCGTGGGGAGATGCTCGGAGCGGGCGTTCCCCGGCGCGGAATCGGAAGGGATGCTCGGAGCGGGCGCTCGCCAGTGCCGGGTCAGGGGGGGATGCTCGGGAAGGGCGTTCCCGGTGCGGGATCTCGGGGGGATGCTCGAGGGGACAGAGATGGGGACGCGGGGCCGGGGCTGCCGGCAGCCACGTGCGCGGCGCCGCGACCCCCCGCGCGCCCCCTCCTCAACCGTCCCGCAGGGCGCGCGCCCCCTCCCCTCAACCGCCGCCCGGTGGGACCCTCACCCGGCAGCGGAAACTTGGGCATAACGGCGGTACCGGCGGTACCGGCGCGGCCGGCCCCACCGCTCGCAGCCCCGTAGGGCGCCGTTACCTACCGCTATTGGGTCACGCCGCTACCTCGTCCTTTCACTCGGAGCGCCGCCGCCGCTCTGAGCGCCGCCCCCACACGCTCCGTCAAAGTAATCCCGGCTGGTCGAAGCACCGCCCCTCTCATATCCCTCCGCCGCCCGCCCTGCCGGGGCCGGAGCCCGCTGGGCAAGGGCGGGGCGCCGGAGCTACTTTCGGGAGCGGACGCACAAACCAGCAGGGGGAGGCTCTGAGTCACAGCACGCGCTCGGCCGGCCAATGAGGAAGCGGCGCAGCCGCCGCGCGCGAGGACGGAGAGTGCTCGCCGCCTTAAAGGGGCCGTGGCCCGCACCTCACACTGGCACCCCCAAGTCACACTGACACCCCCAACTCACACTGGCACCCCCCAACTTAAACCGAGCCCCCAACTCACACCGAGCCCTCCGATAAACACCGAGCCCCCCCAGCTCACACTGACACACCCTACTCACACCAAGCCTCCATCTCACACCTCAGGGGTCCCTCACTCTGCAGGGGCGGTGGCTCTGTGTGTTTTGGGGTGCTTTGGAAGCTCCTGAGACCTCCCACTGGGGACACTGGGGACCAGTGTGAAATCTCTGTAGTTGGGTTACAAGGACTGGGGACACTGGAGACACAAGGCTGGAGATGTTGGTGACATGGTGCTAACGCCCCAAGGAGCTGGAACCAAGGCTAGACAGAGTTAAGAGGAATAAAATGGAGATTTATTGAAGTGCCTTCAAAGGCCACACCCTGGCAATAACTGAGCCACAGTAGTGGCTCTGCCCGGACGGCTCCAAGATGGAAGCAAAGCAGGGCTTAGTCATGAGATCTCACATTTTTATAAGTTTTAGTCCTTTTGTATATACGTGTTAACTGTCTAGTTAATAGCTTCAAATTATGACGTTTCATCCTCCTTGGTTGCTTGCCCACCCTCCTCTTTTCACAATACTTGTGCTTTGGACCTGAAGTTTGAAGAGATTGTCCTTGAGTCTCCAGCTAGAACAGGATTGTTTTGTCTCCACCACCCTGTGAAAAGATCCCAGTAACACTTAATATAAAGCTAAAGCAGCACACCAACACAGAACAGAAAAACTTAAAACCTAGGGAATTAGTGCTGGGGGTGCTGAGGACACTGTGCTGGGGTCAAGGAGAGACCAGACTGGAGATGCTGGGGCCACAGGGGACGCTGTCCCAGCTGTGAGGGACCCAACATGGACACTGTATGCCAGATCCACGAAGGCCTTTGGCTGGTAACACTGGGGACCCCATGCTGGAGGTGTTGGGAACGTGATCCCAGAATCATGGGGACCTTTTGCCTGTGACCCATGACAGTGGCTCCACACTGGCACCGTGGTGACACTGGGGACATGCCATTAACTCAGGGCCCTGGCACTCAGCCCCTGTGCTGGACTGTAGGGACTGTGACAGCCATGTGGGGACCCAAAATGGTCTCTGTGTGGGACCACAGAGGGCTCTGCACCGGGTGCACTGGGGACCCTGAGGTCCGTGGAGGGGACCAAAAATGGTCACCTTGTGCTGGGGGGGCGAGGAGCTGCACTGGGGACACTGTGGACTCTGCACTGGGGACACTGGGGATACTGTTACTGTGCTAGGAACACTGTGGACCCTGCACTGAGGACGCTGGGGACACCGGGCTGGGCTGCGGGAGGGCTGTGACAGACAGGGAGGGGCCCCACAATGGTCACCCTGTGCTGGGGACACGGGACCCGCGTTGGATGGAGGGGTCACTGTGAGGGACACCCAGCACGGCCTCCCCTGTCCTGGGACAGCCACACCCGGCCCCGGGCCCAGCCCCGCGTCCCCTCACGGCGCTGCCCCGCCCCTCACGGCTCGGGGGGTGTCGCGGGGGGGGGGGGGGGGGGGGGTCCCCGGCGGTGACGTCATGGCGGCGCCGCGGGGTGACGCGGTGCGGCGGCCCTGACGTCAGGCGCGGCCC
Source organism: Melospiza melodia melodia (assembly GCF_035770615.1). NCBI lineage: Eukaryota > Metazoa > Chordata > Aves > Passeriformes > Passerellidae > Melospiza > Melospiza melodia. The sequence continues at coordinate 2,729,371 of NC_086208.1, forward strand.
CCCGGCAGCATGGCGGCCGTGCCCGCGCCGGCCGGCCCGCGCTGACATGGTGAGGGCCGGGGCGCGGAGGGGACGCGGGGACACGGCCGCGGCCGCGGGGGGAGCGCGCCCGCCGAGGGGGCGGGACGGGCCCGCGGCGGCCCGGGGCGGGGGAGGGGCCGCGGCCCTCGGTGTCCCCCCGTGTCCCGGGGTCCCCCGGCTCGGGGCGGGGATGGGGCCGGAGCAGGAGGAGGGACCCCCGCGTCGCCATCGGCCGGGCATCCCCGGCAGCTCCGTGCGCAGTGCCCGTCCTGCTCCTCCATCCTGCTCCTCCATCCCGCTGGTCCCATCCTGCTCCTCCATCCTGCTTCCCAATCCTGCTGTCCCGTCCTGTTCCCCCACACTGTCCCTCCGTCCCTCTGTTCCCATCCTGCTCCCCCATCCTGTTCTCTCCCTGTTCCCCCATTCCAGTGTCCCCGTCCTGCTGGTCCTTCCTGCTGTCTCCATCTTGCTCCCCTCTAATCTGCTCCATCCATCCTCCCTCTAACCTGCTCCTCCATCCCACTGCCCCCTAAATTATTCCTCCCGTCCTGCTCCCCCCATCCCACTGCCCACATCCTGCTGCCCCCAAACACTCCCCCCAACCCCTATCATTCTCCCTATCCTTCTGCTCCCCATAACTGCTTCCCCAAACCCACCACCCCCAACCCTCTCTCCAGAACCAGCTCCCCCAGTTTGCTCCCCGTCATTCCCTCCCTGTTAATGTGCTCCCCCAATCCCCTCCCCACCCCTGTCCCCCGTCCCTGCTGCCTGCCACCCCTGTGTCCCCAGGACCTCAAGGGCCAGTACTGGACGGACGATGACTCCGACGGGGACAATGAGTCCGAGGAGTTCCTCTATGGCGTGCAGGTGGGTGGTGGGACCCCGTGGTGCCACGGGGGGCTCAGGGACCCCCAGCCCGAGCCCCCTGCCAGGCCTGGGGAGGCTCTGGGTGTGACAGTGCTGTGCCACAGGGGACCTGCGCTGCCGACCTGTACCGGCACCCGCAGCTGGACGCCGACATCGAGGCGGTGAAGGAGATCTACAGCGAGAATGCCGTGGCCGTCAGGTGGGTGCCCTGCTGCCCTGCCCCGGGCACTGCCAGGCACAGGGGCATAGCTGGGCTGTGCCAGGATGGCTGTGCTGTCCCTGGGCACTCAGCTGTGCCATGCCTGGGTACCCAGCTGTGCTGTGCTATCCCTGGGTACCCAGCTGTGCTATCCCCAGGTACCCAGCTGTGCTGTGCTATCCCTGGGTACCCAGCTGTGCTATCCTCAGATACCCAGCTGTGCTGTGCTATCCCTGAATGCCCAGCTGTGCTATCCTCAGATACCCAGCTGTGCTGTGCTATCCCTGGGTACCCAGCTGTGCTATCCTCAGATACCCAGCTGTGCTGTGCTATCCCTGGGTACCCAGCTGTGCCATGCCCAGGTATCCAGCTGTGGTGTCCCTGAGTACCCAGCTGTGCCATCCCTGGGGTACTCAGCTGTGTTATCCCTGGGTATCCAGCTGTGCCATGCTCAGGCATCCTGCTGTGCCATCTCTGGGACACCTGGCCATGGTATTACCAGAACATCTGGCCACAGCATCCCCAGGCATCCTGCTGTACCATCTCTGGGGCACCTGACCATGGCATCCCCAGGGCACCTGGCTGACATTGCTCAGACATACCCTCCCCAGCTCACTGGCCACAGCATCCCCTGGGCACTTGGCTGTGCTGTCCTTGGGCACCCAGACATGGCATTCGTGGAGAATCCAGCTGTGGCAGCCCCAGGCACTCATCTGTGCCATCTTCAGACACCCAGCTGTGCCATCCCTGGGCACCCAGCTGTGCTGTATTCAGGGCACTCAGCTGTGGCAGCTGGGTCACCTGGCCATGGCATTGCCAGACCCCCAGCAGTACCATCCGTGGGTTACCTGGCTGCGCCATCCTCAGGCATCCAGGAGTGCCATCCCCAGCACACCTGGGCAGGCCATTCCCGGGCACCTGACCATGCCATCTTGGAGCACCCAGTAGTGGCACCCTTGCATAACCAGCTGTGCCATCCAGCTGTGCCATTCCCAGGGCACTCAGCCATGGCACCCCTAGCACAGCTGGCCATGCCACCCCCTGAGCACTGGCTGTGCTGTCACACTCCCAGGTTCACATCCACATTTGGGGCACTCCCCCCATGCACACACTTGATACATGGGGAGCCACAAGTGCTATGTCTCTGTCCCACGAGCCTGCCCACCCTGGCACAGTGGGCACCAGGCCACTGTTCCAGCTCTGTGCCACCCCCCGTGCCACAGCAATGTCTGTCCTCACAGGGAGTATGGCACCATCGATGACGTGGACATCGACCTCCATGTGAACATCAGCTTCCTCGATGTGAGTCCCTGGGGTTTCCCCAGCACTGCTGGCATGGGGGGGTGGGCACAGGCACCCAGGGGGGCTCCAGGTGTCCCTGCCTGGGTGGAGCTCCCGTGGCTGTGCCAAAGTGTCTGTGCCCTGGCAGGAGGAGGTGGCGACGGCGTGGAAGGTGCTGCGGACGGAGCCCATCGTCCTCCGCCTGCGCTTCTCCCTGTCCCAGTACCTCGATGGCCCCGGTGAGTGGGCACGGGCGGGGTGCGGGGTCCCTGTGCCCTCAGGACAGGCACAGTGCAGCACCCATGGCTCCTCATCCTCCTCTCTGCCCACAGAACCGTCCATCGAGGTTTTCCAGCCGTCCAACAAGGAGGGCTTCGGGCTGGGTCTGCAGCTGAAGAAGTAAGAGCTGAAACATAGTGGGCACCCAAGGGTGGTGGGTGGGGTGGGTCACAGAGTCGCTGTTGTGCCCCAAAACTGGCCACGTGCCACATGTCCCCTTGCCACTGCCTTTTATACACCACACAGTCCTCTGACAGGCTCACCACCATCTGTGTGTGGGGAAGAGGAGGGGCTGGGGGTGTCATGGACCACCAAACACCCATGGGTGCCGTCCTCCCTGTTTGCCAGGATCCTGGGCATGTTCACATCCCAGCAATGGAAACATCTCAGCAACGATTTCCTGAAGACCCAGCAGGAGAAGCGGCACAGCTGGTTCAAGACAAGCGGCACCATCAAGAAGTTCCGTGCTGGGCTCAGCATCTTCTCACCCATCCCCAAGTAAGGTCCCTATGTTGTCCCCACCAGCCCTCCATCCCCTCATCCTGGGTGAGGCCTGGCACTGTGCCTCAGTTTCCCCACTTGGATGCTGCTGCTCCCTACCAGATCCCAAGCAGGTGGAGGTTGCTCCCAACGAGTAGCTGATGGGTGGATCCAGCACTGGGTGATGGAGGAGCAGGGAATGGTGACAGACAGGTGCTCAGGGGGATTCTGTGCCTGCAGGTCTCCCAGCTTCCCTGTTATCCAAGATTCAGTGCTGAAGGGCAAACTAGGCATCCCCGAGCCTCGCGTGAACCGCCTGATGAACCGCTCCGTGTCCTGCATGGTGAAGAACCCCAAGGTGGAGGTTTTCGGGTACCCACCCGCCAGCACCCAGGCAGGTGTTGCCCCCTTCAACATCCTGGTGGGTGCCACCCCGCCTTGGGGTTTGCTTTTCTCTTCTTCCCCCTTCCCAGGGGCTCCTCTGGGGTCTGATTGTTTATTTTGGGGTGCTGGGACCCCCATGGGATGGGGGGAGCCCATGCAGGGTTTCTTGTCTCCAGTCTTGGGTGATCCTGGGGAGCTGGAGCCTGGCTGTGGGGTCCAGTGGGATTTTACCCCACTCGTGGTGCTGCATCCCTGCTGCGGCAGGGAATGTTGGCATGTTGGGGGTCCTGCTGTGCCAGGGAATGTTGGCATGTTGGGGGTCCTGCTGTGTCAGGGAGTGTTGGCATGTTGGGGGTCCTGCTGTGCCAGGGAATGTTGGCATGTTGGGGGTCCCACTGTGCCAGGGGGTGTTGGCATGTCAAGGGTCCCACTGTGTTGGGGGTGTTGGGATGTTGGGGGTGCAGCTGTGTTGGGAGGGAGTTGCCATGTTGGGGGTCTCACTGTGCCAGGGCACACTGGAATCTCAGGAGTTTTCCTGTGCCAGGGTTTTGGTGTGTTGGGGGTCCTGGGGGGCTGGGGGTGCCCGTGCCATGCAGAGCTGGGGCTGTGTGGGAAGGGGGATAACGCAGCTGGCCCCACTCTGGTTCCATCGCAGGTCGGCGGCCACTGCAAGAACATCCCCACGCTGGAGTACGGCTTCCTCGTGCAGGTGAGAGTCCTGCATCCTGCTCATCCTCAGCCTGCTGCCCTCAGCATCCTTCCCCACTGTCCCACTTCCCACTTATCCATGTCCTGCTATCTGGAGCATTCTCCTCACCACCCCATGTCCTGCTCATCCTTCTCCTGATGCCCAGAGCGTCCTTCTCCCTGTCCCACATCCCACTCAGCCCCATCCCATTGCCCAGAGTATCTTCCCCAGTGCCCCACATCCCACTTATCCCCACTCCACTGCCCATATCATCCTCCCCGCTGACCAGAGTCCCACTCATCCCCATCCCACTGCCTGGAGCATCCCCCAAGCCCCGTGCCTGCAGCAGGGCCTGACTCCCCCCGTCCTGCCCTCAGATCATGAAGTACGCAGAGCAGCGGATCCCGACGCTCAACGAGTACTGTGTGGTGTGTGACGAGCAGCACGTCTTCCAGAACGGCTCCATGCTGAAGGTGGGGTGGCAGGGCCAGGCCAGGTGCGGGCTGTGTCCCTGTGTCACCATCCCTGACACTCAGCACCCTCCTGTCCCCTCCACAGCCGGCCGTGTGCACCCGGGAGCTCTGCGTCTTCTCCTTCTACACGCTGGGCGTCATGTCCGGCGCGGCCGAGGAGGTGGCCACGGGTGCCGAGGTAGGGCTGGGCACGGTGTCACCTCCCCCAGTCCCCTGGGGGGCTGGGCTGTCCCTTCAGTCCCTGCTCTGCCCCAAGGTGGTGGACCTGCTGGTGGCCATGTGCCGCGCTGCCCTCGAGTCCCCTCGCAAGAGCATCATCTTCGAGCCTTACCCCTCCGTGGTGGACCCCAACGACCCCAAAACTCTGGCCTTCAACCCCAAGGTAAGCTCTGGGGGGGGACAATGCTGCCCCACACCAGGGGGTGATGGGGAGCCCCAAAGACCCCTCTGATGGCCATGCCTCTCCTGCCCCACATGCAGAAGAAGAACTACGAGCGGCTGCAGAAGGCCCTGGACAGTGTGATGTCCATCCGGGAGATGACCCAGGTACGTGGCGTGGTCCCACAGCCCCATGTGACCTCCCCAGTGTGGGATCCAAGCTGGAAGTGGCATTTTGGTGCTGATCTCCATCTGCCCACGGCTGGGTGGGTGCTAGGAGACCCACCTGCAGCCCATCTTGCCTCTGCCAGGGGTCCTACCTGGAGATCAAGAAGCAGATGGACAAGCTGGACCCTCTGGCACATCCCCTCCTGCAGTGGTAAGGCTGAGGGTGCTGCAGCCCTCTCCTGCTGCCCCTTGTCCCTCCCACTGCCCCACATTCCCCAGGACATGGGATGGAGTGGGGGGCAGCCAGGTATCTGGGGCACAACCCTCTCATCATGTTTCTTTTGGGGGGGTCACGAGCATCTAACGATCTCAGGGCAGATTGGGACCACCTTTTCTGACTCTCCTCTTCTTCCTTCTCCTCTTCCTCCTCCTCTTCCCAAGGATAATCTCCAGCAACAGATCCCACATTGTCAAGCTGCCTCTCAGCAGGGTAAGGGGCCAGGCCAGGCTCCAGGTGGGGTGCAGGATGGAGGGTGTGGAATATGGGAGGTGGAATGGAGGGATACAGGAGATGGGATACAGGATGAGGCGTGTAAGGATATGGGACGGGCAATGGAAGCGTCTGGGATGTGGGATGGATCCCTCAGGGTGGGGTTCTAGCCTGGGAGATACGGGAGTCAGGACAGGGATATAGGAAGGGGGATGTTTGACACAGGCTGTGGGATGAGGACAAGACAGGGATGCAAAGGACCCTTCTGGCAAACTTGGAGTCACCAAAGCCAGGCTGGGCTGGAACCCGGGCCCGGCAGCCGTGCATGATCTCTGTCTGTCTGTCTGTCTGTCTGTCTGTCTGTCTGTCTTCTCTCCTGCCGGCACTGCCGCTGCTTTTCCCGTTGCCCTGGTAGCAGCTGAAGTTCATGCACACCTCCCACCAGTTCCTCCTGCTCAGCAGCCCCCCGGCCAAGGAAGCTCGTTTCCGCACGGCCAAGAAACTCTACGGCAGCACCTTCGCTTTCCAGTGAGTTCCCAGGGCAGGGATGGTGGGAGCCCCCCGGGTGGGTGCCCCGGGGCTGAGGATGATGATGGCTGATGTGGGGCTGGCTCTTTGCAGTGGCTCTCACATTGAGAACTGGCATTCCATCCTCCGCAACGGGCTGGTCAACGCCTCCTACACCAAACTGCAGGTACCGGGCTGCTCCCTGCACCCAGCACGCCCAGGGCAGCAGGGGGGCAGGGAAGGGGCAGGAGGGCAGGGAGGGAGCAGACATTGGGAAGTGCCAGGCTTCCTCCACTACCACTGTGCCTCAACTGTCGGGGTGATCCCACCACGCTCACCCTGGTATTTTCCTGCAAGCTGCATGGAGCAGCCTATGGCAAGGGCATCTATCTGAGCCCCATCTCCAGTATTTCCTTTGGATACTCAGGTAAGAGGCTGCCTGCACTGTCCAGTCCTGCCTGTGCTGCCTGGTCCTGCCTGTGCTCCCATTCCCACTCCCTGCATGGGCCTGGGGAGGTTTGGCATCGTGCTGGCTGGAGAAGCTGCTCAGGAGTGGCAGCATCCCATATCCATCCCATCACACCAGCCTCTTCCCAGCCAGGATGGGGCTTTCCCACACTCCAAAGAATCAAACCCTCAGCATTTTCTAGGCTTCAGAAGGTGCTGCACACACTTTTGGGGGGTTCCCAGGGCTCAGGAACACTGAGGGTGGCAATCCTTGTCTGTGGCATGTGTCCCTGTGTCACTCCAGAGTGTTCCCTGAGAGACTGACAGCCCCTGCCTTGCTTCTTCCACAGGAATGGGGAAAGGGCAGCACCGGATGCCGTCGAAGGATGAGCTGGTGCAGCGCTACAACCGGATGAACACGATCCCCCAGGTGATGGGCCAGGGGACACTGGGGCAGGATGGGAATGGGGACATGGCACCCATGGCTGTTTGGGACAGGGTGGTAACACAGGCTGCTCTTCCCACAGACCCGCTCCATCCAGTCCCGCTTCCTCCAGAGCCGCAACCTGAACTGCATCGCGCTTTGCGAAGGTGAGGGGATGTGGGGGGATAATGGGGGGGGGACAGGCACCTCTGGGGTCACCAGGTGGGTGGAGGGATGGAGGGACAGGCCCTCTGTCCCCCATCCCACTCCAACAGCCCCTTGCCCCAGCAGTGATCACCTCCAAGGACCTGCAGAAACACGGCAACATCTGGGTCTGCCCTGTCTCGGACCACGTGTGCACACGCTTCTTCTTTGTGTGAGTCCGGCTGTGCCCACCCTGCCGCCCCTGCGGGACCCCCCCAGAACCCCCCTGACCCCCTTCTCCCCCTGCAGGTACGAAGATGGCCAAGTGGGAGATGCCAACATCAATACTCAGGACCCCAAAATCCAGAAGGAGATCATGCGTGTGATCGGGACTCAGGTGTACACAAACTGATGGTGGCGGTGGCACCCTGGGACCCCCCGGGCACCGAGTGAGCCCCCGGGCAAGGCTGGGCAGGGGCCGAGCAGGTTTTGAGCCCCCCGGGCAGGGCAGAGCCGGGGCAGCACCAGCGGCTCCACCTGTACATAGGCATTGGGCACCTGTGAGCACCAGGCAGGTTCAGCGGTCCCTTATCCCCTCCCTGTCCCCTTCCCACTGTCCCCAAGTCTGTGGCAGCCTGGAGAAGGAGCCGTGGGTCCAGCGTGGCTGGGGACGGCCCCTCCTGGCGTTGGCAGCGACGGCGTTTTTATCAACGATGAGAAACTGAAGCAAAAAAAAAAAAAAACAAACAACCAAAACAAACCCAAAAACATAGGGAAAAAAAAAAAAAGAGAGAGAAAAGGAATCAGTGTTTGTGGATTTAACTTGGAATTAAAGTGTGGGGTGTGGGAAGGGGATGCTGGGGAAGGGATGGGGGCACAGGGAGGGAATGGGATTGTGAAGAAAGGGGCACAGGAAAGGGATGGGATCACTGGGAGGGGATGGGATGGAGTCATGGGGAAGGAGTGGGATTTAAGGGAGGGGGTGGGAGTGTGAGGGAGGAATAGGGGCACAGGGAAGGGATTGGAACCTGGGGGAGGGATGTGGGCACAGGTAAGGGATGGGATTGTGAGAAAGCAATAGGATTGTGGAGAAGAGGTGGGAAACAAGGGAATGGTATCTTGGGGAAGGGATGGGACTGAGGGGAAGGGTGATCATGCAGAAAGGAAAGGAATCCCTTCACAGGGAAGGGATAGGATGGAGGGGAAGGGATGGGATGCTGGGGAAGTGCCATAGAGAATTGATGCAGCTTTGGGATAGGGCTGGGAGGGAGCTACTCCCCCATCACACAACGGGATGGTGCTGTGGAGGTGGAACACGATGGAGAAGGGATTGTGCCTCAGGGATGGGAACATGGGACTGCACAGAGCAGCCCCCAGGCACTGGTGCTGCAGCAGAGATTCTAATGGGAAGGAACCTCCCAGGGATAGCATTTTGTTTCAGCCCAAGCCCATCCCAGTAATTCCATGGACACGGAGGCAGTGCCAGCACAGCTGCATCCTGCTACACCCAAACCTGGATAGAAACTCAGCAGAGATAGCCCAGAGGCTGCCAGGGCTCGGGGTGGGCAGAGGGGGCTGGGCACTGCTGGTCCCCACAGTCCAGGGGCTCTCCAGGTCAGTCACAGCAGCACAAGGCCATGAGTTCAGCCAAGATTTATGATGGAATTTAAGAACTGATCTAAGAATTATCCTGGAGTCACCCCCTGAGTCCTGACAGGTTCATTACACCAATGGGTTCACTCAGTGTCACTTATGGCATGTCCCTGTCCTCTGTCCCCCATGGATCCCACCATCTGGCTATCCCCACGTGTCCTATCCCCACGTGTCCCACACTGGCTGCTCCAAGTATCCAAGGGCCACCCAAACCTGGGCTGGTGGCTGTTCCCTCACCACTGGCCCTGCCACCTACCCCTTGGTGGGGGAGTTGCTTAAATTTGTGGGGTCTGGGGATTTTTCCTAATATAAAAAATAAGTCACTTTCCTGGGATCATGGCAGTCACTCAGCTGTACCCACAACGCGAGGGCTATCTCATGGGACATGGCCACATCTCTCTGAAGCTCCTCTCTCTGTCCCTTGGAAAGATCAGTGAAACCACAGGGCTGTATCCTGTCCTGATTCCCTCTGCAGCCAGGGTGAATTCCTCCAAAAAATAGCAATTCCTGTGAAAAAGCAAATAAAAGAGATGCCTATGGTGCTCTCCCAGCTTCACCAAATGCTGGTGGGTGCTCCAGCCCAGCAGGAGCTGAGCTGGCCATAAAGGGGGCCCGGGTGTTGTGTTTGGGGTGGACGCAGCAGCAATTGCTCCAAAGAACCAACCAAGGTGACGATTTTGACAAAATAAGTTTATTTCGCTTCACTTCATTGCGGCCGAAACCTCACATTTTTCTTTTTTTTTTTTTTTTTTAAGTTTTTTTGGCTGAAAAAAAAAAAAACCCAACCCAAAAATCCCCCCAAACCAACCCAAAATGCAAAGAACCACATCACTCCAACCTCTGCCAGAGGCGACCGAGGGGCTCCAATTCCCCCCTGGGCCATGGAGCTGGGGCAGCCACTGCAGTCCCCCCCACAAATCCCCTCTGCATCCCCCCAGTCCCCAGCCACGAACTGGCCCCCGAAACCGAGCCCTTGAACCCCCCAAATCCGAGCCCTGTAGGAAACGCTCGTGGCTCTGAATGCCCGAGGGTTTTTACTCAACCTTCTTAATTTTTGTTGGATTTTCTCCTCCTTTCCCGAAGTTTTTTTGTGTGTTTTGTTTTGTTTTTTTTTAAATTAATTTATTTATAGATATATTTAAAAAAAGCAATAGTCCTTTGGTCCCTAAACTCTAAGGAATGATATGACTCTGAAACAAGTAATCCTATGTCCCTGTGCCAGTGACAAGCAGGGGAAGCGCGTGTCCCGCCACCCTGCTCCATGGGATATATATATATATATACTTATTTATATATATCTTCTATAAGTCCAACATACTTTGATCCTTCTTTTTTTTCCCCCCAATGCAGGGAAAAAGGAAAATCTTGCCGTTTTTCTTTATCATCCAAACAAACATCCTCCAGGTGAAGCGCCCGAGGCTGGTCCCGTCCCACCGGCTTTGGTTTAAGAATCCATTTGGAGCCTCTTTTCCTCGTTTCTCCTGGGAAATCAGTAGCAGCAAATGAGTGCTTTAAAAAAAACCCAAAAAACAAAGGTAGATCGTGGCCCGGCTGCCCGGAGCCATCAGCCTTGCTCCCAGTGAGGGATCCGGTGAGTCCCGGCGAGCGGCCGGCGGCGAATCGCAGCCCCGGCACCGCATCGCTCCCCTCCTTCCTTGTCTTCCTCTCATTCCCGTTAAACAACAAACAAGACCAGTTTGGGAAAAAATTCAAAAAGGAAAAGCTACGACCAAAACACTCTCTTCTTTGCCGTTTTCTCCTTCACCTCCTCCTCCTCCTCCTTCACCTCCTCCGGGGTGTGTTGCAAAGAAAGAGAGTTACGGGTTTGGATACTGCACTTGGGGAAGGGGAAAGTCGTCAGACACTGCGGGACGTCCGACCTGGAACAGAAGGAAAAGGTTGTCAGCCTGCTTCTGGGGGATGGAGGGAAGGAAGGATGAAGGGAGGGACACATCCCTCCATCCATTGGGTGGGTGGTGCCAGGCAGCGATCCCTGCACACACTCGGGATGTAACACAGGGACAGGGGGATCCTCCATGACCAGCACGTCCCCAGGGCCAGGCCCCTCACCTCTCCGCAGGCTGAGCTGGGGTCAGTAGGGTCTGTTGGCGTCTTTCGGCCGCTTTAGCTGCACTTTTAGCCTCTTCATGCCGATCTGGAAGCCATTCATGGCCTGAATGGCCGCCTGAGCGCTCGTCGGATTGTCAAAACTGACGAAACCTGGCGGGGAGGGGACACAGGGGCTTGTCACCACACACATCACAGGCACTGCCTTGCCTGAACCCAGGCACTGAAATCCTGTGGATTGCTCCTGGTTTGGGAGTGCTGGGAGAGGGGGTCCTTGGGTAACATCACAGCCCCAGATTTCAGGAGACTGGGTGACAGGTGATGGCACCTGCAGGGACACCGAGGTCTGCAGGGACACTGAGCTGACAAGGCTGTGAGGACAGCAGCATAAGAGGGTCCACAGGACACTGGAGTCATCTGCAGGGATACTCTGGGATGGGATTTGTGGGGTCACTGGGGTGACAGGGTCTGTTGAAGTGATAAGGGCTGCAGGGACACTGAGGTGATGGGGTCTGTGGGGACACCAAGGTCTGCAGGTATGTGGCGATACCAGGGTGATGGGGTCTGTGGGGACACCAGGATGGGATGTGTGGGCTCAGGGGACATCTGTAGGCCAGGTCTGCAGAGACCCTGAGTTGATAGGACCTCCAAAGACACCAAGTGAAAGAGTCCATGGGGACACTGAGGTCTGTGAGAGGGAGATACAAATCCCTGAGCTGGGGACATAGGGAGAATTGGACCCCAAGCAAGGGACAACAGGGAGACATGGACATCTGAGAGACTAGAGAAAGAGAAATCCCTAAGATGAGATGTTGGAGAGACAGACTCTCAAGCAGGGACTTCGGGGAGGGTTGGACACCTCAGATGGAGATGCTCTGCGCTGGGTGTCCAGAAGAGCCAGACTTCCGAGCTGGGAAGACTGGGAGAGCCAAACCCTTGAGCTGGGATTTTGGGACAGACAGACCCCCTGAGCCAGGATACTGGGAGAGCTGGACCTCCAGGTTGGAGATCAGAAAGAATGGGACTCTGGAGCTGGAGACTGGTAAGAGCCGGGATGTCGAGGAGCATCAGATATTTAAAATGGGATGCTGAAGAGAGGCAGACCCTGAGCTGGAATGTTGAGGAAGAGCCAGAGCTCCAAGCTGCGATACTAAGGGTAGCTGGAACCTTGAGCTAGAGACTGGGAAGAGCTGGAGCCCTGAGCTGGGACACCAGGGAGAGCCACACCCTGGGACTTACCAAAGCATTTACTCTGGTTGGTGGCACGGTCCACAAAGACTTTGGCAGAGATGACGTTGCCGAAAGGCAAAAACATCTGCGTGAGCTCCGCGTCCCCGAACTCCTGGGGCAGGTGATAAATAAACAGGTTACAGCCCTCGGGACCTGGGTGACACACAAAGGACAGGACACGTCAGCTACGAGGTGGGGTCACCCTGGGGGACACCGAGGAGCCGCTGGCCCCACGTGGGGTGACCCCCACCCCTCACCTTCTCTCTGCTGCTGCGGGATGAGGGGCGCTTGCTGGGGAAAGGCTTGGCTGATGGGAGCGTAGGCAGTGGGATATGCTGCTGGAAGAGAGAAACAAGAAGCTGAGGCCATGGCACCTGCCCCAGCCACAGAGAGGGCTGGGACAGGCAGGTCCCCTGTTGCCACCTGTTCTGCCCCATGGCTGCTGGCTCTGCCCTTCCCACCCCTCCTGACACACCAGGAATGTGGGAACAGCTCTCCCAGGAGAAATGCTGGTGATAGCAGTAATATAGCCTCAAAGCTGAGTAAAGATGGTACTTTTAGCTGAAAAACCCCAAAACTTGATTTTGTTGCAAATCTGGACATTGCTGTCAATGCTCCTAATAAAATGGCTGCTGGGCTTGACATATTTCCATGGGAGGCCCTGACTCTTTTCCCTCCACAGCCCATGTCCTTGGCCGTCAGACTTGGCCACGTGATGAACATCCAGACTTTTGGTGTCTTGGTGTGGAGGTGGCCCTCTGTCACCTCCCAGATCTTGCCCCCTCTTCTCATTACCACGGCCAGGGCTCGCCCATGGAGTTATCTCAGCCCTGTGGGTATTAAAATTCACTTTGCACTATCCAAATTTGCACGGGGGGCCATGACAGGAGCCAGTGGGATAAGGGGATGGTGCTTTCATTGGCATTCCCACCCTGGAGCTCCTGCCAGGGCTCAGCACCTGCTGCTCCCCTCATTAATTCATGCCCAAATGCCCCAGTCCAATGATCAACCCCAGGGTGATGTTCACCTCCCAAAAATAACAGTGAGGAGCAAAGAGGGGAGAGAGGGAAGGAGTGGGGAGCGAAGTTTGAGACCTGCATAGTGCTGCATGCCGGCGTAGGCCTGCTGGAGGGGGTCTGCCACCGTGGGGCTTTGAGCTGGGAAGAGAAGAGAAAGGAGAAGGAAGACAGAATAAGCCAGAGAAAGCCAGGGATGGATGCATGCACAGCTCCCATGGGAAAGGGCTCCTGACCAAGTGCCGCCATGGAGGGGCAGAGCTGCTCCCTGCCTGAATTCTCTCCTCCCTGCAGTGATGCCACGGGAGCACACCGCGGGTTGATCCTGTTCCCGGGATGGGGAGCACCCCGAGAGCACCCCGAGAGCACCCCACACGAGCCAAGCACACTCCCCCGGCCCCGGGGCGTGGCGGAGCCCCAGGAGGGCTGTACCTGGGTAGGGGTGGATGCCATTGGTGTAGATGGTCTCGGAGGCGGGCTGCCCGTTGGTCTGGGGCGGCAGCGGGCTGAAGCCGTTCACCCCAATGGGCGTGGCAATGCTGGGCACCGGCGCCGTGCTGATCCCCGGAGGAGTGCTTGTACCTGCAGGAGCGTGGCGTCAGGGCCGGCACCACCCCGAGAGTGCCCCCCGAGGATGTCGAGTGGCAAATGCGAGGGTCCTACCTGAAGAGGGAGTGAGGGGAGCAGCCACCAGCCCGCTGACATTGAAGGCGGCCATTTGTTGCATCTGGGCGGCAGCGATGGCAGCCATGGGGTTGAGGCAGGTGCCCTGCGCGGCCGCCATCAGGGCTGCCTGCTGCTGCATGATCTTCGGGAAACAAGGGGGGAAAGGGGACAGAGAGCGAGAGGCACAGAGAAACAGAGAGAGGGGAGGGCAAATCAGCATCTCTGCTTTGGATGGGTTCAGAGGGATAAATGCCACCCACTGCCAGACCCAGGGACAGGAGTCTTGGTCTTGGTGATGCCAAATATGGGACCACTGAACCCTACAACCGCCCTCAGCTGTGGGCAGGAAGCCCTGCATCTGCCCTTAAACAGGGATACACCAGCCCTCCCAGGCATCCACACACCCTGGCACTGGTGCTTTCAGGGCCAAACCAGCCCCCCTACCCACGGGGGTAGCCCAAAGCCCCCGGGCTGCTCCAGCTCCTACCGCTTGCGTGTAGGCCCCGTAGGCACCGAACTGGATGGTCATGGGGTTGAAGATGCCCAGCTGCCCCGCCATCTGATGCATCCGCCGCAGGGTCCTCTCCTTATCCGTGTCTGCAAACTTCACCACCAGGCTGGACGAGGCGCCCTGAGGTGGGGGAAGATGGGGCTGATGGTGGGAGCACAGCAATGCCCCAAACTGTGTACCTGCCGTGGGCGTGGCTCGCAGCGTCCGCAGCAGCCTCAGCCCTGGGGATGCTGCCCAGCTTGGCAGCAGCAACCAGTGATCAATGTGAGGTTTAATTATAGCCAGTTTTTTCTCCCCAGAGGCAGCTCCCTGACCTCTGCTTCCTTTCCCTTTCCTTGTCCACAATTCTGACCTTCAGCGTTAATTAAACTGCCCCTTTCTCTGGCATGGAGAGAATTAGTCCCACACTCTCACCTCCAGGGCTCAGCACCTTGGCAAGGAGGAACCTGGGGTGATGTGGCCAACAAATTGCCAGTCTGTAGGATTTTGATGCAATTAGACTGAGGATCAAATTAGTGGGTGATTGGATTAAGCAGGCAGCGTGGGGTCAGCCAGGGCAGGGTGTGAGCCTGGCACTTACCGGCATAGTTTGGCTGCCATGCAGGCTGTTGATGGCAGCCTGTGCCTCGGCGTGGCTGCCGTATTTCACAAAGGCACAACCTAAGGGAACAGAGGGAACATGGGACAGGTTGGATTCGGCCATTGTAGATCCATAGGGTGCCCACCTGGTGCCCCAAAGCCCACCTTTGCTGGCTCCATCGGGCCCTCGGAGGATGGTGCATTCCTCAATCTGGCCGAAGGGCTCAAAGAGGCGGCGGACGTCGTCCTCGCTCTGCTGCTTCCCCAGCATGCCCACAAAGAGCTTCCTGTCTTCTAAAAACAAAACCAAACCCATCAGAGAGCGGGAGGTCACTCACCATCCCAACCCCTCACCAAAAATGGTGTATGGAGGGGAAGGAGCCAAGTGACATCAGAGGGAGGGAGCGACACCGATCCCACGGAGAAGGTGCTGGGCTTATCGTCTCCATCCTACAGAACACTCAGGATGGGAAAACCTCTCCTGTGGGAAAATTGCTGAGGGGCGAGTCCTGGAAGAGCCATTGCTTTAGGGAGAGGAGCTGAGGCTTTTTCTAGGGATGGGGGGGCTGGCTCCCCCAGCACTGGGGTGGGATGCGGTGGAACAAAGAGAATCCACAAACTGGAGGTGATCACCCTCGTGTGATCGACTCGTAGAACAACCCACAGCCTCCAGCCATGCCCAGGGGACATCAATAACCCAAACACAAGAGAAGGGATAGTAAATAATGAGAATTTCATGATTATTACCAGCATCTGTCTTGTGCGGCCGCGCGCTCCCGCCGCACGCTAATGGCATTTGACAAAGGAAATAAGGTGCCCTGTCAAGAGCGTTGCTGGGGAAATAAATAAATAATGGCAGGAGACGATGAATGCTTAGTCTGTTAAGGTACCAAGAAAATTAGTTAAGGGAATAGGGCTCGTGTGTTGTCTAGTTAAACATAAAGCATCTCCCAGGGGGAGTGGGCTGGGCAGCCCAGTGTTGCCTCCTGGGTGAGGGGGCTGCAGACGGGAGCCCCAGCTCGCCCATCGATTTTTAATCCTTCACCAATTACACTCGGTAAGTGGGTAATTTATTTGCCAGGTCCCTCTGGGACATGCTGGGACCAGCTCCCGGTGTGTATAATAACAGGGTTTGGATGGGGGGGAGCTACCTCAGCCATCCTGCCAAGTGCAGGCGGCCCCATGAGAGCATCCTGCATGTCTGATAGCGCCTACCTGCCCAGCAACACAACACACGTGGGATTTTGATCCAATTCCTGCCATTTTGCCCAAATGATCACCTCAGCCTGGCAATGCCACAGCCAAATGAGTGGCAAATGCTCAAAGAATTTGAGGGGGGTGGTAGTTTGAGAGGGGCTTGGGCCATATGCAGCCAACTCCTGCCCCGGGGTCCTCACAGGCAGCTCTGGAGAGGGAATTGTATTTTTTGGTAAATTAAGGTGGTGAGGGAGAGATGCTGGCTGGTGCTCTGCACCCCAGGGATGCTCACGGTATGATGTCAGGCCATTCCCAGAATGATATGAGGATGTTCCCCCCAGCTGACCAGACAGGGAGAGAGAAGATGGCATTTGCTCTGCACCCAGGTTTGGATGCCCCCAGCAAAGGCAGATCCTTTCCTGGATTTCTCTGCAAACCAACCTTCACACAGCAGCCCTCGTGATGCCACCATGTCCCCCATCACCCCCTAGGCAACCCTGTGGCCCCCTGCCCATGTCAGGCATCTGGAGAATTGAGGACCTACCTCCTCGGCCCTCGCTGTCGGCCGGCTTCACCTGGATGGGGCGGTTCATCTGCAACACAAGCGAGAGTGGGTGGTCAGTGTGGGGGCCCCTGAACCCTCTCAGTGGGGAACAGCAGGATTTGGCCAATGACTGGCACTGCGAGCTGGGGAAAAGGGGAGGGACCTGCATGAACAGGTCTGGGGCTTGTGGCCACAGAGACCCGGGGATGCCATGTGCAAAGGGCAACACTCCGGCCCTGGCGATGGGCACCCAGTGCTGCAGGCACCCGGGGGGCTGCCAGTGCCAGGCTTGGCCGCCTGCCTGCTTTCCTCGACTGCAAAGGACTGCAGAGGCAGCAGTAGCACCCCGCCAGCCCCAGCCCCTCTGGCACCATTGCCCTCCTTTTCCCAAACCTCACCCAAATTTGGCCTCCTCCTCGTCACCGCCATGTGCACCCACGAGCGTGACACCCGTGTGCAGCAGGACACGCTGGGCTGGCAGGCACATCCCTGGCCTGCTGCCCCATGGAGCCATTCCTCCTCCTCTCTCCCCCTCCTTTTTCCCCTCTTTTAGCCGAAAAACGCTACAATTATGGCCGTTTCCATGGCAACAAGCGTGCTTCCCCCGCGATGCTGCGGAGCCCGAGCCATGTGCTCGATGGGGTCGCCACGGCAACAGTGAGATGTCACACATGACGGCGCGGGGGCGCGCACACGAACACGCCCCGAGCACACACGGGCACAGCCGCCCCCATGTGTGTGTGCACCCCCATCCCAGGTGCCCCCCGCCGCACCCCGGTAGGGGTCCCTAAATTTTGGGGATGGGTGGGGGCAGAGACAGTCCCCCCCACATCAGGGTGAGGAAGAGGATGGGTAAGAGAGAAGAGGAGGGAGGTTTCCACAGCAACCGCCTCGTCTCCAGGGAAACGTGGAGAGAAATGTCAGCGCAGAGCTGGGGATGGTCCAGGGAAGGGATTGAGTCCCCAGGAGTCATGGGATGGCACAGAGTGGCACCGAGGGACACCTCACAGTGTCACCCATTATGTCACCAGTCCCCCAAACATCCACCTTGTGTAGGGGCAGGATTTGGCTCACCCCAAACTCCGGAGACTGTGACAGCACCGAGACCCTAAACCCAGAACCCCGCTGCCCCTCACATCCCTGCCACAGCCGGGAGGAGGGAACCCCGTTTTGGGGGGGGCTGCCCCCCTCCACTGACCCGCCAGCCCCATTTACCAGCGTGATGGCCTTTGATGGAATAAATTTCCCATGCCTGCTGCTGTATGCTTAATGTAATAAAGGCAGTGAGGATGATTTAGAATAACATTTACGGAGCCGCAGAGTGTCATTTTGATGTGTCTCCCGTCTCCGCTCGCCGGTTATTAAACTGTATTGATTCCCCGGGAGCGGCTGATGTTTATAAATGTCAGGCCTCAGGGAACAGCTAACCTACCCCAGGGCTGCCACACCACACCAAGGAGAAATTGCCCTGGCCTGTAGACACCCCCAGAAGGGGGTTTTGGCACCCTTGACATCATGATGTGCCCAGCACAGGGTGCTTGATGACCCCCTGTGGCACCCAGAACTCCTGATTGTCCCCACAGCACCTCTGCACCATGTCCACACAGCCCTCTATCCATGCTCCCACACTAAACAGCCACCCAGGCATCTCCCCCTGCTCCTGACACCCACCTGCAACACCCATCCATCCACTCATCCATCCGGGACACCCACACAATCACCCACACACCCATCTTACCCCTGGATTCATCCAGCCATACTCCAACACCCATTCCCATAGCATCCATCCCTCCCCATAGAACCCATCCATATCCCCAACACCCATCCTCATAACACCCATTTGTTCCCATAGCATCCATCTATAGCACCAACACCCATCCATCCACCCCCAAATACCTGTCCATCCCCATTGCAGCCATCCACATCCCCAACATCCATCCCCATACACCCATCCATTCCCACAGCACCTATCTATATTGCCAAGATCCTCTATCCATCCCCCAACACCCATCCATCCTCGCAACACCCATCCATCCCTGCACCACCCTTCCATCTGCCCATCCATCTTCCATCTTGCCACCACCCACCTTTCCACTCCCACAGCATCCATCCATCCATCCATCCATCCATCCATCCATCCATCCATCCATCCATCCATCCATGCATCCATCCGTCCATCTCCCACACCCCAGGGACATAGTGACACCCTGCTTGGGGTGTTCCAGCACCAACCATCATCAGCAGTTCACAAAGCCCCAGTTACCCCATGGTCAAACCACTGGTGTTCCACAGGACAGGGGATCACCAGTGGGTGCCAAACCACCTCCTGACTGCTCAGGCACTGTCACCCACCCAGATTTGGAGCCCCTCAAGAACCTGGATACCAGGGAGAGCCAGCCCATAGAATCCCCGCCAGGGGATGTGCTCAGTGGGTCACTTCTGGCCTTTGTTCCTTCCTTGGCATCACACTCCTCCTCCTTGTCCTCACAACCAACAGCCAGAGGATGCAGCAGGCCACCATGCACCCAAATGAGATGGAGGTGGCAGGTGACACTGGAGCAGCGAGTGACTGTGGGAGCCTCATGCCCATGCCACCCCAGGGAGACAGGAACCAAGGTGTGGCAGTCACTCGTCACGGGAATACCTTGACAAAGCCCTGGGGGTAACCCACAGCCAGGCCACACAGCCAGCCTGGGGACAGCCACAGCACTGCACAACCCTGGCACACCCTGCACACACCCACACACCTCTGAACCCAACCACAGACCCCAGCACCCCCTGGCACAGCCACCCCCAGTCCCCCTGGCACAGCCGCGCACTCGGAAGCCGCACACGTGTGCCCACGCAGCGCTGCGCACCCCGCGCGTCTGTCCCAGCACCCACGTGTGCCCACTGCACACAGCCCCACGGGCACCTGCACAACCCCAGGCTGCATGCCATGCATCCCACAGAGCCCTGCCTGCTGCCATGGATCACGCACAGCCGCGGGCACACACCCTGGGATGTACAGCCAGCACCGGGGATACAATGCCCCTTGCCTCAGTTTCCCCATTGTAGCAGCAGGTCCCATAGTGGGCCCCTTGGGAGCCCTCTGTGGGCACACAGACAGCTTGGGTGGGCTCATGACACCCCCAGAAACACCCACATCCCCTCCCCATGGCCACTGTACACACCTGAGCCCACCTGCACAGACCTGCACTCTCTGTCACACCCTGTGTGCCCACACACCCCCACTGCTGCCACTCCCCCAGCCCATGTGCACCCACACCCTGTCACCATCACTGGGGGCAAAGACACCCTAAGCTCCTCTTCCCACACACACAGACACCCACGTGCTTGCACACCCACCTGCACACACCCGGGGGTCGGAGCTGCACCCCTGCCAATGCACACACCCCTCCCTGCACCGCCTGCGGGTGCAACAGCCCCCGAGCGCTGCCCCTTGCACACCTGCACCACACACACACACACACACAGAGCTGCGGTGGAAAAATACACCCTCCAGCCAGCACACACACCAAACCCATCCCTGGGGGCACATACACCTCCTCACCACCATTCTCCATCCCTGCCTGCAAACACCCCCCCCCAGCATTGCTGGGTGCCAGAACACCCTCCTCACCAACAGCCTCACCACACACAGCCTCCCTGGGTCCGGAGACATCACCAACACCCCTCTGCCGACACCCTCCCTTTCCCTGGGTGCAGATACACCCTCCCAGCCACACACACACAGAGCCCCCACCCCGGAGTGCAAATACATCCTCATCACCAACACATGCACCCCATCCCTGGGTGCAGATACAGCCTGCACAGCAACACTCACACCCACACACCCCATCTGTGGGTGCAGATACAGCCCCTCACCAACACCCCTCCAACCCCATTCTTCTGTGCAAATACACCCCTCCTCACCAACACTCCTCCATCCCCAACACCCATCCCTGGGAGCAGATACAGCCTGTCACCGACACCCCCAATCCTCATCCCTGTGTGCAGATACACCCTGCAACACCCACAGCCACCCACCCCATCCCTGGGAACAGATACACCTCCCCACCAACACCCCTCCATCCTCATCCCTGTGTGCAGATACACCCTGCAACACGCCCACTCACAGCCCCCAACCCCGTGTGCACATTCACCCTGCTCATCAACACCGCTCCATCCCCGTCCCTGTGTGCAAATACACCCTGATCACCAGCACTGCTCCATCCCCATCCTATGCCTGGGAGCAGATACACCCCCTCACCAACACTGCTCCATCCTCATTCCCATCCCGGGGTTCAGATACACTCCATCACCCTCACCCCCACTCACACCCACCATCCCTGTGTGCAATTATACCCTGATCACAAACACGGCTGTATCCCCAGCCCATCCCTGGGAGCACCCCCTCACCAACACCCCTCCATCCCCAGCCCTGTGTGCAGATACGCCCTGCTCACCATGAACACCCCTCCATGCCCATCCCCAGGAGCAAGGATCCACACCCTCGCCATCACCCCCGCTCCCGCACAGCATCCCCGGGAGCAGATACACCCCCTTGCCATCACCCACATCCCTCCTAGAGCCCCTCCGGTGCAGCCCCCCCACCCCGGCTCGAGCGGAGGCTGCCGGGCGGTGCCGGGCCGTGCCGGGCCGGGCGGAGGCGGCGGCAGACAAAGGCGGGGCCCTACCTCGATGCAGAGGATCTTGGACCCGGCGGGCACCCACAGCACGGGCGGCCGCGGCCCCGGCGCCGGCACCTGCGGCAGCTGCATGGCCGGACCGGCCGGACCGCCGGCTCCACCGAGGCGGTTCGGCTGAGCTCGGCTGCGCTCGGCTCCACCCGAGACGGTTCGGCTGGGCTCGGCTTAGCTCGGCTCGGCTCGGCAAGGCCGGTCTCGGCTGGGCTGGGTTCGGCTGGGCTCGGCTGGGTTCGGTTCGGCTCGGCCGGATTCGGCTGGGCTCGCGCAGAGGCGCGCGGGGGGCGGGGCACAGGGCGGGGCGGCCGCAGCCCCGCCGAGCCGAGCCGAGCCGGGCCAGGCGAGGGGCGGGGCCTCGCTTGGACACGCCCACCGCCGTCTGGACACGCCCCCGGTCCCCCGACACGCTGGGGGCGGGGCCTGGCTGGGGTTGGGGGGCGAGGGTGGGAACATGGAGGGTGCGCAGGTACAGGGGGTCAGCAGGTACAGGTGAGAGCACAGGTACAGGGGGTGTGCAGGTACAGGGGTGTGCAGGGACAGGGGTGTGCAGGGACAGGGGTGTGAGCACGGGTACAGGGTATGAGCAGGGACAGGGGTGTGAGCAGGGACAGGCGTGAGCACAGGTATAGGTGTGTGAGCAGGTACAGGGGTGTGAGCACAGGTACAGGGGTGTGCAGGTACAGGGGTGTGCAGGGACAGGGGTGTGAGCACAGGTACAGGGGGTGTGCAGGGACAGGGGTGTGAGCACAGGTACAGGGGGTGTGCAGGTACAGGGGGTCAGCAGGTACAGGTACAGGGGTGTGCAGGTACAGGATATGAGCAGGGACAGGTGTGAGCACAGGTATAGGAGGTGTGCACAGGTACAGGGTATGAGCTGGGACAGGTGTGAACAGGTATAGGTGTGTGAATACACGTACAGGGGATGCGTAGATAAGGGGGTGAGCACAGGTACAGGTGGTATGAGCAGTTACAGGGTATGTGAGGTGTGTGAGCACAGGTATAGGTGGTATGAGCAGTTACAGGGTATGTGAGCACAGGTATAGGTGTTTGAGTACAGGTACAAGGGGTATAAGCAGGTACAGGGGGTGAGCACAGGTAGAGGGGTTGCACATAAATGCACATGGGTGTGCTTGTGTGCACAAGCAGATGGGTGTGCACAGACACAGATGTGTGTTCACAGGCACTCATAGGTGTGTACCCAAGCGTACACAAGTGCATACACATGGGTGTGTGCAAGAACAGAAGGAGTGCTCAGGCACAGACATGTGAGCACACACAGGTGTGAGCACACACGGGCGTGAGCACTTACATGGGCACAGGGTGTGAGCACAAGCACACAGTGCCCTGCACTGCTGTATGCACACACACACACGGAGAGGTAGGCACAGCAGTGAGCCCCTATGGGGCATGCACCAGCACATCCATGTGCACACACATGCTCACACACTCACCCCCAATCCCCAAGCGAGGGGCCATGGCAATAGCAATACACACATGCCTGTGCGTGATGAGAATCCCCCGGCAGGGCCTGACCCCAGCCTCCTTTAGGCTGCCAAGGTGGGCTGGTAACTCTCGAACCTACTGAAGTGTGGCCCCGCCGGTGAGAGCACGGCTCAGGAAGCCACATCCCCGCAAACCTCATCCTCCTCTGTCAGCTCCACACGCACACAGCAGGGATTGATATTCATGGGCCCCGGCTCTTTCCCCAGCCAACCCGCGGGCCTATTGATTTTTATTTAGGCGAATAATTAAATATTTATTTTCACTTTGTTAAGCTCGGGAGGTCGGAGCCCACAGAAAGCGCAACAGCACGCGGGCGGCTGGAAAATCGATGCCTCGGTTTGCGGCTGCTGGAAGTGGCTCCCGCGCCTCGGGGAGGTGTCACCAGCCCCCGCCCTGGCTCACCCCGATCCCTCGGTGTCACTTAAGGCTCCCATGACATGGGAAGGTGTCCCCAGGTGCTGCTCCAGCTCAACTGGACCACCTCAGTGTCACTCAATTCTCCCGGGCTGCAGGGAGGTGTCACCAGGCCCTGTCCCAGCTGACCCCGCCGCCCCGGTGTCACTCACCCCTGGCAGTGTCTTCTGCTCGTGCAGGGCACTCTGTGCCTTCAGCGCGGAGTCACGGGCGCAGTAGGTGAGAAAGGCACAGCCTGTGGAGACAGGGAGACAGCATCAGTGTCCGGCCTGCTATTGCCACAGTGCCCTGTGCACACAGGGAGCTGGTGGCACAGCTGATATGGCACTGTGGTGTCTCAGCATCCTGGCATCCAGCACAGTGACACCCAGCACACCAGCACCCTGGGACTGTGACATCCAGCACCCCAGCACCATGGCACTTGACACCCTGGCATCCAGAATCCTGGCCCTGTGGCATCCAGCATCCCAGCACTCTATCACCCTGGCACGGTGGCATTCAGAATCCCAGCAACCCGGCATGGTGGCATTCAGCACCTCAGCACCCTGGCATTCAGCACTCTGGCACCCTGGCAGTATATAACCTGGGATTTGGCACCCTGGCATGGTGGCATCCATCACCTTAGCACCATGGCATCCAGCAACAAGCACCCTGATGATCTGGCACCATGGCATCCAGCACCCTGGCACTGTGGCATCCAGCAGCTCAGCACCATGGCATCCACCATCCCGTTGCACTGACACCCTGGCCCCATGGCATCCAGCATCCTGGTGCCCTGGTACTCCACACCCAGATGGGCACACACAGGGTCACAGTTCACCCCCAGAACAGGGTAGGAGATGGAGCAGCAGGATGAAGGAAGGAGCCAGGGAGGAGCAGGCAGCACATGGGCAGTGGCACTCTGGCCCCAGCCCTGGGGAAAGCCACAACCCAAGTCCTCCAGGAAGCAGATCTCCAGGTGTCGAGGCTGTGCACCCTCTCTTGCCAGCACAGTTCTCCCAGCCTAAGCATCCTCCTCGGGATGAGATTCGTGTGGTGAAGGCACTCGGGCTCCTTCGACATCATGGCGCTTTGGAAATCGGGAATACGCCTGGGGTGAGGTTTTCCCACGCTGACTCACGCTGCCGAGCCACTCGCTCGCAGAGCTGGCAGCAACGAGCGAGCCCTGGGGACAGGGTCCGGTCCTCTCTGCTCCGTCTCTCCTGAAGCATTCCTGGTGCCTGTGCCACTGCTGCACCGCTCCCTCCCTGAGGGCTCCCCCCCAATTTGCTGGGGTCACATCCAAAAGCATCTGAAAGTGATATTAAAACAGCAGCAAAACAGTTTCCCTTCAACAAAGTAAATATTTAATGAATAAAATTGACATTGATGCATTTTTAATATTGGCACAATTAAATCCGCCAGCTGATTAAGTATTAATAACTCTTAATAAGTACAATCAGCGTGCCTGGGAGGAGAGGGAGCATGGCGGCAGGGCGGGGGACGCTGCGGGATGGGGTCCCTCGCCCGCCTTGGGGTGTTGGGGATATCTGCCCTCAATGGAGAGCAAGGAGAGATCCCCCTGGATCAACACTCTGGGAGATCAGCACAGCAGCTCGCCTCAGTGCCGGTGCCATTTCCAGTGTTTACCATCTGTAATCATGTTGGCTTCCTGCTCTCCGCTCTTCTTTCTCTCTTTTTTTTTTTTCCCCTGTTTTTCCTGCAGGCGACAATGTAGACGGTGCCCGGGCATTCTGGAGAAGTTGGGAGGGCTGGTGCAGGAGTGGTTCTGCTCGGGAGGCTCGCCGGGAGGGAGGATGCCGTTCAAATCAGAGGAGCGTCCGCAATTAAATCATGCGGCTGGGCCGCAGGCGTTGAAGCCCGCGCTGGAGGAAGCGCAGGGGGAGCCTGGAAGGTGCAAATCCCATTGATCCAGGCACAGAAGCGGCTTCAGAGACACCTGGGGAAGTGCTGGGGGCCAAAAGTGCCAAAAGTGACAGAGTCCAGGCGGCTGCCCCACAGACGAAGGGCATCGACACGGCAGCAACCACAAACGCCAAGTTCTGGCTTCCCAGGATAGTCCCAGCGAAGCAGGTGCTGGCTGTGGCACAGGGGTTTGGTGACAGCTTGTGGCTCCTCTCTGGGGACACCTGGGGTGTGCTGACCCTGCTCTGGCACTGCACAGCACAGCTCTTGGGTGGGGGGTCCTGTGGAGACCTCGGCGGTGCCTGTGTGTCCCCCTGGGTGTGTCACTGCTCCTCATGCCGTGCCACCGGGCCACAGCACCCGGGACACACTGCAGAGATGGCACTGTGTCCCCAGCCTGTGCCACCCCCTGGGTGTGTCACTGCTCCTCATGCCGTGCCACCGGGCCACAGCACCCGGGACACACTGCACACATGGCACGTCCCCATCCACAGAGGGGTGTCTGTACCCCAGGGGTGCTCCAGCTCCCGGGGTGCACAAACTCATGTGGCTGTGCTGATGCCAGACAGGTGCCCCCAAGGCAGGCAGATGTTCTAAAATCCATTGCAGTGCTCCCTGCCCTGTGATGCTCTGGTCCCAGGGGTGCCCCCAAGCCAGGGGGGCCATATATCCAAATATATCCATATATCCAAACATTCCATACTGCGGTGTTCCCACCTCAAGGTGCTCTACCTCAAGGTTTCCTCCAACTTAGGAATATCTTCACCCCAAAGGTTTCCACTCCTCAGGGTGCCCCATACTTATGGGTGTAGCCTCCACATGAAGGATATCTCCACCTCAGGTGTAACTCAGCTGAGGGGTGCCCCATATTTGGGTACCCCACCTCAGGGTGTCCCACCTTAGGGACATCTCCATTTCAGGGCTACATCACCTCACAGGTACCCCATAGCAGTGTCTCTGACCTCAGGCATACTTTCAGATCATGGTGCCCCCTCTCAAAGCATCCCAGCTGTACCTCAGGGTGCTCCACCTCACGTTATCCCACCTCATGGGTGCCTCCACCTCGGGCATGTCCCACCTTAGAGGTATCCCAGTCTTGGAATGCACCATCTCAGGATGTCCCACTTGAGGGGTACCCTCATCTCAGGGCACCCCACCTCAGTGGTGGCCCACACTTAGGTACCAAACCTCAGGTTGTCCCATCTGATAGGGAAACCACATTTCAGGAGTGCCTTTGCCTCAGGGATATCCTACCTCAGGCTGTGCCATATCAGGGGTGCCTCACATTGGGTATCCCTTTGTCAGGATGATCCATCTCCGGCTGTCCCACTTGAGGGGTACCTCACCTCAGGGGTATCCCACCTGAGGGACAGGACCCCTCACCTGAGAGGTTCCCCCCCCCCCAGTCTGTCCTGCCTCACAGGTGGCCCATACTTCGGTGCCACATTTCAGTGACGTCCCACCTGAGGGGTCCCCCATCCCAGGACACTCCTGGTGTCCTCAGGGTGTCCCATGAGCACGGTACCTCACTGAGGGTGCCCCCCACACCTCAGTACATCCCACCAGAGCAGTGCCTCACTGAGGGTGTCACCCACACCTCAGGACATCCCACCAGAGCAGTACCTCACTGAGGGTGTCACCCACACCTCAGGACATCCCACCAGAGCAGTACCTCACTGAGGATCGCCCCCCATCTCAGGGTGTCCCATTACAGCAGCACCTCACTGAGGGTGTCACCCACACCTCAGGGTGTCCCATCAGAGTGGTACCTCACTGAGGGTGCTCCCCACCTCAGGGTGTCCCACCAGCATGGTACCTCACTGAGGATCCCCCCAACCTCAGGGTGTCCCACTACAGCAGTACCTCACTGAGGATCCCTCCATACCTCAGGGTGTCCCACCAGAGTGGTACGTCACTGACGGTGCCCCCCCATCTCACAACATCCCACCACAGCAGCAGCTCACTGAGGGACATCCCCACCTCAGGACATCCTACCAGAGTGGTACTTCACTGAGGGTGTCCCACCAGAGCAGTACCTCGCTGAGGATCCCCCCACACCCCAGGGTGTCCCACCAGTGCAGTACCTCACTGAGGGTGCTCCCCACCTCAGGGTGTCCCACCAGCATGGTACCTCACTGAGGGTGCTCCCCACCTCAGGGTGTCCCACCAGCATGGTACCTCACTGAGGATCCCCCCAACCTCAGGGTGTCCCACTACAGCAGTACCTCACTGAGGATCCCTCCATACCTCAGGGTGTCCCACCAGAGTGGTACGTCACTGACGGTGCCCCCCCATCTCACAACATCCCACCACAGCAGCAGCTCACTGAGGGACATCCCCACCTCAGGACATCCTACCAGAGTGGTACTTCACTGAGGGTGTCCCACCAGAGCAGTACCTCGCTGAGGATCCCCCCACACCCCAGGGTGTCCCACCAGTGCAGTACCTCACTGAGGGTGCTCCCCACCTCAGGGTGTCCCACCACAGCAGTACCTCACTGAGGATGCCCCCCCACCTCACAACATCCCACCAGAGCAGTGCCTCACTGAGGGGTCCCCCACACCTCACGATATCACACCAGAGCGGTGCCTCACTGAGGCTCCCCCCCCCGTCTCACGACATCCCACCAGAGCAGTACCTGAGGGGTCCCCCCCACCTCACGACATCCCACCAGAGCCGTGCCTCACTGAGGATCCCCCCCACCTCAGGGTGTCCCACCTCACCTCAGGACAGCCCCCACCTCAGGGTGTCCCACATCAGGGCATCCCACCCGGGGGGGTGCCCCGGCCCGCCGCCCCCGCACCTTTGTGCATGCCGGTGAAGCGATCCTTGAGCACGGTGAGCTCGTAGATGCGGCCGAACTCCTCGAAGAGCGGCTTGAGGTCGCTCTCCTCCAGGTTGCGCGGAATCTGCCCCACGAACAGCTTGATGGCGTCGTGGTCCTTCATGGCGATGGCGCCGGGCGGGCGGCTCAGCCCGTTCACCCGGCCGCTGTTCGCGGTGCTGAACGCCGCCCCCGCCGCCTCGCCCGCCGCCGCCGCCGCCATGGCCCGTTCCGCGCCCCGCCCCGCCCGACCGGCACCGCTCGGCACCGCCCGGCACCGCTCGGCACCACTCGGCACCGCTCGGCTCGCCTCGGCACCGCTCGGCACCGCCCCGCTCGGCACCTCTCGGCTCGGCTCGGCTCGGCCCGCGCCCGCCAGCGGGCCCGTGACGTCAGCCGGACGGCCCCGCCCAGGGGTGCTGTATTAGCATAATGAGGGGGCGGTGGCCAATCAGAACCTCGAGGCGGAAAGAGGGGCGGGGTGCGTCCAGGCTCCGCCCACTGCTGCGCCCTGCCGGGCTCACGCCGGACCCCCCCCGCTCGTCACCCTCCCGTCCATGGCCCGCCGTGTCCCCCCATTCGGCCCCTGTCACCCCTATCGCTCCCGTCGTCCCCATCACCCCCGTCATCCTCCATCAGCCCTCGTCATTACCATCACACACCCCCCCGCACCCCCCCCACCACCAGAATCCTTATCATCCCCCATCACCTCCCGGCATCCCCATTACCCCCATCACCCCCATCACCTTCCCCCATCATCCCCATCATGCCCACCACCTCCCATCACCTCCCATCACCCCCATCCTCTCCATCACCCTCAGTCTCCCTCCCCATCCCTCCCATCACTTCCTATGACCCCCATCACCCTCTGTCATGCCCCACCACCCCTCATGCCCCTCATATCCCCCCATGTGCCCCCTTTCCCCTCATCCCCCATCACCCTCATGACCACCTATGTCCCTCCCTTTCCCCCATCTCCCCATCATCCCTCAGCACCTCCATCCCCTCACCCCCCTCCATCCCCCTTTCGCCCCATCATCCCCCCAACGCCAGCCAGGGCTGTCCAAGGAGCAGAGCAGCCTCCCACCTTCCCCCCTGCAGCCCTTTAGCAGCACCCAAACTTAACCCCTCTCTGCTCCCCACCTCAGAGCAGGGTGTAAACGCACACAAGAGGCTCAAAAAGGGTCAATTTGAACACC
The DNA here is from genome assembly GCF_035770615.1 of Melospiza melodia melodia. Taxonomy (NCBI): domain Eukaryota; kingdom Metazoa; phylum Chordata; class Aves; order Passeriformes; family Passerellidae; genus Melospiza; species Melospiza melodia. The sequence continues at coordinate 2,758,597 of NC_086208.1, forward strand.
TCGTTGAGTTTTTCGCCTCCATGGACCCCACCCTGCCCCTGTTGCCCCCCTGGGGCTGCCCCAGAAGGGGGAGGAGGAGAGCACTTCCCTCCTGCATCCCATGTCACCCCGAAAGATCTGTAATTAGACTGAGCAGCTTTAATACCTGGTGTTGTCGTTAATTAATTAATTAGTCCCAAAGCAGCAGCCAGGTGGGGGGAAGCCTGGCTTCCCCAGCGCGCTGCCTCGTGCGTGCAGGGGCTTGTGAGTGTGGGAAGGGCTGTGAGCATGTGCCACTGTGTACATGTGTGTGTGAGCGTGTGTGCAAGCACGTGCAAGTCTGCACAAACGTGTGCATGCATGTTCAAGCATGTGCGTGAACATACAGGTGCTGCAAGAGTGCACATGAGTGTGTAAGTGCGTGCAAGGGTGTGCACAGCACATGTGTGAGTCTGGGCAATGATGTGTGGGGGCATTTGCACATGTGTGCAGGTGTGCAGGTGTGTGCAAGCATGTACAGGAATGTATGGGCTTGCAAGGACCCATATGCACATGTGTGCAATGGCCTATATGCACAAGTGTGCAAGGACTCCCTTGATCATGAGTGCAAGTGTGTGTGTAGACGTGAGTGCAAGTATGTGCATGAGGGACACACATGCACGTGTGTGCAAGTGTGCAAGGCTCCATATGGTGTGCAGGCATGTACACAAGTGTATGCACGCAAGCACCTATATGCACATGTGTGCCAGTTTGTGCACGAGGACCCACATGCACATGTGAGCGAGTGCATTTGTGCATGTGTGAGTGCACCCGTGCAAGGATCCTTAATGCATGTGTGTGCACGGGTGGATGTGAGGACCCACAACCACGTGTGTGCAAGTGTGTGCTCACAAGCACACACGTGTTTACAAGCGCACACACACAATGCCCACAGCGCACACGTGTTTACAAGCACACACATAACACACCCCGAGTATTTACACCTTGCACACACGCTTGCAGTCACACACCCGATGCACACACGTGTTTACAAGCACACACACACGATGCCCACAGCGCACACGTGTTTACAAGCACACACATAACACACCCCGAGTATTTACACATTGCACACACACTTGCAGGCACACACCTGATGCACACACGCGTTTATAAGCACATACATATGATGCCCACAGTGCACACATGTTTACAAGCACATAGATATGATGCCCACAGCACACATGTGTTTACAAGCATATAGATATGATGCCCACAGCGCACACATGTTTACAAGCACACACATAACACACACCAAGTATTTACAAGCACGCACATAACACACACCGAGTACTTACACCTTGCACACATGCTTGCAGGCACACACCTGATGCACACACGTGTTTACAAGCACATACATAACACACACCAAGTATTTACAAGCACGCACATAACACACCCTGAGTATTTACACCTTGCACACACGCTTGCAGTCACACCTCCAATGCACACACGTGTTTACAAGCACATACACATGATGCCCACAGTGCACACGTGTTTACAAGCACATAGATATGATGCCCACAGTGCACACGTGTTTACAAGCACACACATAACACACACACCGAGTATTTACACCTTGCACACATGCTTGCAGGCACACACCCGATGCGCACACGTGTTTACAAGCACATACATAACACACACCAAGTATTTACAAGCACACACATAACACACACACCGAGTATTTACACCTTGCACACACGCTTGCAGGCACACACCCGATGCACACACGTGTTTACAAGCACACACACGCCATGCACACAGGTGCCCGCCGCTGCGAGTGTGTCCCAATAAACTCCCCTGGCTGGTGCCGGTGCCCACGGGTGGGTTTGGGACGTGTGGAGCACAATCCTGCCGGAATCCGGGGGCTTGGCGGCTGCTCCTCGCCGCCGCTTGGGTTTATTTTTAAACCCGTTGGCCCCGAGTGATTCACACGCTGCCTGTTCCCTGTTCCCTGCTCCCCGGCAAGTTTTACACGACCAAAATAGATGTTCTGGAAGGAACGGGCCACCCGGCAAAGCCGCGGCGGGGAGAGCAGGGCGCTCCCGGGATCCCGGCCCGTCCGGGGCTGGAAACGTCACCGAGCCACCTCCGTGAGGGCGGGTTTGGGAAAATGCTGGTGCAGACACCCTGGGAAATGGGATCGTGGGGGATGTTTAACCTGGATCACACCAGGCTTCAGTATTGGGGGTCCTCCGTGGGTATCCCAAGCCCTGGGGGCTCTCACACCTGGTTATGGGGGAAAGGGAGCCCAGCAAGGCAGAAGGGAGGGTGGAATGAGGGCAGGGAATGGGATAGCATCATCTGTGGGAACAGAGCAACATTCTTTTGAACAGAACACCCATCCCAAAGCCAGGGTCCTGCTTGCCCCAGCCCTGCTGGCAGCAGCTCCCTGCAGTAACAAAAGCACCCAGCCAAAGTACCACGTTACAGCACGTTGGGAAGGGAAAAAAAGGGAAAAAAATCTGATTTGTAAAAATAGGAGGCAGTAATAACTGTTAATTCGCTATTTTTAATTTCAATTTCAGTCATGAAAGGTTTCCATCTATAACAGTGTATCTCACTCACTCAAGACCAAGACACACATAAAACAGTCCCAGCCAGCCAGGATTTCTCCCTGACAGATTCCCTGCTTTCAGATGAATGCCGTTTCCAGCACGGCAATCCCAGCCATGGAAGGACAACAATCACACCTGTCCCAGATCTGTGGGACAGCAGCAACACTGGTTTCTTCTCCAAGGTAAACACCATTGAAACCAACCCCTCTGGATGGAGGAGACCTGGAGCTGAGCTCCCCACCCTGAGAGTAACAGAGCAGGAGGAGGATGGGTCAGATGGCCAAATCCCAGGCAGAGGTGACAGCCTGAAGAGCTGAGCAGAGATTTTGTAGTGTCCATGCACCACTCAGCAGATTTGCAAGGGCTCCTCAGAGGGGCTCCAGGGTGTCATCTGCTGAGGAAAAGTCACAGGAGGTGGCAGCAACCAGGGTTTAGGGCAGCAGAGGTGGTGGCTTGCAGGCCTGGCCATCAGAGGAGACAGAAGGGACAAGGACAGGACCTCACAGCACAATGTGACTGCAGAAGCAAACTCTGGGACAACAGCAGAGGCTAAGCACAGTTCATCCAGCTGAGCAGGCACCCTGCAAACTCCAGAGCTGCCAGGATGATGCTTTTCCAATAGCATCTCTGGAGCAAGCCCTACCCATCTCCTGCTAACCCTTGCACAGTGTCCCAAGCCCCAGATGAGCAGGAATAGGCACCTTTTTCCTCTTTGGGGTCATTTATTTATAGATTTAAAGAAATAAAAATAGAAAAAGAGGTAAAAAGTGCATGCCGAGGCAAAAGAAATGTTCATTGTAATGAAGCCAGAGCAGAGGGTGGGGTGGGAAGGGGTCCCTCTGCCCTTCTGAGGGGGGAACATTCCTCCTGCATGCACAGAGACAGGGCAGTGGGGCTCTCCTTCAAACCTCGCCAAATTCATGCTCACAGTATCCAACGTAGAGAGGCTGTGCCTGGACACCACGCCTGGGAAGAGAACAGAAGGATGGCATCAGGGAGAGGGCACAAGCAGAGACACCACCAGGTCTGAGGGTGTCCAGTGGCACAGGGTGGCTGTGGGTGTCCCGTTTCAGGTGTGACAAGGAGAGAGTGGTTTTCATCCCTGTGCTTATAAACTCAGTTTTTTGCTCATGTGTGGGAGCACGGGGTGAGGACAGGTTTCCTGGGGAAGCTGGTGCTGCAAGAGGAGTGGCAAGAGCTGACAAGTCCCCTCCTTCCTCAGCACAAAGCCCTCTCCTCGCCAGAGCCACCAGCCCACGCCAGCAGCAGGAGCGCTCCTCCAGCGCTGCACAAAGCAAGCTCTGCCCACGCACAGGCAGCACAAAACCCAGGGCTTTCCAGAGGAACAAGGGTCACTCTGCAGCAGGGCAAGCCCCTCTCCCTCCTGCCCTCCCAGGGTTGAGCCCAGAGCAGCAGGGCAAGGCTGTTGCCCCAGGATGGTTACCCGAGCAGCGTGCAGCGGAACTCCGCCAGCCGGGCGTACGCGTCCTGCACGTTCCCAACAGTCTCATTGCTCCAGAGTCTCTCAGCTACGGCCCCAGCTCTTGGCCTTGAAGACAAGGGACAGGCAGTCAGGACAGGGGGGAGCTCACAAGATTCTTACTTGAAGCCCTGAACTCCCAAGCACTTTCCTAATCAGTGTCCTTCCACACACAAAGGCTTCAGAGTATCCCAAGATCCGTTCCTGGACATGTGCCCATCAGGAGCAGACCAGGGTGACAGCACAGAGGGGTGTTAAACACAACCTGGTTGCAGCAGCAGGTTGTTACAGCTTTGCAAACTCCCATTTCAGCCCAGTGAAGCTGTTACCAGCACAGCACCAGCAGGTTGTTACAGCTTTGCAAACTCCCATTTCAGCCCAGTGAAGCTGTTACCAGCACAGGGAGGACAGGGACAGTCACCATGTGCAGACCAAACCCATGAGTTCAGCCCACGACACTCGATGGCAAAGAAAAGGGATGCAAGCCCAGCCCCACACAACCCAAGTGACCTCCCTGTGGTCTCTCTTACCAGAGCCTGGGGGTCAGGTTGGTGACATCCACATATTCACCCCACATGCAGGCCTCGCCACCGATCACCAGGGCCTTCTGCTCAGGGCTGCCTGTGGAGGGGACAGCAAAACAGCCACTCCTGGCACTGCACCTGAGTGCCAAGGCAGCTGCCATGCAGAAAGGGGAACAGGGAACACACCTTCAAACATCAAGGGCTCCACCTTATATGCTTTTATCCAGTCCTGCCCGTAGGAGATGCGGTTGAGGTACCAGGGAGCAGAGAGCAGAGCCCTGTAGCCAGACCTGGTGACATTGGCAATCTCGTTCAGGTACTGCAGGTCGTTCTCCTTCCACACGTGGATGATGGTGTCAGGCCTCAGCTGAGGAGCACAGGTGAACACAGGGCAGGGATCAGTGCAGTGACAGGAGCATCACCTGCTCCCCTGAGCAGAGTGCCCTGACCCCTCCACACCCCTAAAAGGAAGCTGAGGCAGACTTGGGCTTCATTTTTGAGCCACTCCCCATCTGGTTTGCAGGAACATTTGCAGTGTGTCCTGGGAAGGGTAAAAGCCTGCACCCTAGAGCAAGCAGAGCATTGGCAGCAGTGTGACAAAGCCAAGATGAGGGCAGCTCACTGGCAGCACCATCTTGAGACCGACCACACTCCCACTGCAGAGTAACACCCACCAGCCCCAGAGCACACAGTGTGTCAGGGGGTGCTGGCACTGCTCACCCCAGCACAGCCCCCCCCAGAGCACACAGTGTGTCAGGGGGTGCTGGCACTGCTCACCCAGCACAGCCCCTCCAGAGCACACAGTGTGTCAGGGGGTGCTGGCACTGCTCACCCAGCACAGCCCCCCCCAGAGCACACAGTGTGTCAGGGGGTGCTGGCACTGCTCACCCAGCACAGGCAGCTCTCACCTTCACGTCGTTGTCAAACACCTCCTGCCACACAATATAACCTTTGCCAAGGGAAGAGACGATGTCCAGAAGCCTGGAGGGGGAAAAGTACCAAGTTTTGGGTGATCTCACTGATTTCCCTCTTTGGTGGTTACATACAGCCTAAGGAGCAGCACAGATATTCCCAACACCCTCAGCAGGATGTGGAGGTGCTTCTGAAGGAGAAGAGAAAGAGCACAGCCCCTTATGGGGCTTCTTTCTCCTCAGCCCCAGGCTTTTTTGTGGTCAGTCTCCCACTAAAATGCTCCCTTTTGGGGTCAGGGAGACATGACCAACAGGGAAGCTCCTGGAAAGGACATCTGGTGTCCCCAGGACAGGAGACATTTGAGCTGGTCACACAGTGCAGCAGCAGGCCCTGGATGTCCTGTCCTTACCTCTGGATGTAGAAAGACTCTAATTTTTTGTAATCTTGACCAAGGCCCATCTGAACCATGAAAGCACGGATTTCTGGATTGGATTTCCTGTGCACCAAAGAGAAGAAATAAAACCATTGCAACCTTAGCTTTGCAGTAAGGTCAAGGCATGGTCAAGACCTTCCCACATCAGTCCAAGGCTTACCCAGGTATTCCAGATCTGTGGCTGGACCATCACCAGCACCAGCAGCTCCCAACATTCAGCATCACCATGAGCACAGAAATCCCAAAAATCCCAAGCACCACCACTACCCCTGCCCTGGGAGACCAGGACACCAAAGCTCATGACCAAGAATCTACGGGTTGGGACTCCAATCCCAAATACTTACCCCCAGCCCCCATCCAGACTGATCTCAAACTCACCAGCACGTGAAATCCACCTCATCACCACCGAGGTGGAGATAGAAGTCTGGGAACACAGCGCTGATCTCTTGGAACAAACTGGTCACAAACTGGTAGGTGCTGTTAACAATGGGGTTGATGGGCCCATAGACTCCAGAAGGACCCTGGCCCACATAGCAGGGAGTCAGGAGGCCTGGAGCACCTGATGATAACAAATGCAGGATGGTGAGGAAGGGGCAAAGTGTGGCCATATCATCCTCTACAATGCCCCTCAATCCACAACTTAGGGCCTGTCAGGGGACAGGAATGGAGGGACAGCCACAGTTCCAGCTGTGACCACACATACGGAGAATTCTAACATGGGCCCTGTCATTTGGAGGCAGGGAAAGGAGAGAAAAAAAACAGTGGAATGTTATCCTGGAGCTTCTTGCACTTCTAGACATAGGAGACACAGTCCCTGGAGCAGATAGCAGTGTGTCAGGACTGGGACACAGCTGAGCAGAGCAAGAAAGCTTGGCCAGCTGCACCCTCAGTTAAACACAAGATCCTTGCAATAAGCCATGATCTTAGTTTTGAAAGAGCAGATGCTCCCATAACAAAACCACCCAGCTTGGACCCAAGAAAAGATGGAAATGTTTCCCTTTGAATTTTGCTCTTGAAGTTGGACCACTGGGTCCCACATCCCCCAAATAACGGTTTGCTCCTCATCAAAGGCAGCCTGTGGGACACTGCTGCCCACACCCAGCTTTTAGGGTGCAGACTGCAGCACCCATTCCTGCCCCTGGGACAGCTCCAAGCCTCCTCAGGGCAGCAGCAGGCAGGGTGTGCTCCTCACCTGGCCCCCAGGAGAGCGTGTGGCCGGGGGTGTCGAACTCGGCGATGACTCGGATGCCGCGCAGCCGCGCGTACTCGATGACGCTGCGCACGTCGCTGGCTGTGTACACGTGGGTCATGGCATTGAAGGCCCCCTGGGACACAGGAAAGCTCAGCGCCTTGCTCAGGAGCAGAGGCAGGGATCTGCTCATCTGAACTGGGCTTTACATGGTGATCATTACCTGCTTGCTGAGCTCTGGGAACGTGGAACTCTCATAGGGGAATGATGGGTCGTCCACAATGTGCCAGTGAAACACATTGAACTTGTTGTAAGCCATGACATCCTGGGAAGGAACAGGACAAAGATGAACATGTCCCATCCCTTCTGAAAGGTCACCCAGCTTGACACAGATAGAGAACAAGGTCCTCCAGCTCCAGAAGGACAAGGCAGAGTCCCTAAATGCTACCCAGGATCCAAGAGAGATTGAGACACCTCTCTCTAAACACAAAAGTTGCACAGGGTCGGAATACTTCTGCTTAGTAAAATCCCAGTTCTCCCTGTAACTGAGCCACTGGTGGAGATCTGGGAGTTTTATTCTGCTTGGGATGGGCAGAGAACCACCACCCACCTTTGCCAGTATTTTCCCTTGCCCTAGAAACAACTCAGCCCTGAAGAGTAACCTGGACTGCAGGGATCCAAAATATCTCAGAGTGTTCTTTTTAACAAAGGCAGCTGATAAATCACCCAAACAAGGGAGCTCAGTTGTCACAGGGGAAGGGACACCCAATTAAGCCATTTCATCTCCCAGCATGGATGTCCTACCAGAGTTTCCAGGATAGCTTTCAGAGGCAGGTAGTGACGAGAGGTGTCCAGCAACAGTCCCCGGTGAGGGAAGCGGGGAAAGTCCACGATTTCTGTCTCATTGATGTAGTACTGCACACAGAAGACACGAGGAAGATGTGAGCAGCATGTTGGACAAATGGCCATTAGCAAGAGGCACTGAGGGTCACCATTGTCCCCAGGGCTGGCAGGACAGAGGTGCCCTCGCTGCCCAGAGTGCAGTGTCCAGAAAAAGCTGCAGCACTTCTTTACCCACTCAGAAGGCAGGGATCTGGCTGGATCCATGAACTTGGCCCTTGCCAAGGCCGTGCCCACTCATCCCAAGCATCCCAGCAACCTCAGTCTGTCCCCATTGGGGCTGGGGCACTATGGGGAGCTGCCTGCCCCCAGGGGATGAGGCCAGGACTCACCATGCCATTTTCATCTCTCCCAACAAGCTGGCTGAATGTTTCCAGGCCTGCAGGAAAACACACAGCCCCTTTGTCAGCACAGACACCCCCAAAGGAGCAGAGCTCAATTAACAAAGTCTATGGAAAGAGAGAGGCACTGGAGACATCCCCACAGGCCCGAGGCAGGGAGAGTGGGAATGCCCTGTGGGAAGCACAGCTCACCTCGGAGAGCTCCCCAGATGGTCTCTGCTGAGAGCAGCATGGAGCCTTTGGAGACAGACAGCTTATCTGAAAAACAGCATCAGGGGGATGTCCCACACTGCCACGACAGCACTGGGCAGGGCTCAGTACAGAACTGCACCCCCAGACCCCAGAGAACTGAATTTTGGCCCTCTCTTGCTGTTTTAATCCTCTCTCCACTGCTTTATCAGCACCCTCAGGAATGACCCTCCTGCCCTGCCCCAGTGTCTCAACAGCAGGGAATTTATGCCCTCCCCAAATCCAAGGGTAACTGCACAGTGCTACTTCCCAGTGACAGGCACAGAAACAGCCACATTCCCTCTCACTCCCAACCCTGTCACTTACAGCTCTCGCTGGAGTCCAGGCTGGGAAACCCATCACAGCCTGGAGTGGAAACATAGACGAGAAGACTGGCGCAGGGTGTTTCCCAGGACGGCTCATTCTCTGCAAAGGACACAGACCGTGCACATCAACCCCATCCCAGCTCTTTTCCCTGCTTCCAAGCCTACCACCATCCTCCCAGCCCAGCTAGGGATGGAGGCAGACACAGGCATCCCTTCCTGCACCCCAAAACAGACACCATGGTGCTCAGCAGGGGTTAATTTCAACACAACCAAGCAGAACATGAGCTGATCCCAACCTGCGAGGAAGCCCACAAGGAAGCTTAAAGGAGCACACAAGAGAGGAGAAACATCAAAATACAGACTAGCAGCAGCCCCTGAAGTTTCCTGGACACCAGCCCTGGCTCTTACACTACAGCCATGGCTAGAGAAAGCTTCTCCAGGAGGGTGAAGAGCTTCTTGTTTCCAAGACCTCCCGGCACTGCAAAAAACTACAAGCCCAAGAGCTCTGCTCTACCCAAACTTCTTGGGTAGGGCAAAGAAAACATGAATGTTTCCACCTTCCTTTTAAAAAGGGTGGAAAATGAAGCTGCTAAACTGGGCTGAGTTAGAGGCGATCAAAAGGTCTCACCCAGCTCAGAAAGCTCCCAACTGACTTCACCTTCTGCAGAGCAGGTCCCAGGTGTAGCAGCCAGAGAAATGAACCCAGTCACATTTAGACCTCAAGCAGGAGCTCTGGGCACACTTCCCTAACTGAAGAGCACTTCCAAGGATGCACAAGCCTGAATTCCCACTTGAGTCACTCCCCCATTCCAAATGGATACTCAACCTTCATTGGGGTACAATGGACTTAGAGCAGTCAGTTGCCAGAAGGAACATGGGGTGGCAGGGTGGGACCCTGCTCATCCCAGCCAAGGTCTGTACCTACACCCCACAGCATTCCCAAAACAGCCAAAGCTCAATGTGGTCACTGAAAATAAGGAGTTTGGCTTTGAATGAACCAAGAGCACCAAGAAGTTTCCAGAGAGACTGCGGCACTGCCAGCATTTCAGAGAAATGCAGAGAGCCCCTGCTCCACAGCTCACAGGAGCTCACAGAAATCCCGATTTCTCCATGAAGGGATGACGAAACCTCTGCAGAGAGAAGGAAAACAGCTTGAAGCCAGCCCTGTTTTGAGCTTTCCTCTCGGCTGCAGACAAGCTGGTAGCCAAGGCAACCTCACAGATGTGCAAGCAGCACAGCAAGACCTGCTCCCTCCGCTCGGGAAGGCGGCAGCTCACCGGGAACAGCCGCTCCCAGGCCTGGCAGCACTCATTCTGCTGAGGAGCCCCCACAGAATTGGTCCCACCATCACACACCGTGGTTGAACCTGCTGGCTGAGGTGCTTCCCAACCCAAACACGGCCCCCAAAGCCAAGGTGCAGACAGACATCACCACCAACCACACCTGCAAGGCAGCCCAGCCAGAAAATGCTTTCTGCCATTTATTTCCTCTATTAATACAAATTATTTCCTTTCATCCAAGGTTTTCACTGCCTGTTCTTACTAACCACCCATGTGGAAAAAAACAACCAAAAAAAAAAAATGAAGGAAAAGAGGGGAAAAAAGGCCTTAAAATAATTTGTGTAGCTTGAACATCAGAAAGCAGGGCATATGGAAAGTGATGAGTGTGAGCTGGATCTTGTGATCGCAGTGTTGCTCCAAGTGATTTGATGGTCACATTTCCCCTCTGAGTGGAACAGGAGAGCGTGAATAATTAGATCAGCTGTTTTTAGTTCCTAGCAGCAAAAGAGAACCAAGAGGAGTCTTTCTGGCTCTCAAATCAAAATTTATTTCTACTTCTACTCACAAGAGTTGAAGAAATAAAATAAGCCAAAGGGTTCTCTGTTTCAAACCTGATTTTTTCAAAGTATGATGTACTCAAGACAAAGCCAAGCGCTTCCAACACTGCCACCCTTCTCTGCTTTGATCAGCAGCGACAGAGTTCACACTGACATTTAAAACACTCAAAAGCAGAGTTACTAGCTCTTTTTGATGAATGAAGTGCTTCATACTCCCTGCATATAGCACTTCAGGCTGCAGCAGACCCACGCAGCTACTGAGCGTCCCTGCATGTCGGCTCCACAGCCAAGAGATTTCCTGCAGCTCATCCCAGGCAAGCAATGGGTGCTGTCATGAAGAAGTCTGGGTTCAAGAAACCTTTAGAGCCTGTCCTATAGCAAATCCAGACTCTCAAAGCTTTTGCCTTTCCTCATCTTATCCTACAATTTCAGGATTAATCCAGGAGCTAATCCCTCCCTGGCAGAAAAGCCATGCTGCCTCAGGACTTTCAGCAGCTCCACTTTGGCAGAGGTGTCCTGTGGCACAAGTATGTACTTGGAAGAACACACACAAAGCAGCAAGTCTTTCCTCAAGGTGAGACCTCACACAGGCCACCGAGAGCTGCTACGAATGAGAACAGCCAAGACTGAGCAGTAACCCTGAAGCAGGAATGGCTGCAAGACTGGGAGCAGCTCTCCCTGCAGCCACAAGAGAAGGAAGTGAAATGAGAGATTAACACTACCTGGAGGAAGCAAAAAATTAAATAGAGAAAACTCTTGATAGCGAGAGCCGAAATCCTGGCAGAAGGACAACTAGTGCCGTGCCAAACTCGATTAGATTCCTTCCACACGTGCCATAGGCATTGCTCTCCAAATCCCAACCCATCGCTGCCCTTGCCACCGGACTCCATCCAAGCCACAACTCCCACCCCACCTGCCGCCGCAGAACTGAGGGGAGGCACACGGCCACCAAACCCCGCGGTCTGACCCCAAAATTAGGAGGGTGTGGGGGGCTGTTTAAGCTCAAAGCCACGGAGAAAAAGGGTCAGCGCCCGCCGCGGCCCTCACCGGTGGCACGGCCGAAGAGCAGCGGCCAGTACCGCTGGAAGGCGGCGTCCAGCACGGCGCAGCCCGGCCCCACGGCCGAGCCGTCCGCCACGGCGAAGCGGAACCGGCGGGCCGGCACCGGGCAGCGGCCGCCGCCGGGCGGGAAGCTCTGGGCCTGGGGCTGCGGCCATACGGCCCCCGCCGGGCCCGGCAGCAGCAGCGGCGGGAGCAGCAGCAGCCGGAGCAGCGACAGCTGCAGCGCCCGCGCCGCCGCCATGTCGCGCCCGAGCCTGAGGGAGGCGGCACCGCCCGACAGCGGGGGGCCGGGCGGCCGCGAAATGGCAGCTCGGGCCCGCCCTCACGGCCTCCCCTCCGCTCTCCCCTCAGCCCCACAGCCTCCCCCGCCAGTCCACCCTTCCCTCGTTCTCTTGTAATAAAGTTCGGAAACCCCTGCAGCTCCCCACTGAAAATAATTTCTGTCCCAGCCTTCAGGCTTTACAGCTCCCCCACCCCAGCCATGATTTCTGCTGTCAGGGAGCCTCAGCAGCCTGCCTCGGGGTTTGAGGAGGTTGAGGGTTTAAATCACGTATTTCACCCGTGCTGCTTTTGTGGAATCATGTAGTGTTTGGGCTGAAAGGGATCTGAAAGACTATTTAATTCCAGCCCCAGCCATGAGCAGGGACATCTTCCTCTGTCCCACCTTGCTCCAATCCCTGTGTCCAACCTGGCTTTGGACACTTCCAGGGATGGGGCACCTACAGCTTCTCTGGGCAACCTACACCAGGGCCTCACCACCCTCATTGTAAATAAATTCTTCCTTGTATCTAACCTAACTAGACCTGTCTCAGTTTAAAACCAGCACCCCTTGCCCATGCTTTGGATCCACCTTTGGTTTAAGCATCTTCTGTTGGTGCTGTGTATTTTTATGAGCAATATATAAATCATCCTTTGCACAGATTTCCAAGGATATTTTATATGTGGCCTGTCAAATATTGATTGGGTTGTACAAATAAAAGGGGCTTTATCCCATGGTGGATCCTCACAGTGAAGTGGTGCAGGGATGCTTTCTATGCAGGGCTTGGCTTTTCCAAGGAAAGCCTTAACCTCAGATGAACTCTATTTAATTTTGCTTCTTCCCTCCAGCTCTGCTTTCCTTAGCAATCCCCAACTCAAATAAGGGCCTTAAGCCCAGATCTTACCCATCTAATTGCCAGCACTAACCTACAAGGGAACTCACTCCATCAAATTATTAAAAACCTGTTGTCCCAGAAAACTCCAAGGTATCAGGTGTGCTGGGAGACAAGCCAGAGGCATGGGAGCAAGCAGGAAATGAAACAAATGGCACAGGAGAAAGTGTGACAAGGGAGATGGCCCCATCACACAAGAGGAAAAACCATTCTGTGTGAGCAGGACAGAACTATGGAAAGGTCTGGTGGGGAATGTAAGGGATTGTCCCTCATGGGAGCAGTGTAGAGAGAACAGGATCAACAGGAAAAAAGCTTTTTGTAGAAAAAAAAAAACACAAGAAACTTGTTGTCAAAGGTTAGAATAGCACCAGCACAAAGCTGGGGACTGATGGAGAAAGAAAAAGAGCTGGGAAGACAGAAGTGTTTCAGTAGGGCTGGGGAGAGATGGAGGGAGGTGCTCTCCAGTGCTGAAGGAGCCTGTGAGGTTCCAGTGAAGTTGTTGGGGGTGATGTGGAGGTGAAACAGTTGTGGGGAAATGAGGCACCAGGAGGAGATCACAGTCAGGTTTGGGTCTAAATGGGATTGTGGGAATTTATTGAGATTAGTGAAAATTTATAGGGAGCTCATGGGGAGCTCCTATCTCTAGGACTAAGGGTCACCTAGAGGTAGAGAAGCTGGGCTCCATCAGGAAGGGGGTCAAAGAGAGCCAAATGGTGTTGCCATGAGCTCAACACCTACACAGCACTGCATCTTTCTTCTCCAGCTGTGTAAAACAGCATAGTCCATCTAATGGGAAGGTGAGCCAGGAGCCAAGGACAGGCACAGCCTTACCAGGTGGGTGTACCTCCACAGCCAGGCTAACAGAGCACAGGGCTGGACCAACAGCCCAGGTATCACCCAGAGAATTAAAGGCACCAAGGGAAGTCCAACATCAATTTAGGAATACCTAGGAGCAGGTAGTCTCATAGCAGAGATCAGGAAGAATTGGTTGCCTGGATCTCAGATTGAATGGAGTTTATGGGGTTCATGGGTGGAGGTCCCAGGAGAGGGACCAATTGAAGGGGCAATTAAAACCTGTTGGTTCCCTCAGTCTCCTGACAATCATCCCTTGTTTTCCCTACAGAGATGGCAGGACCCAAATTCAACACAATGGCTCATGCCAGGCTTCTTCCTCACTATTCTTCCAGGATTTTGTAGCCCTTCTCTATCTCTGTCCTCATCACAAAGCAGGAAGAGAGAACACCTGTATTCCAGCCTGTGTCAGACCTCTGGGAAAGTGGCCCCTGTCATTCCTTGTGTTCAAGTTTCCTGCTGCCAGTCTGCATAAAACCTCTGTGGTCTTGATCTGGGTTTGTTGCTTTTCTCTGTGCAAACTTCTGGAGCACCAGCTGTTACCACCATTTTCTGACTGTATTTGGTTGATTTCAGTATCTCTGGACTTGTCCTCAAGTAGTTTCACTGAATTAAAATTTCAGTGGAAGGAAAACCACCCCAAACAAGCCAGTTTGTTGCTGTCTTGCATCAGGCAATGTCAGGACTGTGCTTCCCAGCACATGAGACAGAACTGTGGGAGTGCCCTGGCTGGAGGCGAATTCTCATTTCAGCCTGGGGAGGGTGGCATGTTTGCCAGCTTATGTAAAGCATTGTGATCAGAGCTTTCAGTCCAAATATTCCAGCCTTTCTACAGATTCAGTTGCTGATGCTATTTTAGGGGACCTGATGTCTCTGGGGAATGACTCATTGAAGTTCATCTGTAGCTGGCCAGCATTAATCCAGACTAACAGTCTGATTTTCAAGTGTTTCTTTACATAAAAAAAACTGCTGAAGTGTGTGTCTAACTGTGGAGCTTGGCTGGAAGAACCTGGTTTGCACTCTGTCCTGTGGCAGGCACAGAGCACCAGCAGCCTGAAGCTGCTGATGCTCTTCAGTTAGCCCATCAATAACCAGCTCCTGGGCTCAGAGCAGATCTGCAGGTTGATAAAACCACCTGGGAGGCCTTTTCCAAGATACTTCAGCAAGGAACGTGCAGGGAGTGAACCCCAGGCAGCGTTGTACTGGCTTAGGTAACACTCTACACACCTCTCTGATGCAAAAGTTGGGACTTGCTGGGGGACTGCAAAAAACTGCTGTGCCAAGACATTGCTGGATTACCTGCTTGCTACCAGCAATGAATTTGGTAACAATCCAAATTAATTATTCTGATATAAATACCTGGCTGGTGTCACATTTGAGTCTTTCTGGTTTGTTTGACTTCAGGGCATGAAGGTGGCCTTTGGGTTATCAGTGCAGTTGCACCACAGCATTTTTAAAATATATAATTCCGTTTATTATGCTACCTAACTCCCCATAATGTTGGCTGCTTCTGCATTTAACCAGGAGGGTGTTTTGCACACAGATTCTTCCTCTGATGAGAAGCCATTCATGAACACCTTCACAGGGCATGAGTTTTCTATTTGCTTTGCTCTTTGAGCCAACACTGTCCAGGAAAATTGCTCCTGAATGAAACAACTCCCAGCTCAAGGGACCTGTTGATGGTGTGGCTGGAAGAGGGCTTTGGAAAACAGAGATCATCTCCTGGAAATACCTCTAACCTGGATTTTGGCATCTCTTTCTGGGCAAAACTACTGTCTCCATTTGCTTGTTCACCTTCACTTTAATCCTTGGTAAAATTGTGATGGGATTTGGACTGCAAGCACAAGGGTTGCAGGGTTGAAGTGTCCTTACTTGTGGTGGTGATCTGGAGGGATTGTGGTAAGCATGTTCCAGGGCTTTTCAGGTGTGGACCCTCCTGTTGCACATCTTTGTATTTCAGGGATGATGTTGCTCGTCATCAAGCAGATGGGTGCTCACATTTAAACACCCAGCAGGAGCCCCCAGAGACATTTGGTGGAGCTTTAGCATGTGCACAAAGAGGATGCTAAACATGAGATGCTAAATCCACATCCAGGGGGTTTTCATCCAGCTGTAACAACTCACCCACGAGGAATCTTGATGTTTTGGGGGCCTAAAGCAAGCTGGTGTATGGCAGGATGCTTTTGGAGGCACAGGGCTGCATTCCAGCAGTTTTCAAAGCACAGGATAACTCATTTCCACATCCCTACCTTCCCAGCTAGACCACCACTTATCAATTTTACTATTTCAACAGTTATGAGCTTGAGACTGGAGTTTAAATCAAAAAGCTTGAAGTGAGATGTGTTCATCAGTGTGGAGGATTTGGGGTCCTGAGTCAAGCTCAGTCTGGTGGTGTTTCCCCTATTGATGTTATCACAGAGCTTTTTATCTTCTAGGTTATCTCCAGCTTGCACAGCTTTGGAGTGGTGATGTGAGGGGCTGCTCAGCCCATGCTCATGGTTGAGGTTGTTAAAGAGTGTGCAGACACCCAAAATCAAACCCTAGGCATTGAGAAATCTTCTGGATTTCCTTTCTCCCAGCGTGGGAGCCCTGTGTGTCTCTGGTGATGGAGAAGGAGGGCTTTTTCCAGAGATCCTGCCTGCCTCAAGGAATGAGGGAGCAGGAGAGAGGCTGGGTGGGATGGGAGGTTCACCCTGAATCTGCAGGCGGTTTGTGGTGTGGGGCACCAGCACTTTCACAGCATTTTGGCATCACGAATCAGGGCTTGTCACGAGGAGATGCTGCAAGTTCTTGTGGAGGCTGAGTACATGTGGCTGCTGTCCCTGGCTGCTCCCAGGCACGGCTGTGGGGCTGAGCTGGAATCAATCAGAGCCTGTGGATGCGCTGTGACAAATTCCCCGTGCCCAGAGGCGACGCTCCCATAAATCCTGTAAGCACGTGCTTAACTTTGGGGAGCAAGGTGATTGCAAGGCAATATTTTATTCTTGTCAGCTTCAGTGTTAACAGTTACTAGAATCACTTGGGTAATTAAGCTCTTGCAAGAATAAAGTGAAAAAGCACCAGGTGTCTATGGAGATCTAAATCATTTTTCAGAGTGGGCAGAAGAGCAGTTTTTGGCTTTCCTCAAGTAGCTGGAGTCCTAAAATCCCCAGAGACAGTGCAGATCCCCTCCAAATGAGCTAAAGGCAGCAGCCCTGCTTTTCTCAGGTACCTTTTGCCAACCACCTACAAGGAAGTGGTGGGTGACCAGGGCTTCATACGTGACTGTTGGTTGGAAATTTCAAAATAAAGAAAGGCCTTTTGCAAAAGGCACGGCTAAAATTTCATTCCAAAGAGTATTTTTGAGATGTGTTATTGTAACTGTTGCTGGAGTAACCAGCTGCAAAATGCTGATGCCCATCTTGCAGTTGGGAAAGATAAGGCTGGAACTGCAGAAGGAGAACTGGTTTCCTTTGTCTGTGGGATGTCATTGGGATGATCCCATCACTGTTTATAAATATTTATTACTGGGATCATAGAATCATAGCATGGTTTGGGTAGGAAGGTAGGTCCCTACCCCTAAAGATCATTTTGTTTCACTCCCTGCCATGGCCAGAGACACCTTCCACTATCCCAGGGTGCTCCAAGCCCTGTCCAGCCTGGCCTTGGACACTTCCATGGGCAGCCACAGCTGCTCTGGGCACCCTGTGCCAGGGCCTCCACAGGGAAGAATTTTTCCCCTTTCTAACCCTGCGCTCTGGCAATGGAAGCCATTCCCTGTGTCCTGTCCCTCCATTCCTTGTCCCCAGTCCCTCTCCAGCTCTCCTGGAGCCCCTTCAGGCCCTGCCAGAGGCTCTGAGGTGTCCCTGGAGCCTTCTCTTGTTCAGGTGAGCACCCCCAGCTCTCCCAGCCTGGCTCCAGAACCTCCTCTCTCTGGGCTCCATGCAAGGCTGTGGGCTGAGCTCTGCAGCCTTGGCCAGGGCTGTGGGGAGGTTCTTGGAGCACCCAGAGATGGGCAGTCCCTGCTCCCAGGAACAGCTCCTTCCCAAACACTCTCCTGGGTCTGTCCCTGAGGGGAAGGTCACCTCGGCCAAAGATTTTTGTGTCCAAAGCTACCAAAATCCAATAAAGCCAACCCCCATTGTTTGGTCAGTGCCTTTCCTGGGGTCCCGTGGGCAGTTGAGCAGCCCCAAAAAGGCTTGTACCTTGTCATTGTTGGCCAGGAGCTGGGCATGCCACCAGCTGGGCAGGACTAGCTCAGAGTCCCAGGGGGTGACACACAGTCCCCCTTGGGGATGAAGCGTGGGGTGAGCACCTGGAGCAACCACCTGAGCCCACACATGACGTGGGACCAGCCTGGCAGATGTCCAGATGGTGCATCTGGAGCTGAACCAAGTCAGGGCTACTTACATTTATGTAGGGCAGGATGATTAAAGCTCTGGCCTTTGCAATTCCACCTAAGTTGGGTAATTAGAGAACTGGCTTTATTGACTGGGTAGCATGGCATGAGGCAATGTGCATGCCCAGTCCACACGCCCTGTGTGATCTTGACCTGAGCAGAGCAGAGCTCAGGGAGCTGCCTGTGTGTCTGAGGATGCAGCTGGGTACCCAGTGAGGGCTCTAGAGACATCTACCAGGCCATGGGACACTTAATCTGCCTGGATCCCTGAGGGCACCTGCATGTGTAAGCCCCTGTCACTGCAGCCATCATTATGCTGTGTTCCAGCAGGAAATAAACACCCTTTGGGATGTGGCTTCTAATTTTCTTCCTGTTTCACAAGGGATTTGTATGTGACAGAAGCAGGAAGCAGGATCCTGCTGCAGCAGATGACTCCTGTCCCAAAGAGCTGATGAAATTTGTCACACCTACACCGCATACTGCCCTGATGAATCTCATCTTCATCCAGGCAGAGTGGGTGAATAACGTCACCACATCCGAATGGCCCCACTTCACCCCGGCAAGAAATGATTCCCCAGGGCATGAGGAAGTGGAAGGTGAGCACCAGCGGGAGAAGGTAACCCTGGAGCCCTCCTGGGGCTGTGCCAGGCTCTCACATCCTTGCTGAACAGTGGTGGAGAGGGGGGAGCAGCTGGTTCTCCTCTGGGCCAGACTGCAGCCTTGTTTCCAAGCCAACCGGAGTTCTGTGAGCTCCCGAACGGCTGCAGACAATGAGCCCAGCAGCCTCCTCTATGTCAGGCTGAGCACAGCTGATGCTGGAGGCAGGGAAGGCTGAGACAAAGGGTGCTCAGCCCCTGCAGCACCTCAGTGTTCATCCTGCCCTTTGTAGCAGCTCAGTGCTCAGGTGAGATGCTCTGGCAGGGATGAGACCACCTGAGAACGGCATTCCTGAACTGCCCAGGGCACTTGTCAACTCCAGGAGGTAAAAAAGTCTATCCCGGGTCTGGGGGTGAAACCACTCGTGTGTTCTCCTCTCTGCAAAATGCCAAATTAACAAAGAGTAAAGGGAATCAAGCCTGGCACCAGTGAAAACCCAGTAGTACCATCTTCACGGACTAGAAGGCAACAGTGGAGTTTGGAGATGTCACCTGGCACAGTAAGGTTCCCGCAGGGGCAGTGGGCTCATGCTTATCCCATGGAATGATTAGGAACTTCTGCTTGGAGGATCTCAGTGCAATTTTATTCTGATTTTGAGGCAGTGCAACCTATTTTCCTATACCTTTCCCTGACATTCCCCTCACATTGGCATCACATTGTCCTCACAAGTCACTCGCCAGAGACCATTCAATTTAATGGTGGCACTGGGAGTTTTCTCCACGCTTGGCCCACAGCACACTTCATGAGGGCTTCATGCCCCAGCTCCACCTCATGTCCCATCACTGGGTGGGCAGAAGGAGAAGCTGGTGACACCCCAAACCTTCTGCTCCCCCACCCCCACAGCTTTATCAGGAACTGTAGGGATAGGACAGAGTAATGGGTACAAACTGAAAAAGTGAAAATTTAAGTTACATACTGGGGAGAAATTCCTCCCTGTGAGGGTGGGCAGGCCCTGGCACAGGGTGCCCAGAGCAGCTGTGGCTGCCCCTGGATCCCTGGAAGTGTCCAAGGCTGGGTTGGACGGGGCTTGGAGCAATCTGGGATAGTGGAAGGTGGCCCTGCTCATGGCAGGGGGTGGAATGAGATGAGATTTAAGGTCCATTCCAACCACTTAAGATTGTGTAGCACCAGGAGTAACTGAGGGAGCTGGGGGGGCTCAGCCTGGAGAAAAGGAGGCTCAGGAGGGACCTTCTGGCTCTGCACAACTCCCTGACAGGAGGGGGCAGCTGGGGAGGTTGGGCTCTGCTCTCAGGGGACAGGAAACTGGACAAGAGGAGATGTCCTCAAGCTGTGCCAGGGGAGGCTCAGGTTGGACATCAGGAGAAATTTCTCCATGGAAAGGGTTGTCAGGCATTGGATAGGGACATAGTGGAGTCCCCATCCGTGGAGGTGTCAAGGAAGGACTGGATGTGGCACTCAGTGCCGTGGCCTGGCTGAGAGCATCGTGTTGGGTCTCAGGTTGGAGTCGATGCTTTCGGAGGTCTTTTCCACCCCGGTGGGTGCGGTGATTCCGCGCTGGTTCCCTGCCGCACCCACCCTGGCGCCGCGCCACACTCAACATGGCGGCGCGGGCATGAGGCGGGCGGGGGCTGGCTGGGGGCGTGTCGCGCACCCAAGATGGCGGCGGCGGCGGGCGGGGTGAGATGGCGGCGGGCGCGCAGGCGCGGGCGGGCGGCGGTGACGCGCGGGGCGCGCGGTGACGGAGCGCGGCGGCCGCGGCCCTTTGTTGGCGGCGGTTGAGGCGCGGCGGGGCCGGGCCGGGCCGGGGCCAACGGCGGCGGCGGCGGGGCCGGGCGCGGGGAGGCCGCGGGAGCCGCCGCCGCTCCCTCAGCGCCTCGCCATGGACTCGGACGAGGGGTACAACTACGAGTTCGACGAGGACGAGGAGTGCAGCGAGGACAGCGGCGCGGAGGAGGACGAGGAGGACGAGGAAGAAGACGAGCCCGACGATAATCTGGACCTGGGCGAAGTAGAGCTGGTGGAGCCCGGGCTGCGCGTCGGCGGGGAGCGCGACGGGCTGTTGGGCAGCGAGACGGGCGGGCTGGGCCCCGGCGGCGGCGGCGGCGGTGGCGGCCTGGGCGGCGGACCGGGCCCCGGCGGCGGCCCCGAGCAGGAGGAGGATTATCGCTACGAGGTGCTGACGGCCGAGCAGATCCTGCAGCACATGGTGGAGTGCATCCGCGAGGTCAACGAGGTCATCCAGGTGCGGCCCCCCGGCGCCGGGACTGGGGGGGACGCACCGGGGAAGGGGCGTGGGGGGTGGCGGGACGGGCCAGCGGCCTCCTGCGGGCACCGGGCCCGGCGCGTCCGCGGGCCGGGGCCTCACACACACACTTATCGGTAACCCCGGGGCTGGAGGGGGTCATGAGTACCCCCCGGGGCTGGAGGGGGCTCAGCTCGGTATCTCCGAGGCTGGAGGGGCGGGGGGAGCGACTTCTCTCGGTGCAGCCCGGGGGTGGAGAGGGCTCCTCGTCCCCCGTTCTCCCGGGAGGCCCCTCGGGCCCGGCCAGGATCTCGCTTCCTGCTGTGGAAGCGTCGGGAACGAGGCCTTTGGCACTGAAAGGGCTCCTGTTTCTTTGTGTGGTTGCGAGCTGGGGGCCGTAATCTGTGTTTTTTTCTTGATTCCCCTCCGTCCTCACGGTGTTTGGCGGGGTGTAGCTC
This sequence comes from Melospiza melodia melodia, assembly GCF_035770615.1. NCBI lineage: Eukaryota > Metazoa > Chordata > Aves > Passeriformes > Passerellidae > Melospiza > Melospiza melodia. The sequence continues at coordinate 2,780,107 of NC_086208.1, forward strand.
CTTCGCTAACCCGCGGAGTCCATGGCCAGCCCTGGAATTCCAGGAGAGGCACCGCTCTAGTTTTGTTGCCGTCTCCCTTCCCTTCCCCCCGCCACACACAGAGGTTGAACCTTGTGTTTATTTCCAGCCCAGACCAGGAGGGGTACGAGCAATCCCTTCACAACCGTAACTTTTTTTACCCTCAGTTTTTAAGCGTGTCTCTTTAAAACTGAAATAGAGTTTGAAATAACGTCTACCTTCTTTGGCTCAAAGTATCTACCTCTTATCTCTTGGCTCCTAAGTTTTTGGGGAAAAAAAAAATCAAGCCATTGAAGCGGTTTAGCATCCTTTTCTAAATGTTCGTGGCAGGGTTTGGCTCCAGCTCATCATCAAGTTCCCCATGCAGTTCACTTTTCTTCAGGTGATGGGATTTCTTTAGTTCCCGTTTATTTTACTATTACTTAGAGTCACTAGGAAGTTGCTACCATTTGTCCAGTATGCCAACGGGAATAGCGTGAGAAATCTGTGGATATTAAATATTGAGCGATCCAGTGCCCAGAAAGCAGTTTTTTGGCTGGTTGTGTGTGTTGGTAAATCTCTTTAAACACGAGATGCCTCAGTGAATGTTTTTTCTCCAGCTGTCCTGTGCTCTGCAGTGGCTGTAACAGCAACTCTAAAATTTCCTTTATGTGCTATAAATCCCCTGTAGTTTATATGGAGCTTGATGCAAACAGCTGTAAAAATATTTGCGTGCTAAATTAGTAAATGGCATTCCTTGAGTCAAATTAAAGTTTATAACTTTAATGATAGCATTGCCCATGTAAAGCTGAATAAAGGAGTCTGCCCGGATTAGCTGATTACCCTGCAGTTAAAGAAGATCTCATGGTTAAACAGGGATGTTTCTTTGCTCCCAGTTATTGATCCTGATGTAGGCAGGGAAGCAGTTGGCAGGCAGACATGCAAACAGTTGGGACCTTCAGCTTTTTACTCTTTCAAAGAGCCATTAAAATAGTGAGTCTGTGTTTAATGATTAAGATTGCAAAGGCCATGTCCCATTCTGTTTGTATTGAACAGACTCTGACATATTCCTTATCTTTGCACAAGACAAGTGGTGGAAAAGTTGCTGCCAGTGAGGAGCTGTGAGTGCTCCTGCATTTTCCAGACCTGGCTGGTGGGCTCACCTGCATGTTCTTTGTGAACTAATTTGTTAGAGAAGGTCCAGATTCCTGGTCTTAGTGGATTTGCCCCCCTTTTACACCACCCTGAAGCTGTTTGACTTGTGTGCTCCACCTGTGAGTGGCAGAAATAGTGGAGAGGAATGGGTTGAGGTGACGAGCCCCTTGTTCTGCCCCATCCCCGGCCTGACCCTGTGCTGGGCTCTGCAGAGCCACCCCCAACCTTCCCGTGGCTGCTGCTCTGCTCCAGTTACTGCCTGGGTTTGCAGTGGTTCCTCCTGCTTTAGCAGAGCAGGGTGCCCAAAGTCTGTCTGTTGAGAATATCATGGGTAAACTCGGGGCCCAAAACCAGCTTAGGGCCTGGAATGCCTCAGGAGAGGGTAGAAAAGCTCTTAGGATGGCTGTTAAATGCCATCTTCCTGCCATCACATTTCTGGGCTCTTCTGAGGTAAATGGCCCGACTTTGGCCGATGCTTCAGGATTTGCTCATCCTCACTCCTGTGGCTGCTGCTGAAATCTTCCAGGGCTCTGTTCTGTTTATTTCCTTGTGTTTGGCACCCAACCAGGATTGCTGCTGCTGCTTTTCTGGTTCAGTAAACCTTTTCTGGAGTCACATTGGCTCGGGATCCTGCTGCGGATCCTCCCCGGTTGCTGAGCTGTGATTCACTTGTTCCAGTCAAGTACTGGTGGCTTTGGTCCGTGTGTGTCTGCCCTGGGTTCTTGGGAGCAAATAGTGATGGTTGTGGTTACATTTTTGAGTGCTTTGGACTTATTTGTTCAAGGGAGATGTAATGTGCAGCCTGAAAACTTCAGCTGTGGGTCTTGTGCTCTCTAATGAGTGTTTTTTTTTTTTTTTTTTTTTTGATGATCCAGTGTAAGGTATAAATGGGCTTTTGTTTTGCAGCTGTAGTGAAAGGAAAATGAAACAGGGAGCCACAGAGTATTTGCAAGGAGGTATCTGAGCCATGGCAGGTGTAACTCTGTATTAAAACACTCCATTTGAGCAGTTATTAGCTGACAGGGCTATAGTTCAATGGTCTAAATTAAATTTTTCCCCCCATCCATTTGGTCATTTCCAAACAAAAGCTGTGTGAAAAAAACCACGAACTTTTCAGGGCAGGGATTTGATCTGATGGAGACTTTGCAGAAGTGGGAGCTAACTTGTGGCTAAGTTGCTGCTCACAGAGCCTGTGATTCACCCTTTAGTGTGGAATGGACTTTAGGAGGTATCTGCTCAGTGCCTAACTCTTATCACTTGGCCTCCCTAAGGCCACTGAACCTGCAGTGAACCAGGCAGGTCTCAGAATGTCTCAGATATTCAGAATATTTTACACTTGCTCTTTCTTGTCTGAGCAGAAGCAGGATTTCAGGTGTTTCATGGTGGTTTTTGTACAGTATTTGGCACTTATGCTCATAATCTGATTTGTCTCCATGTGTCGCACAACAAGAATTCCCCTTGCTCTCCAAATGCAAAAATAGGGGTATGAATAACCCCTCAACCTTGTGCTGTGGGTTGGCTGAGACTTGAGTATCCCTCCCATCCTCTCCCTGTGATTAGGTGGAGCAGAGAGCCATTTGCCATGGTATTTGGAATTTTAGTTGTCTAAGTAAACAGGCGGGTTTCTGGTGGTTTTCCAGCTGCTGGCAGAATTAGTTAGCAAGGGACTGTAAAAACCTAGACAGAGAGGTGCAGTGGAACAAAAGGCTTCTCCTCCCAAAGGTATTTTCCCACAGTTAAATGTCTTCTCCATATTCTTCCTCTCTGAACTTTTGTCCAAATAATCCACTGACACTTCTTTTTGTATTTTTTTTTTAATATCAGATTGCTATTTCCATTTTTGCTCTAGTTTTTTTCTGAAAATAAACTTGAAAAATGTTTAGAATGGCACATTTATTTCTGCTCTGAGTAGAGCACATGATGTTTCTCTGTAGCCTGGCTTGGCCCAGTATTCTCCTTGCTTTGTTGTAACCTTGTGCAATTCCAGTATTACCAGGTGGGATTAATTTCCCCTTTTTGCCTGCCCTTTTCCTGGAGCATTCCAATGACATTGTTGTGATGTCACTGACCATATTCATTCTTCCTGGACTTTGTAGTGTTGAGGTATTGAAAATACTGGGATGAAGCTGTGAGGTGGCAGAAAAAGGAGTGGAGCCTCTTGTTTTCTTTCCCCACCCCACAGCAGGGATCAGGATCCTGGATGTGCCTGGGTGTTATGCCTGGCCTGCATGATTGTGATCATGTTGAGCTTCAGACCTGAGCTTTCTCTGGAAGGATGTGGCCTTCTTGAATCCAACAAAACTTAGTCTAGCTCAAAAATACCTTTTCTTTTGATTAAAGGCCTTAAATTAGATATTTTAGAGCAGACCAGGTCAGATGTGACATCAGAGCATTTGTATCAAGTACAGGTTTCTCATTTACATGATAGAGCTGGATGACTTCTCTGGAAGCAAGGTGAGCTCCTTGCTGGTAGAAGCTTTGCCATTAAAATATGCCCAAACCCCAGAGCACTCAGGAGTTAAAAACCCATCTTTTGTTGAGGAATGGCTTTTCCCAGAGGCCCCTGGAGTTCACAGCCCTGGTTAAACAGAGCTCTGTGATGACAAGTGCAAACCCATTGTTACATTGTTCAACAGTGGCTTCACTTGCTTGGACAAACCATCCTGATTTTCAGGCAGAACTTAGGAAATCTTCCCAACACTGGTGTAATTCAGCCTACTGTGGGCAGCACATTCCAAAGGTATTGCCCAAAACAGGGACGACTTGCCAGTGAGCAACAGGAATTGCTGCTTGTAGTACAGGGTCGTGCTCAAAGCTGTATTTAATGCTACAGATGACATCTTGGAAATTGGGAGTGCTTGGAGCTGCCTGACAAGCACTAGGTGGGAGTCTGTGGGTGGAAGCACTGGAGGCTGGAGCTGCTTCCATCCGGGTGCTCCTCTCACAGCCCGAGGTGCATGAGCAAAGCTCCTTGTGTGGTTACTTATTTGATAATAAAATTCATGTCAGGGGCCTGAATGTTATGATGCTGGGAGGAAATGTTTTGTGAAACCCCATGTTTCTGTCACGTGGTGTTTATAAGGTGTTTCATTATGGTAGGAATGCATTTAATATTTCCAAGGAATGGAATAAACTTGATTGTGACAAAGCATTCCTGGAATCTTGTATAAGCAATCACTCCAGAGCTTTTGGAAATGACATGGTGTCTGTTCCTGACTGCCAAGACATGTAATTCTGAGTATAATAGAATTTTTTTTAAATATTACTTTAAATTTCAGCATTACCACGTAGAAAAGTCTTGTTAAGTCTCCAGAGGAATTTCAACTTAGCACTTAAATATGACCCATTTGCTTTGTGCTTTATGTTTCTGTTAGGCCAAATGCAAATCTTGTGGTTGGCCATGTGTGAAAACATTTGATGCTGCTTGCTTTTGTCTCAATGTAGTTTTCCCAAAATCACAGCAATGAGCCTTTTCCTTAGAGGCCTTGGGGTGCAGATGGGAATCAGTGTGTTCTGGGATGTTTCAAAGTGAAACTGAAAACACTAATTTTTTTTAACTACTTTTAAATGTTTATTTCCAGAAAGCTAAAACTAAATAGTAAATACAGTTGTTGCTATTCCCTGTGGGTTTAATTTCAGTGAGCAGGACCATCCCTGCTGTGCAAAGTAGAAGGGTTGTTTCTGCTATAAAGTGAAAGCTGTGAGACTGCAGTTGATGCAAAATGAGATATTTCTGTGTGTTAAAGCATCATTAAAAACAATGGATTCCCCTTTTATGCTTGTCCCAAGCTCTGACCCCTTAGCTCTGACCTTGCACAAGTTCAAGTTTCTAACAGCAAATGAACCCCAAAGCTCCAGTGCCCTTTGGAAATGTAGGGCAGTCCTGTGTCTTTGGAACCTGTTGAATGGTTTTCAGTTTTCTATTTCTAAGCTAATTTCTCTTCCCCTTTACTCCATTAATGAAACAAACGAGAATGTGGTTCTGCTGTTGGTGTCAGGTGTGATAGTTGAAGGAAGGGATGGTTGATCTCCACATTGTGCTTGTTTTAACAGCAAGTCAATGTTTTCATCCAGAATTTCTTTTTAGGAGCCTTTTTTTTTTTTTTTTTTTTTTCCTGGAGAAGGTAGCAACTCATTCCTCTGCTTAGGAAATCTGTTTAACTGGGAAAAGAACCTGGAATTGTCTGTAACTGAGAAAGCTGGAAGTTCTTTCCACCTACCTCAGTCCCAAACTCCAGGGTCCTCCAGATTTCTGGTACTTGTGGAATTATCAGGCTCTGGGTGTTGTAAGTGATGTTTTCTCTTTGTGGCTGGCTGTGCTGGATCCCTGACAGCCACAAAGGATGTTTGGAGGCTGTTGGGTGCACACAAGTGCTTAATGCTGCTGAATTCATCAAGTCATTTAGGAGCTGCAGCAACTGCAAGGAAATTGCAGCCTGGTTTATTGTAAAACACCTTGGGAGGGTTTGTAGCTGCTCAGTAATGCCAAATGGTGCATTTGAGCACAGCCCAGAATACAGATGCCTCAGGTTTGGGAGAGGGCTGCTGGCTTTTTGTGGGGGATGTTGGTGCAGGAGGCTCTGAGGGGATGAGGCATTCAGGTGGAGAAAAATCATTAGTAGTTTGATAATGGAAATACTTATAATATTAAATATCTTCACCATCATGGGTGTTTGGTGTTGGGAGTGTTGGAAACCCTGAGCTTGGCCTGTATGGAATTCCTTGCCTTGCTCTTAGCTTTTGATCTTGAGCTGTGATGGAAGCACTGTTTAAATAAATGCTTTGAAAACTGCCATCCAGGGCTTCCCTCAGTAGTTGTTTCAGGTGTAACTGAGTTTATACTTCACAGGTGTGTTTGTTTCCCAAATTTGGAATGCCCATGGAAGTGCAAAGGCTCTTGCAGGAGTGACCCCTTGTTTAGGGGGTGTAGCAATGCCAGGTACTCAGAGCAGCTCACTGTGGTGAGGGTTTGAACCACTGTACATACACAGCACTCAAACAAAACCATTGGCATTCAATCTTTGCCTTGTTTTTAAAGACTGAGAACTTCTTTCAGATGTTGGGAATCATTTCAGATCCAAAACCTGACATAGATAGCTTCTGACAGCAGCAAAGCCACTTGGAAGAAGTGAGTAAGCCCTTGTGAAAGCCTCTTAGGTGGTTGTGGTGCATTTTGGCATTGCCAGCAGTCTTGCCTTGAGTTTTGGGCAATTTTTGGGAGCTGGTGAAGCACAGAGCTGATAGGCATTGCCACTGCCTAGTAAAAAGGGAGAAACAAAGATTTGGCTTTGGAGGGGAATGTTCCCCCTTGGTGTCCTCCCTCTGGATAAGCATGGGGAGGAGAGCACAGCTGCTCCATGGCTGTGGTGTGGTGCCTGTCCTTGTTGCCAGGCTTGTGGTTCTGTGTGGATGTGTTTGGGAGAGGAGGCAGATAGAGCTGCTGGGGACAGGGCAGTAGCTGAGAGCCCTGACAGCAGGTGGCTTTTAGCTGTAATTTGGTGGTAGTTGAGTGTACAACCTTCCTAAAGCTGGCCTTCTTGGTCTTCTGCTGGTGGTTTCCACTGGTGCCCACTTAGTGGCACATGAAGGTACTTCTGCCCAGTGTTTCTAAAACATTCCTGGTTTTGTATCTTCCATGGTTAAAAACTGATATGTTAGAGCACCATGTGGCACCTCTTGTTTCCAGGGACAAGCAGTGCAAGGATGATGTCTTGGCCATCTGCTTCACAATTAGGTCTTGTGGGACAGTACTTGTGTCTCAAGCATGGAGGTGTGAGAGGCTTCCTGGTCTGAGGGGAGGGACTCTCCATGTACTGTGACACCACAAATAGGCCTTGTTGTGCATTTTAATTCACAACAGATGAAGCTTTCGTTGCTTTGTGATTTGAGGAATTTGAGAGCTGAAGGAAGATAATCCCAATGTTTGAAATTAAGAGCTTGGATATTTGCTTATTGCCTTCAGAAAAATTGTCTGTGATTGTTGCAGTGATTTCACCAGATGAGGGATGCAGACTCTCAACTCTGTTTCCCAGCAGATAATCAGGATAGAGTAGGAGTTCCTGCTCAAAAGGATTTTACTTGGGCACAGTTAAAGTCCTCTCAAAGTGGAGAAGACACAGTAAAAACTTAGTAGAACCAGAACAATGTGTATAATTGGACCTAAAAGTGGTCAAATGCCAAAAGAACTGACTTCTTTGAGTGTTAGTTCAAAGGTTTTCTTTTAAAACTAATATTTGCAATTCTTATTAAGGAGGCAGCCTGAAGAGAGTTTCTTCCAAGGTAAAAAACTGAAAATTTGAAGTGGTTCTGAAGGTTCCCATTTCCTGCCTGCTGTTCGTGACTGGGCCAAAGTCTGAAGGAGTGTGTTGGGTGCTGCCCTGCACAGGGTGGTTTTTTTGCTGGTTTCTTCAGCAAAACCCTTCCAGTGCCACAGAGGAAGGAGCTGGTATTTGAACAACACCCTTGTGTAAAAGTCCCAGCAGGACATGGCTGTTTCACTGTCCTGTGCTTGCTTTGGTGGCTGTGTGGACCTGCTGTGGTAGTGACAGTGCAGTGCTTCACTCCAGGTCACTTCTTTGGGGTTTGCCTTTGGGTTTTGGAGTTGGGGCACTTGGGATGGGCTTGGTTGGCTTGAAACACCAACTCACTCAAACTGTTCTGGTGTTTGAGGGTCTGACACTCATCCCCAGTGGTGCTTTTGGGGATGTACAGACCCATGCACCTACAGCAGAGCTATGGTTACGTGGTTATTGGTCTTGGGCAGTTCCCATTACTGGCTGCCTGGATGCAGGGAACTCTGCAGGTAAAAGTGTCTCCTCCCTGCTCTTCTTACTCAGTCTCTGACCCCATGAGCAGCTGCTTTGTTCCAGGTGCCAGAAGTGATGGTCTTTGAATTGTTCAACTCTGTCAGCCAAACAAATGGATGTGCATCCACACCTCAACATTTCTGTGGTCTGTTTTGTGTGCACATCTAGTTAGAAGTGCATATTTAACTTTGGAAAGAGCTCTGGAGAGTTATTCAAAATTTTGATGCCCTCTGCAGCTGGTAACTGTGGGCTTGGTGTGTTCTTGTGCAACAAAACACAAATGCAATCAGCATTCCTTTGTCTGGCAGACAGAAATGTGGAGAGGGATTAGGGGAAACCAGGAGGACTCACATGAATAAACAGTCTCCCTTGCAATGAGCTTTCCTGTGTGGGAAGAAAAACTTAAGACTGAGTTAACTCCTAGTTGTCTTTATCCTACTCATCTAGACTTTGAGAAATAGGGAGTAAAAAGAATGGTGTGAAAAGAAGAGTGTGGGAGAGCCATGTTTTGAGGTTGGATTCCAGAGCAGGAGCTTGGAAGTGACAGAGCTTTGTTAAACAATGTGTATTAAAACTAGGCTGAACTGCAGCTTTTTAATAAAAAGGGGGGAAGAGCAACTTTCCAGCTCTTAGTTAGCTGTGTAATTTTTCCTCTGGGAGCAACAATGTAAACTGGAAGGTCCTCGGAGTAAAATCTCACCTAGCGTGCATAGATGAAAATAACTATAATATAAAATAACAATTCAATAAAAAATTAACAATTTCTCTACAATGTGAAGATCTGATGAAATAATGTGTCTAATGTCTTTGTTTTGATAGTTTGTAATACTTCTGCAGTGACTGAAAGGCCATCTGAGCAAATTAAGGTGTTGATTTATACACATTTAAATGTGCATTAGGTTGTTCTGTAATAACCAGTCTCTTTATTTTACTTGATAATATGACATGCTTGAAATATCCTTATTTGTATTGTTAATAGAGCTGAAATTGATGCTTCAAAATGTGCACAAAACCATTTCTGGTTGGGATGATAACTTCTAGAAGGGGAGCAGTGCAAGACTTGGAGTTCTCTGTAGGGATGGTGGATACTGAAGCTCTCTGGAGGGAGGGTGTTTGGGCTCTGTGTCACTCTCGTGTGCCTGCTGTAATTCCCTCCTGTCCTTTGCCAGGGTGTTTGTGCAGGCAGCAGTGGGATTTGGAGGAGGCTGGGTGCCAGCCTGTTCAGTGCACTCAATTATTCACCAGTCATTAGTGTAATTATTCCTCTTGCTGCCCTGCACAGCAGTTCCAAGGCAGGGCTGATTAGGTGGGGTTTTCCTCTTGCAGAAGCCCAATGTCTTGATGACAGTAATATTTTAATGGGAGAGGAACAAGGGATATCCTTGTCAGCTGGTGTGGAGTCCATCAAATACAAAATTGCATGTCCAGGTTTGTTTCCATTCCCTACCAAAAGGGAATCTGCACCTCCTTGCTGGTTTGACTCCACAGCTATAGAAACACTTCTGATTAAATGAGTGCAAGTCTGTGTAGAGGCAAGTTTTTAAAGCCCTTAAACAAGAAAATGGTGAAAACACTGGAGGTTCCCCATTCTCCCCCACTGCTGTATGACTTGTGTTCTGCTATTTCTGTATCAGATCCCACCAGACTGTTTTCTCTGAACTCGAGGGAGCTCAGGTAGCTGGTTAAAAATACCTGCAGCAATTAGAGACTGCAGTTAGACTTCGAGGTATATCTTGTTGGGAACAAGAGTGAACAAGTGATTACTAAACTCCTCATGCCTCCAGACTATCTTTTCTTCAAAGGTGGCTTCTGCAGAACCCTTGGAGGAAAAAATTTTGGGGTACAAAGAGGCAAAATTACTTCTTGTAGCGGAAATCCCGGCTTAGAAAGTAACATGTTGCCAGGGCTGTGTTTTGTTGGCTGTAAAACTAAGTAAGAATAAATGAGCAGAGTGTGGTAAATAAACTGCAAAGTCATCATTAAAAAATGATCCCAGCTAGAAGAGGCTTGTTGGGAAAAGGATGCTGGCAGGTTTTCCAAGTGCAGATGCAGGTTGTGCCAGCAGAACAAAGTGCTTTTGCAGGTAAAGCTGCTTTTTGCAGGGAAGTGGTGCAAGCCCCAACCACATCTGCACTGGGGCTGCTGCCAGCGTCAAGATGCTGCCAAAGATTACATCCCCAAGCCACTGCTGCATTGGCAGTGGTTTCCTGGGCCTAAAGAGTTTCTTGAGATGGCTAAATTTTCTTTTTGTCTTGGTTGAGAGTTGTTGACTAAGGCATAGGCATCACCAGAATGGATTTCCTGCCTGTTTGTCAGGGTGACATTGAGTGTTTAAAACATATTTTGCCTGTGATGCGCAGATGAAATCACCCTGAGGAATGTGTATTTTTCTTTTCTAAAATACTGTGGAGTGTGGTGATGCTTCTGTGGAATGGGAAAACTTCCTCTTTGCCCCAGTGAAGGGAGAATGGGCCATAAAAATGGGTGTTCCTTTGAAGAAGGGACAAAATCAGAAGCAATGAAGGACAGAAAACTGAAGAAAACTACCAAGTGCTCACCTCACTAGGGCCTGGAGGGGAAAGAGAAGCTAGAAAAATGTTAAAGATTTTTTTGTTCTCCAGAAATACTCATGTAAATTGTCTCTGGCTAAAAATTCTTGTGCCAGGCCTATTTTTCTCAGTAGTCATGCTGTTGATGAAGGGGTTAACACTTGCATGCCACCAGTGACTATGTATCCAAATATTTTTGTGGTAACCTGGCCATTGCCATGAGGGAAGTTATTCATTGGGATGGCTTTTGTTTACTTCCATTGGTAGATCTTTAACTTGCAGTCGTTTGTGGGTGCCACCTCATTGTGCTCGTGGAAGAAGTTATCATCCCTCCCCATTTTCTTTTTCCTGTCTGTATATTTGTTGGAAAACGTTAATTATAATGTTCTGAACTGAAGTCAGGACTCAGGACAGGCTGCACAGGCATGTCACTGTGAGATTTTTGCATGGTGAGTTATTTCCCCCAGATAGCTGTGAGTTTGAGGGCTCTGATTTCTGGGGATTTCTCTGTTATCCTGTGATTTTTAGGAGTCACCAGTGGCTGTCTTGAGCTGATACAGAGAGTTTGGCTGGATTATATCTTCTGTACTAAACAACTCATGTGTCTTTGTGCCCAAGCACCCTGTGCTAGGTGTTCTCCAGCAGTGCCCAGTAACAAAAGCAGGTCAGATCACCCAAAACCTGAGACATAACCAGCAGTGTTTGAGAGACACATTGATGCTGAACATCCTTGGAGGCTGATCCTCTGCTTGCACACTGTCTGAACAGGGGACACCCTTAAATCATCATCTGGAAGGACAATTTGAGAGCCCTTTGCTGAGAACTTACAAAAATTAGCTGAGAAAATCAGTTGTTTTCATGTCACATGTTTGAGCCTACAGACAGATCTGCCATGGAAATAGGTTGTGGAAAAAAATCCACAAGTTATTGGGAATTTACCCTTCCCAGTACAACTGTGATGCTGAGTATTATAAAAATACCTTCATCCTCCTAGAGTTTGTCTGATTTCTTCTAAACATTTCAAGTATACCATGGTATCATTATTTCTTCAAGTTGCTTCTGATATTTCCTCCACTCATCTGCTCATAGCAGCCTCCTCACACTGCCCTGGTCTGGGTGATGCCTCTGAATGTGCCTAAAACAGCAAAAGCAAAGTTGTGTTGTGCTAAAGGTGTGCAAAATCCATGAAATGCTGGTGGTGTTAACTGGGAAAATCATTCACTGGCCAGAGCTGAGTAGGAGAAGGTGATGGCATCATTTCCATATAATTCTTGCTGGAGGAAGGAGCCAGCAGTTTTCCTTGCTGGTGTGGAGGAGCAGTGCCACTCTTGTACAGGTTTATAAATGCCAGGATGTGGGTTCAGCCCTTTGGCTGCCTCTGGCTCTGGGCCTCTGGCTGTGCACATGGTGGTGAAAGGGCTGAGTCAATGTACCAATACAAACTGGAGTGAGGGAAAGAGCAGGGAAAGCTTTTCTGAGACTCCACAAGACTTGTACAAAATGATGCAAAGGAAGAAAGCAGATGTGCAGTTCATCTTACAGCTTTATTCCTTTAACACCCATTTCTGCCTGCAAACAGGACAGTTTCTGGAGCTCACATCAGCAGACCTGTGCCTTCCCAGAATGGCACAGTTCATTCAGGAGTTGAGTCACTGAAGACAGCACATGAAAAATGTGCTTTGGGTTGTTTCCTTTTATCAGCTTGATGGGTAGCTGGCCTGACATATGCCACTTCCAGTCTTTCCAACATTGACTAATAAAAGACCTTTATAAAAAAGTGTATTTCTGTCAGGCTCACGTGGCTCCATTGAGGACACTTGGTAGTAGATACTGGCAGTATTCCCACAGTTTACTATCAGGATCTGCTATTTGGTAGGCCAGGTGCATACAGCCCCCAGACATTGGGGTGAAGAGGGTGAGGGTCTGCTCTTCATAGCTGGTTAGAAAATGGAGAAAAAAATGGGACCTTTGACTGTACCTGGCATCAAAGTATACCCCAATATGCTTTACAGTCTTTGGGACAAGAAGATTTGGGGGTCTGTTGACAAGGGGAGACCCAGCTTTAATGTCCCTGACACATGGCTTTTGGCAGACTGAGACAAACAGATTTCTTGGAAGCGAGTCCCTGTTGTCCAGGTTGTTCCAGCTCAGCTGTCTGGTGACACAGTGATCCTGTCTGTGTTAAAATAAACCTGCCACCCCCTTTAGCCAGTCAGTTCCTGTGTCTGGTCACTCCTGCTCCCATCACTGACTCCAGTGGTGAGTGCAGGAGCCAGTGCTTGTGTGAGCTTGTGTTACTGCTGAATAAATATTTTCTGAACTGGTCTGGTCTTGCCCAGTTACTGCCCTATTTCAGATTAAAATCGTAATCCAAGTTGCTGTCACTTCATCTCCCAGGCAGAAATAGAGCTGGTGCATAGCTAAGCTGTTCTGGCTGTCCAGAGTCTTCCTTGGCCTCTCTGGAATCTTGTGCAGGGGGAGAGATTCCTGAACTGTGCTCGTAGGCCAAGCCTTGGTGTTTTGGTACTTACTGTCAGTCACTGCCTTCATTCAGTAGAGTTCTTTTTCTGTGGCAAAATGTGCTTTTGCTTTCCTCTTGAAGCAACACAGTGTGTTTTATTCAAGCCAGGCATTAGTGAGTTGTTTATTGGTCTGAGAGAAGAACTGAAACTGTCCCTGTGTGTAGCCTAGAGACTGTATAGAACTGAAAGTATCTAATGACATTCTTTCTGCCTTAGGGATGCTTGTGATCTGGAGAAAACCCAAGTTTTGTGTCTGATAGTGTTGGAAACATTTGTGACCCATATATGACATGACTGTAGTGGCTATGTGGTGGGGTGAGAATTTCAGTAGGATTAGGATCCTGTTGGATAGAGGAGGAAAAATGGAACCTGGAGGTCTGGAAGAGCAGTGGTGTCAGGAGGGAAGCAGGCTCAGATATGCTTTGTGGACACTGGTTAGAATTTCAATAGGATTGGGATCATGTTGGATAGAGGAGGAAAAATGGAACCTGGAGGTCTGGAAGAGCAGTGGTGTCAGGAGGGAAGCAGGCTCAGCTGTGTTTTGTGGTCCCTGGCTGTGGGAGTGGTGTTTTATTGACCAGCAGGGAAGGTGACCGTGCATCATTTGTGATGGGGACACAGAGGTCTGGTATTGATTCCTGAGTATCCATTTCTGTTCCATGGGGTCTCATCCTGTCAGAGCAGCTCTGTGACTCTGGATGTTGACTAAAGGTTTGACTTGAGGGGGAGGTTGGTGATTACCAGGGACTTGGAATGTACCTGGATGAACATTAAAGCTCTTTACATCCATGGTAGCCAAAACTTTGAGGGTTTTTGCTCTCCCCTCGTGCCCAGCCTGGCTGCAGCATTGGGGGCTGTTTGCTTCCTCCTCAGCGGATGGGGAGATATTACAGGGCTGCTGAAATAGTAAACTGGGAGAATTATATGGAAATGATGCCATCACCTTCTCCTACTCTTTTAAGGCAAGTCTTTGCAAATCCTTGAGTGGGAGGCTCAGGATTGAATAAAGCCGTTGTGCAGCGTACGCTGGCACCCATGTGCTCCCACCCGGCGCTCGGCACAGCAGCTGCAGTTGCTCAGCACAGACTGCAGAAACCAGAGCTGGGGCTTGTGTTGTCTACCCAGCTCTGCTGAGCTTTTGTTCATATGTTGGGATTTCTTGTGCTGAGAGACACCAGTAAGAAAGCAATCCTTTGCGTGTTACTGCTGTTGTGGGCAGTGGAACATCAGCTCAGGATCCGTGGGTCCTTCCTCTTTAAGGATGGACTTTATTCTCCAGAACTGTAGCAAAAGGAAGTAGAAACCAAAGTGTTCTTCAGATTAAATGTATAGAATAAGGGTTAATCTCTCTGTGTCCTGTCATCAACCCCAGCTCTCCTGCTATGGAAGTGAGCATAGCTGAAATGCTGGAAGAAGAAACCTTCCCTGGTCGTTTTTAATTTGTGTTGAGTTGGTGGTGGAGCTTCTGCAGTCGTCTGAGACCATCAGGGTGAATCCATGCCATCTTCTTTTATTTAGAAGTATTACAGTGCAAATTCAGTTTTTGCATTTCCAAATTTGCTAATTCATCCTGGAATTGTTGCTTTAGTATTTTTTTCTGCTTTTAAAAGCTCTATTAGACAATGGCTCTTCATTGCAGCTCCTAATCATTAACCTGAAAGCTTTCCAAAAGGCTCTGAGAAAATGTAAAGCAGCTGACTGCTTCATTTCTGTCTCTTGAACCAATTAACTGAAGTAATAGAGTTTTCGCTGAAGTTGCTTTTTATTATCTTCCCCTGCTAGAAGAATGTATGTTCATCAGAGCTGGAAACAGTCAGTAAAGTGCACCTAAGTTACTACAAACTGATCAAGCTACCATTTGGTGCCATCAGGTAATGGTACTAATTCAGTAACTCTGTAAAACTTAATTTTCAGAATCAGGAGATGATGTGTGAAGGGAAGTTAAGGAAATGAAGAAGGATGTAGGGAGCTGAGGAGATGATCGGTGCTGAAGTTGAGGCAAATGCCAGACTGAGGACAGCAGATGACAACAGTCACAGAGAGTAGCCTGGCTTCTCGTGGAGTTGTGTGGAAATGGCAGCAAACTGGTTCATTTTTGGGTGGTTTAGAGTTCTAACTCCAGTCTTCTGATATGGCTTCAGTAAGATGCAAAGACCACCCCGTCAGTGGGGTACAGAGAATGAGCAGTTCTGATGCTGTCACTATCTCTGAGGGGAAGGTGAGAACTGTCTGAGACCCACCAGCACGTTCCAGTGCTGTGAACCCTGCTATAGCCAATGGCAGCAATGTCCATGGTGTGATTCTGTCCCAGACCCAGGGGATGAGAGCACGGGTGGCTTGGCAGATGGAGCCCTTTAGCTCTGTCCTCTCCTCACAGCAGCCCTCTCATGTTCTGCCTGTAATCGAGCCAGGGAATATTCGATTACACGGAAGTTTTCCAGCAGCTTCTCAGAGTGCTCAGTTGGTGGTGTTTAAAAACTAGCAAGTTTGAGATCATGTCCTGGAAATGCTCAACACTTGGATCTCATCTTCTGTGCTGGCTTCCTGGGAATTTTATTAAGCTGCTAGAAATGAGGTTTTGTGCTTGTAAGATTTCCTGTAATTGTCTCCTGGAAGAATGGATGTGAA
Organism: Melospiza melodia melodia; assembly: GCF_035770615.1. NCBI lineage: Eukaryota > Metazoa > Chordata > Aves > Passeriformes > Passerellidae > Melospiza > Melospiza melodia. The sequence goes on from NC_086208.1 coordinate 2,795,764, forward strand.
TGGATCTCCACAAATGAAGGTCACTCAGTCCACTTGCAGAGCAGTGCAAACCTTTTACTGACAGTTGTACTGTGATCTGTTAAAAGCTGATTTAAGACCCTTTCTAGCTGTATCTTTATATCTGTGATTATCTGTGTGGGGCTGGGAGAGGTGCAGGTGAATAGCAAGGGGTCCAAGCAGAGCAGACATCAGGTTATTGTGGGATTTTGGGCTGGTGCCCCTTTGTTTGTTGTGTGATGGAGCAGCTCTTTGGTGCCTTGGTGTTGGTCACAGTCTCATGGTGGGGTTCCTTCTCCTCTCCCCACTGCCATTAAATGTGACCTCTGGTTTATTTATCAGTGCTTCTCCCATGGCACAGTGTGCATGTGACAAGCCTTGGAGATGCTGGGCAGCAGGAGTTTCCACTTGGTGCTCTGCTGTTGCAAGCACTGGGGGTTTGGCTGGTTAAATATTGACAGTGGTGGTGTGTCCCCAGGTGCCACCTCACTGGAGCAGATGTTTGTGCTGCTTGGCTTCAGACCAGCATTAGCTTGTGGTGACTCTTTGCTCCTCCTCCGAGCCAAGCCCTCAGTCTTGTCAGCTGGTGTGAAACCACGGGTTTCCTTGTGCTGGGAAATGTAAACCCAGCCTTGTGTCCCCATGGGATACAGCAGTGGACGTTGCTGAGGTTTGAACCCTCTGCAGACTTCTGAGGCTTGGGCAAAGTCAGGGTTTCTGGAGCATCTGCTTGGATTCACAAGTGCAGAGCAATTGTGTGAAAACCCAACTGGAAGTGGCATCAATTCCTTATTGCTGTAAAAGCCCCTGATATTGGGATGGAGGTGCTGCAGTTGGGATGAAAAGTTTTGGAGTGCAGAAGCTGCCATGGGTAGAAAACAAAACCATCCCTGACGTGGAAAGAAACAAAACAAAGAATTTATCAATATCATGTCTCCAGGAGAAAGGATTTTGCTGGAGAACTAAGCTTAAGTTGTTCTTAAATGGTTTTTATTTGTAGTAAATGCTGAAACTGAACCAGGAACTGATTCCCAGCATGTGAGGAGAAGCTGAACTGTAGGATGTGCTTTTCTTTGAAATAGCATCAAGAATTAACCATGCAGCTCGTCTTGATGGAGCGAAACATGAATGGATCAAGTGTTCCCAACTGTCATTCAGCAAATTGTGCTGCTTGGAAATTCTGATTCAAGCTAATGTTCTAATAATATTTAATTTATAATTCATTTATGCATTTAAGTGCATCCACAGTCTTCCTTCCGATTCATACTTTCTTATTTTGACAGCAAAAAGAATTCTAACTCTTATCACTGATGAAGCTTCCAGTTGAATTAAATTCTATTAAATTAAGGAGTTTTATTTGAATTAATAATGCTTCTTTGGTGAAGTCCAGACCTTTGTAGGGCTTCCTATTGCTGTATCTCCTGCTTGCATTGGTGTGCTGGAGCATGGCAACCTAGATAAGGACAGTAAATGCAAATACCTCCAGTGAAAAGCTGTGCTGGAGTGGAATTTGTTTGAAGCATATGTGGGACTTGGTTGCTTTGTTAGCTCCAAAAAAAAAAAAAAAAAAAAAAAATCCCTGCTGAAGAACTGAGGGTGTTTCTCTCTGGGCAGAGCTTTATTTGGAATGTTTTGTTAGGAAATCTTTTGAAGTGCCCAGAGAATTTCAACAAAATGGCTGCTTTCCTCGGGTTTGTTCCTATCTGGATATCAACAGGCTTGCTGCCCTCGGCTCCAGGCAATCCAACATGTAAAATTTAGTAGGAGGCTGCTGTAAGTGAGATCTGCTGTTTCAGCTTTCATCAGACCACGTTTGGAGGAGACCATGTTGGCTGTTCCCCTGCTCTCTGTCCTCCCTGGCTGCTTTCTGTAGGAAAATTCATCTCTGTAAACAGAAAATAGCTTTAGGAGGAGTATGCTCTCACAGCCTCGGGAGTAATCCCGTCTGAGCAGCAACAGAGCCTGCTCAGACCTAATCTCTGTGTGTGTGGTTGGAGGAAATAATCCTGTGTGCCAAACCAGGAGGCAGACAGAGCCCCTGACTTCCCAGTGCTGTGCAACCCAGGATTTGGACATTCCATTAATTTTTACAGAATGAGTGTGTAGAGTGATGGCTGAGGGTTCGTGCAAAGCTGGAGTGGAACTGGTGTTGAAATAGCAAATTATTTTGGTGGTGTTTTATCCCTGTGTGCCTGAGGTACAGGGCACAGCTCTCACTGGGGTGGGTGCTGTGGTTGACTCCTCCAGCTCTGCTCTGCAATAACTGTGAGGGAAATCTGTGCATTCCATGATGGTGTGCCTGGTCTTGGACTGGAACAATCCTTCATGTCAGAACTTTTGGCATTTGTATTTTCCTCTGATTTGCCCTTTAGTTGCCTTCCTCCCAGCCTTCTGTGCTCCTCCAGCCCAGATTGTATGTCTGTTCAGGGATGAGCAAGGGCAGGGCTGTGTTAATTCCTGCCTTCTGTGTCTGGGAAACAGCCAGGGGAGGTTTGAATGCTACATCTGGGATGTGGCAGGCACTGCAAGCAGGCAGCCCAGCTATTTCTGGTGGGAGCTTGTCATGCTGCTGGCGTTTCCTTTCTTTTCTAAAATGTTCAACCAACAGTGCTGGAGGAAGCTGGAGCCCAGCAAGCCTGGAGAAGGTGATAGCTCACAGAGTCAACAGTAAAATCCGAAATAATGTCCAGTTTTGTGCCCTGATCTCTCAGTGCTGGGATACCTGGGGGCTCTGACCTAGGGAAACTTTTGGAAAGCTGCAGTGCCTGTGTGTTGGGAAAATGGAGAAGCCACAGATTAAACCCTCTTGTCCTTTGCAGCCACATCTCCTTTGGGGAGTGGTATTTGCTGGATCAGACTTAATAATCACTGCAGACCATTGGAGTTCATGGGTAAGAAACCCCAATTTTTCCTTCAGTGCAGGGGAAACCTTCTGTCTTTTTAAAGTCAGCCAGAGACCACTACCTCAGCTGCCCCTTAGCCTATTAAGTGATTAACAGGTATTCCCAGAAGCCTTAATAAGGGGCCAAGTGGGCTGCTGTGGTAGAAGATAGGACAAGACTTTGGGCTGATTTTAATTAAAGCTCTCTCAGTGCCTTTGCTTGAGAAATGGGAAAAATTGTGTTTCTCTGTACATCTGGCAGATTTGTGGGCTGAGTGAAGACTCCTTATGTTGAAGGGCTGTGTGCTTTGCTAGCTGAAATTAATAACTGGAGAATTACAGGGACTGGTATCATAACCAAGATAATCTAGAGATAAGATAGGTTTATTTACTAAAGTATACTTTTATCTTTGATTAAATCGCTCCAGGAATTGTGTCTAAGTGAGCTTTTAAGAACTTCTTTAAAGTACTCCTACATAGTACAGCCTGAGATACAGAAAAGGTTATTGTGGAGATCCAAATACAGAATAACCTGGAAAGATCAGAAACTAAATCCCACAAGAGGCTGCTGGATGGAGGCCCCTAAATTCCCATAGAGCTTCTTTGTTAGTAGGACTGACTTGAAAGGGTTGAGCTGCTGGATGAGGGAGGGATGCTGTTGGAGGGCTGGTGCCATGTGGTTGTGACCCAGGCACCTGATGTTGCTGCAGGGGACAGCTTGGATCCCTGTCACCTGGGGGACAGCTTCAGATATGGGCCAGAGCCACACTGTCACCATGCAATAGCCATTTCTGGTATCTCCTGCCCACACTGGATCTGCTGTCCCAGCTGTTCCGTCAGGGCTCTGCTCAAACCTTTCTGTAGCTGCTTTGCTTCACGTGGGCTTTTTAAGCTGGAAAAAAATTCTTAGTTTGGCCTTAAACAATCTGTGCTGGCATTAATAAGAGTCAGAACACATTATAGAAGGAGAGGAGTGTCACTTTTATACTATAAAACCACAAGACTTGTTCTTTGTGCTTATTACACTGTCACCCGAGGGCTGTATTTTGGTGAAGGTTTTGTTGGTGGTGGTGAGAGGCTGTCCTGCTTTCCCCTTGTGCTAATGCAGCTGTTTGTGTGGTCAGGCAATCAAATAGATTGGAGAGCTGATTCCATGAAAAAAACCAACCTAAAGGAAAAGAGAAGATCAGTTTCTGAGTCATGATTTGCAGCATAAAATGGCTGTAGTGGTATGAGCTGATGAGGGCAGGAGATGCAGGGGTGGGGTGGGATCGCTGCTGTGGGTGACAGCATTGGCTTTTGGCAGCATCAGGTTGTGGCTGTGGCTGCAGGGCTCAGGAAATCACATTGCTGGTTTATGTCCTACTTTTCAACAGCTTCAGAGCGTCCATTGAACGTTGGCCCTGAGGCAAACTTCCATTTTGGTGTCAAATGGCAAAGCACACGCAGCCGCTCTCAGGGCCCTGCTCTTGTCTCCTTTGCATGTAAATGGTCCTAAAACTGAGCCCAGAGAGTGGATTTGGAGAGCTAAAATATGGTTCTGGGGTGTAACAGAAGCCATATGGTCTGGTGTGCTTCTCATATAATCAAACTCTTGGCTGATGGTTCAGATTAAGTTGGAATAAAAACTTGTTCATGAGTGAAAATCAGCTCTTATGTTCCACCTCCCTTCTGACCTTTCTAGACTGTATTTCTTTCCTTAGCTTTCTTTCCTTAGCTGCCCTGAGTTTTTTTCTGGATTTGATGGTGCTTCAAGAACCTCTGAGAGATTTTCCAGGGACTTCTTACACTGGCAGCCAGTTGTGTTCTAGGACACTTTTCAGCCCAAGTGTTTTGATGGTCAGGGATGGATTATTCTTGCTCTGCAAGTAGTGTGGAGATTGTGGCAAAAATGGATAGGATGGATAGAAATCAGCCCTTCCTGCATTTTACAGCCATCCTGGAATTGTGTTGTGTGGGCATGCTGGATGTGGAGATGCTGGACTGTGGTAGGTGTAATTAGTCTGGTCCTTAAATCTCCAACCAAATTCTCATTTTATTAAGGTGCTTGGATTTATAGAGTTGGAGTTTTTTTTCCTTTTAAAATTTGTCAAGTCCAGCTATTTCCCAGTCCATGCCAGTAAACCTGTATTGTCTGAACAGATGATGTTATCAAACACCCTGATTTTCCCTTTGCCTATTCAAAGCTCTGCCTGATGTTCTCACCCTGGCTTGGTCACTCAATTATTGATTGTTTTTGTTTTCTTTCTCCAGAACCCGGCGACTATCACTCGAATACTGCTTAGCCATTTCAACTGGGATAAGGAGAAGCTGATGGAGAGGTAAGCAGCTGCAGAGCTGGAAAAAATGTTTGTTCCTGGATCAAGTGAGGATGGATGAATGCACGGTGTGTGGCAGGAGAATCTTTTGTGTAAGCTCTAAATGTCCCCCCTTTCCCAGCTAAGGGGGACTGGTGACTCATTGTTTTAATATTATTGATGCCTGGTTAGATTTAAAGTTGTGGAAGTTATGTTGCCCCTTGGAAAGAAGGATTTCCAGTTTGAACATGTACAGGCTTTGGGCAGGCTTTAGAAAAAAGCAAGCAGGAACAGGTTCTTGTTATCTAGCAACTGTTTTGGATTTGGGTTTAGCTGCTCATGCCTGTCATGCTGGCATGTGTATTCCTGACATGTTGATTTGCTGCTCTGGCCAAGGCTAAATTGTTCCTGGCTGATAATGGTCCTGCCTTGTCTTCATCTCCACAGCTCCAGGTTTTCTTTAGGGTGTGTAAATAAAGGCTTGAATTTTGCCTCTCCCTCCCTCCCCCTCAGAGCAGAGTGTTTTATGGTTATTTCCCATCTTTGATTTCCAGCTCTTAGAATGTTGCTTGTCAGAGAAGGTACTTCTCAGTTTGTTGTTACACAGTGGAGACCAAATCCAGCTGCATTTGGTTCATTCCAGTGCCAGTGTTGGTGTTGAAGAGAGTTGAGGGAGCTGGAGAATTTAAATTCCTTTAGAAATTGGGAGGAGAATGAATCTGGACCAAAAGGAGCAGTAAAAGCTGAACAGGGACTTGCTGGTTGTGCTGGTCTTACTTGGTGTGAAGTGACCAATGGGTGGGTGTGGAGGGCCTGGTAGGATCATTAAAGTTTGACTTTTCCCTTAATTACCATTTCCTTTGCCTGATAATCAGGGTGTGGGAAGAGGAGATCTGCTTGATAAACCAGAGCAGTTGTTGGTGCTCCTGTGAATTGATAAATGTCCCTTCACTGACCCTGGGGTAGTTTGGTACTCTGTCACCCAGGGCAAGAGGAGCAAAGGTTTTCACACTGTCAGTAATTATTTTGGAGTATAAATATTTGTGCTATCCTTGCCTAATGGATTTAGGACATCTTTAGTGCCCTTTGTGTAATATTTTTGGTTAATGATGGTGCTCAGGTATATGCTATGTTTTGTTTAACCTAGATTTTTTTTCTAAAGTGATTGTATTTTTTACAGCTTTCTAGTCCTTATTTTTCTGAGATTGACCTCTTTTAGCAAATGTTGGAAGTCTGAAAGCTTTGTGTTACAAATATATCCAATATTTAACTCTAACTACAGCTGTTAAGAATTCTGATTTAACACCTGCTTTGCAACACTTGATATTTGAGTTTCTTGGGCTGGTTCTCTTGGTTGGGGTAAAGTTCACTCTCCTTGCCTGTGAGATACCTCTACACAAGTGCACTGAAAACCCATCCCTTTGTACAGTAGATTTTGTTCCTTGTTGTTGAAAGCTTGTTTAGGACTGCCATCAATTTAAAAATAAAAAATTGGGCTGTGGTTTTGTTTTTGTTTTTTCTTTTTTTTCTGAAGGGAGGTGCCAGCCAGGTCAATGTGAGGTATTATTGTTAAGGCTTTTCCAGTTTAAGTACATGTTATATTTACAAATGCACAGGTAAACATATTCATTAAAATACTTACCTCAGCAGGATTACACCTGTGAGTAATAGAATACATGACTTGCTTAGGCAGACCTGTTGCACACTGCTCCCAGTTTTGGTGCTTATTGATGTCCTGTTTTATTAGAAAAACACCAAAACAGGATCTCTCCAGTGCCTGGTGCTGCCTTCTGCACCAAAAAACTTCCTTGGAATCTTCTGGAGTGCTGAGCTGTCTTAGAGCAGGAGAAGGAAGCTGGGTAGGAGGCTGAGAACAGGCTCTTGCTGTTCAAGAGGGTTTGGTCATTGCTGTGGTGATAGGTGAGGATTATGGGGAAAACACCACCCCAAAATACACATTTTGCTTGGAAGTTCCTGTTGTTTGATGGTGTATTTGCAGTTCCTAATTAGTGCCTATTTTCTCTTAGCTCATGGTGAGTCAGCACCAGCTCCCAGCAGCCTTATCAGTCCTGGCCTGGAGGAAAGCACTTCAACCAAGTGGCTCCTCTTTTTTTTGATAAGTGGGGAGGTCTGAGCTTGTGACGTGAAAATTTCTGTTTTCCCACTTTTTTTTTTTAGCCTTGTTATGCCTGTTTTTAATGAGCAGGTTGTTGCTGTCTGTGCCAGCTTTGTCATGGAGTAATTACACAGTGATGTTCAGAGGGCAGATGTGTTACAGATATTTATTCCACTTACAGTAAAGTAATAACAGCCACAATTAAAAAAACTACCCTGTCCCACTGCTGAAACTTTAATTGTTTGTGTGGAAAAGCAAAATTGGAGGTTTGGGGTGGATTTGTTTGTGGAATGGAAGTGATGAGTGGAGGAGATACTAGTTCAGCCTCTGATATGCTGCATTAAGGAGAATAAAGATGTCAAATATTGTTTTCCTGTGTCTTGCAAGCTGGATTCATAGGGGTAGGAGAGCACCAGGTGCACAATGACCACATCACCTCAGAACCAAGTGAAGAAAGTGCTTTAATTATTATTACCTTCCAATTTTGCTCTGGCTGATGGTGTCCTCTCCTGAGGGGAGTTTGAGGAGGCACCTCTGTGTGATGAAGAGGTTAAAATGCAGCTCTCCTGCTTTATGTGCCTTCCCCTGGTCATTTTGTTAAGAGAAAAGTGTCTCAACATGTCCCCAAGGCCTGATTTAATCCCTGGAGGCACAGCCAGAGATAGAGCAGTCCCTTGTAGCTGCTTATCTTGGTGGCCACATGTCCCTGTTTTCTCTGAGTGGAGGAGGGATGTCAGGAATGCCCAGCTTGCCTCTTCTCCAGAACCTGCTGCCTGCTTTCCTTGGAACAAATAAATACTTTCCACTCTTCAGCAGAGGCTGGGCAGGTGAAAAATGGTGCATGGCAGGAGTTTTGATGTTGGAGATATCTTTTACTGGGAGTGTTTTGATGCACTGACACTCACAAATGCTCTTCCATGGAAGTAAATATCCCAAAGTGTGTACTAGAAGCAATTTTTTTTTCAGTGAAAAGGTTTTTTATCTTTGCTACTCCCATGGGTAGGATTTGATTATGTGTGGAAAATGGTGATTAGGCAGTTACAAACAGCAGGAGGGAATTTTGAGGAGATAAAGGGGCTGACAGCTTGATCCCTCTGCCAAAAAGCCTTGGTGTTGTTATAGGTTTGGTCTTGGTAAGTAGAAATACTTGAAAATAATGGACAAACACTGGTCTGTCCATTCATTTTAAAACAGCAGAAAAAAACCCCCAACTTTGTGATGAAGTAAATGAACTTCAGAGAATTAATAGAGGGAATTCTGGTGCACCAGAAGAGCTGGAATTACTCAGTATCTGCATTGTGAAGGGAAAGGAGGGCACAGGATTTAAAGGGCTGTTGGAGGTGCTATGCTCCTCCCTAGGATGAAAATAAGGATGGAGGTACCAAGAACCAACCCTTTAATAGAGAATATTTGAGGAAAAATCAGAATTCTTGGAGTTGTAACAGCAGTTAGAGAGCTGTTGGACTTTGGAATATCCATTGGAGCTGTGTTTTCTGGGAGATCCACTCTCTAAAAATGCAGTTTTCCTCTGCATTTTCTGGAGTTCTTACAGCCCAGTAGCTGCATGAGTATGAGTCTGAGAGACATACCTAAAAATAAATGTGGAAATTACTTACTCAGAAAGAAAATGCGCAAAAAGAAAACAGCATGGAGAAGCAGGAATACTATCCATAGGTATTTAAAGGGGATAGGAAATTCCAGATGAAAAAAGTCAAGTTCCTGACATGGATATTCACCCTTAAAACCAGCCCACCACTACAAAAACCTCTGGTATTTCCATAAGCATTTAGCTGGTCATGAGTATCAGGGTTCAAGTTGCATCATAGCATTTGTATACAAAACTATTTTCCTTGCAAACTTCTCACCCAGCTGTGTGTCTGCTCTCCTCAGAGCATGTCCTGTGCTGCTCCTGCTGCCTCTAAGAGCAGTTGGAAGGCTGGAAAACTTTTGTGGACTTAATATTTATCCATGATTCTTAATAAACAAATACTGCCTGTAATGAGACTGCACTGAATTCACTTGGTAAAATTTTCTAAATATATAATTTGATATATTTAGATTTTTTATTTTTAAATTTTTATATATTTAGATCTAAATATATATTTAGATTTTATATTTAGATTTAAATATCACATACAAATTTCTAAGTATCATCCTCTAAGCAAACAAAAGAACTTGGTTGAGTAAACTCCTGAGCTAACATTGAAAAACAGTGGCAAAGCCTTGTGGATACTGTGATGCCAGAATTCACCACTTCCTTCCAGATTCTCAGTGTCTTGAAATTTAAGATCTAAAATACATGAACTATATCTAGAAACATATGAAACAGCAGGAAAATTGATATTTTTTTAATTATAAATCAAGCCTTGTTGGTAGGTAGAGCTGTAATGGAGCTGGGGAATGACTTACTGGGTTTGGCTGGGGATGTGTGCATGTGATGGGGCTGGTTAATTGGCTGGTTTAATTAGTTCTTTGCAGCTGCTGCAGGCTGGAGAAAGGTGTGTGAAGGATTCTGGGAAGAGGCTGAGCTTTCTGATAATGATTCTCTCCAGTTTGGGCCTCCTCTCCAAAGAGGAGCTTTTTACAAGCCTTTAAAGCAAACCAATATTGTTTTCCTTAAGGGAATAGGAAATAGAAAGGAAGTGATCTTTTTTCACCTCCCAAAAGCAATTTTGCATCCTCCTTTCCAATAGGTCCCTGATCTTTGGAGGCATTGTAAACCTGAAACTGTATTTTTTAGGAAGTTGTTAAATTACCTCAGGTTGATTGAAGAGAAAAGATGCTCAAACAGCTGATGATAAGAATATTAGGAAAAATTGAAGGCTTCAGTTGAAAAGAATTGAGCTTGAAGGCATCAAACCTGTGCTTTAGGAAGGTGTTCCAGTGCCTGAACTGTGAACTCATGTTCTTGCTCTAGTTTGCTGTCCTGGAACTCTAATGCCAAGCAATTGGGAGAGTCACAAATTACTTGAAATGCAGCTGAAGAATTGAAGGTGCCTGAATTTCAGGAGTGTTTAATCCAAGGGAGAGTCTCTGAAATTCTGCAGTTGTCTAATATCCACCTCTGTGTTGTGCTAGAGAAGGGTTTGTTGGAAGTAGTGGGTGTATGAGTTTTGAAATACAAAAAGCATCTTTGTACACTTAACTGCTACATAGAATGGAAATATGATTTAGAAGGTGGTTAAATTTTCCTTCTGTCCTGTGTTGTGCAGGTACTTTGATGGCAACTTGGAGAAGCTCTTTGCAGAGTGTCACGTAATTAATCCAAGTAAAAAGTCGCGAACGCGCCAGATGAACACCAGATCATCAGCCCAGGACATGTCCTGTCAGATCTGCTATCTGAACTACCCAAACTCCGTGAGTACCCTGGGGCTCTGCTGCTGCCTGTCACTTTCTTGAGGTTGGGATTGAAGTTTGCTGGTAGATTGAGATGGTAGTTCATGTTTGGACTCAGGTGTTGATTATTTCTTATCAGTGAAGCGGCCTCACAGCCATGAGTTCAGCAGCGTTTCATTAGAAGGCACAAAATGGCCAACAATCTCTTGTTACGAGGTCTTTTAAGACTAAACTACCCAATTCAGAACTGACACCTTGATTATTTTCCCTTTTAACCCAATAACTGATCCCTGAAAGCCCTGGAAGACTTTTCTGTCCAATTACAAAACATCACCCAAACCCATGAAGAAGGTAAAGAAGAACAACCTGTGTCTTCCCTAAAACCTCCATCTTTATTTGTTTCATATCTATTTATATGAAATAAACATTTCATATAAGTTCATATTTATTCATATAAATTTCATATTTATTTCTATATTCTAAAACCCCAAACTCTTTAAGTTTTCCACCCTGTGATATTACACACTTTTACCAACTACACACCCATAATCCCAGTGCTATCAATCAATTTTTAAAGTCTTCTCCACAGCCTCAGGTCAAATGCAGTGCTCTCTTGCAAGTCTTTTTAGCACAGAAAGTTAAAAATTCTCAGCATCCAGGGTTCCAACACTACCTGAACAGCAACTCCCCAAATTTCCAACCTGAAACTTCACGTTTTCCTGCACAGCACCTCTGAGGGTGCTGGGGCTTGGGCAGTGGTGTGGTAAAGTTCAGGAAAAAGCAAGCAGGTGATGTTTGCAAAGGTCTGATACCAAGTGAGGTGTACAGATAAAGGATATATGAAATTCAAGCCTGTGAAAAGCATGATGGGCAGAGGGATTTACTTAAATAGAAAGACAAGGTAGGAAACAGCTTTTAAAAGCAAAATAGTCAAACTAGAAAGTCTAGAAAAAAGTAGTAGAAGCAAAATGTGGATATCTTTGGATCTTTGTTATATTGGACAATAGCCTCTTGGTCAGACAGGAGGATGTGTTACTCAGTGCTTCCTGGGGCTCTGCATCAATGCTCTGGGTCATAGTGTTATTTTTTTTTGTCACTGTTGACCAAACTGAGGCATTCCCATACACTGCTAAGAGGTCCAGGCTCTGCAGGGGCTCCCAGGGGCAGGACATACTGTTGGGAGACCTGGGAGAAAAGGAGGTGAGTGGAAAAGCTCAAATTGGAGAATTCAACGAAAGGCAAAGTGCTGATAGGAAGAAATTCTGTTCTTTTGCGGGGAGTGCCCCTCCAGAACACCCTAAAACAAGTGCTGGGCCTTTCCAGGCCTGACATAAGGCTTTGCTCTTGCTCTGGGTGTGTTTTCAGCATGGAACCATGGTGAGCTTTGGGGTTCAGGAGTACTGGGGTGAAGTTCCCTGGCTGTGGCCTCTCCCTTGCTCTGGGTGTTCTTCCCTGGAGTGGACAGAGCTGAGCCAAGCCCAGCTTCAGCCTCCCATTCTCAGCATTGAGGCCCCTGTTGCTCTTCAGCCAGGAACCACAAGGCTTCATGTGTCTGCTCTTCAGCCTTGTGTGCCCTGACTTCTTGTGAAGAGTAGCTGGGCAGGCAAATCCCTGCTCTGTGTGATGAGGTGCTTTGAAAAAAAAAAAAAAGGCAATATATTCTAATATATTATTCTCTTCATTTTAATGTAGTTTCTGTGCTGGGTGGGGGTACAACCCACAAGTGACAGACCTGTCCTCTGGCTGGGGTGCTGTGCTACCTGGGAAACAGAATCCCAGAATCATGGGACAGGCCCACAATGGAGTCCTATCCTGGCCCTGCACAGGATAACCTCTGAATTCACACCCCAGCATTGTCTAGAGTTTTGGAACTGGGAAGAACAGTACAAAACATGCTAACACTTCTTGATTTTGTAGCTCAAATAGCAGTGGCCCAGTTGTTAGAAGAGCAGATTTTTAGCTGGAGCAGAGAGATGTTGCAGGTGAGCAGGGCTCTCTCTGTTGCTGGTGTTAATAGACATCAGAGGGGACTTGGTTTCTTTGCCCTACAGAAAAGCTGGAGCCTGTAGGAAAACTAATATTTATTATTTCTTCTGTAAAAGGCTGTAGTGTCTCTGTCTAAGGTGATTGAAATCTGTTTTGAAATTTGTTTTAGTCGATGTGAATTATAAATTCTAGGATTATTTTTATGTTCAATGCCTAACCTAAAATCTCAGCTTTGAAAATCCTCTTGCAATAATTAGCTAATTATTTTTCCATGTGAAAGCTGGGGGGTTTTTGCACTGACAGCCCCTTTCAGCCTATGGAAAGCTGAGAGTTTGCAGGTGTTAAGAAGTTTTATAGTGACCAGTTGTTGCAAGAATGTTAGTCTTGAAATTCCCTCTTTCCCATCTACAAAGCCTCTGTAGCTCCTCAGTCACCTCCACAGAGCTGTGGTTTGAGGTTTTGGGAAGCACCTGCCCAACAAAGCATTTGAAGCTGTCACCCTGCAAGTCTGAGGATTAAAGGGAGATGTTTCACCTGCTCTGTGTCCCTGCCAAGCACTGTCAGGTCCCAGCACTTCTTTTGGGTGACACCTTTATTGGGAAAACAGGAATTGGGAGGGTCATGGCTTTTTGGGAGGGTCATGGCTTTGCCTTCCTCCTCTCTTGCCCCTCACCCTCAGGGGAGCGGGCTGGGGGTGTTTTTGGGAACATCCTGCTTTGTCCAGACTGCAGATGTTGAGCACAGATGTGGTGACAGCAGAGCTGTCCCCTGGGCTAATGAGGAATCACTGCTCCCCCCATCCTTGGTGCTTTTATGTTGGCCTTTTTATTTGCTCCCTTGACATCTGCTGTCAGCTGAGCCAAAAATAATTGGGAACTCCCTCAAAGTAAAGAAAAGAGCTGAGAGATTCTCTGCATTCCTTGCAGCCTGGGAGGAAGTGTGGTGGTGGTGGCTGCCTTTCTGTGAGCATTCAGCAAAGCATTTCCCTGCCTGAAATAACCAAAGCAGGTCTCACATGAAGATGTGTTCTGTGCTGGTTCCTCATGTGTGCCTGCTGCAGGAGTGTTGAATTCAGTAAGAGATGATTCCCTTGTCTGTCCCTGCTTCCCATTCCCATGTGGAGAAGCCAGTGTAGTCTTTGGGATGGTTTCATGCTGTGGCATCCCAAAAGTTCCAGATGTTGAAGTGTTTTTCCTCTAACTCTGCACTTCCAGGAGATGCCACTTGGCCACAGCAGCATCTGTGAAGCATCAGACACCTTGTTAGCTGGCTCAGTGAGGGTTCAGAAATGGGAAGGTGTCTTTTTGCACTCTTGCAGCCAGTGTACCTGGCACCACATAGGTGTCAGCCTCCTCTCTCATCTCTTTGTTGTGTTTTTGGGGTGGATATTTCTGTTTTTACCTGGAAGCAAGTCAGAACCAAGTTTACCTGACCCAGTCAGGTCAGATTGAGCCGTGTTGTTGCTCACAGCTGCAGCCTGTGCTGGTGGCAGGAGTGTCAGAGCAGTGCCAGCCCTGGCAAAGGGGCAATGCCAGAGCATCCAGAGATGGCACAGCACAGCTGCTGCACCTCTGTGGGATGGACAGAATGATCTGTGGTGTCTGAGAATGCTTGGAAGGAGCATTTGCCTCAAGTGGATTCTCCTTTCCTCAATTACCACCATCCTGCTGTTGTTTTGGGCTGTTCCACAGGGCACCTCAGGTTCTTTCCTCTGTGGAGTTTTCATGGTTTGATGGTGTCTGAGGGTAGAGTTCTGGTTTTATCTCACTAGCTGAGAAGTTGGTGTGAAAAGCTGAGCCAGCAAATATTACCTCAATAGTGGTACAAATGAAGTGTTTCAAATACAGTTTTCCTTGGTGCTGACTTTGAGTATAAAATAACTTTCAGCTGACCAGAGCAAAGTACTTCCACTCTTTCCTCAGCAGTGTTTGCTTCTCCACCCCTTGTGTAACCACTCAGTCCCAGATGATATCTTGCCAGCTCTGTGCAGATGATGCAGACAAGGATGGAGTTGTCCCTGTTGCTGTCTGTGACAGCAGGTCATTATTGAATTCTGTTTATCAATTTACACCTGCCAATTAGGATCGTGAGTGTCCTCATCTGATGAGCATCTGAGTTTCAGGGAGAACTTCCCTGGGGAAGTCTGGGACTTTTGGGCAGCACCCACATGTGCCAAGGGGAAAAAATAGGAGGAATGAAGAGTCTGTATCCTTGTCACTGTCACCTGTTTGGTGTTGCATTTATTTGACTGATTTCCAAAACAAAATGGGAGTGTGCTAGATATACACACCAAAAACAAGGATAAATGGAAATGGGCAGGATGGAAACATGGGCCACACCTGTCCTTGCTGCTGGGCTTGGGGATTAAAGTCTGGCTTTGGAAGAGTGACTAAGGCTGCCTTGGCAGTGTTCTGTGGGGGTGATGATGCAAAGAGAATAGCAGTGTCTCAGCTTTGGTGTGAGGAATGAGGGATGGGATGGATGAACTGCACAGCACCAAGAGGGTGAAATTATTATTTATCAATCCATGTGATAAAATGAGGCCATGTCTTGTGTTCTTTGTCATTGCAGTATTTCACTGGCCTAGAGTGTGGACACAAATTCTGTATGCAGTGCTGGAGTGAATATTTAACTACCAAAATAATGGAGGAAGGCATGGGACAGGTAAAATCTCAACTCACCTCATGGCTTATTTCTGGAAATCCTGTGTATTGGAGAGAGGGGGGAGAGTCTCTCTGCTAAAGTTTAAAAAAACCCAAAAGAACAACAGAGAAAACCCAAACCCCAAAGGTTTGGGGCTCTGCTAAGGTGAATCTGGAAAGAATTCAGTGGGGTTGGTTTCTGGGCTGGGGAAGGAGGAACCAGTGGCACACCTGGGAGAGGCAGGGCACTCCTTTGGCTGTGGATTGTAGTGAAGTCTGGTGCCTTGGAATTCCTTGTGATGCAGAGCCAGGATAACCACTGTTCCTCCTCTGACCTTTTTGTGTTTTTCAGACCATTTCATGCCCTGCCCATGGCTGTGATATCTTAGTGGACGACAATACAGTTATGTAAGTAATTCTCATGGCTTTGCTCTCTCTTTCCATTGTGTTACTCATGTGCTATTCAGATCTATTCAAATGCTTCTAACAAACTGCACAGAGGCTTGCAGGCAGCAGAGGAACTGTCTTGAACTGTCTGCTTTGATTCCAGAATGTCTCTTAACCTCCTGTTGAGGTGTGAAAACCCCATGTGATGACACTGGGAGGAAACACTCCCTGACCAGTTTGGTCAGTGTGACACCAGGGTTTCCAAACCCTGTTTTACTGCTTTGTGCACTCTGTTTCCTTTGATTTAGGTAGGAATTTAGGACTTCTACCCAGGTCAACCCACTGGTTGCCCAAGCCCTATAGCTGTAGTTAAGAGGTGAGTCAGAGGACAGGAGTCCTAAGGGCTGATGCAGGATGTGTTTTTTGCCCTCTGATAGGAGGCAGTTGACCCTCAAACACAAGATTTGATTAAGGTGGTGTGTCATCCTGCATCCTTGGAATTGTTAAGTTGTCCAGCTGCAGAATGACTGATACAGTTCATGGTGGAGCAGTGAACTCCATGAGCTTCCTTCTCTTTTACACTGAGAAAAGTTGTTCCATGAGCAATATCCTTCATAATGTTGAGCTTTGTTCAAGTTCATTTTAATTCTTCTTGCTAAAACATCTCAGTAGAGGCTTATTTTGTTACCTTATTCTTTCCTTCCTGAAGCCTGACTCACTCATTGATATTAATTTGGTGTTTTTTATTATCAGCTGCTTTCAGAGCAACGATTTTCCCAATTTTGGCTCTTGGTTACTCATGGAGTGTAGGCTGGATGGAAGTGGAAGTAGCTGAAATGCTTTCCTGCCCTGTTGAGGGGTGGTTTGTAGAGCCTGGTGGGTGGAAACTGAGCTGAAGTTGACATGTCTTGAGTAACTTGATTGAGATTTTTGTTTACCAGAGGTTGAACTTCAATTTGTGGAGTCAAACGCTCTCAGCAGGACTTTTTGGAGTGTTTTCCTGATTGCAGCAGTTGGAATGAGCTGTTCAAACAGTGCATGAGAAATGGAGTAGCTGAAAGCATTGGGGGTGGCAGTGGCAGGAGCAAGGAAAGGATGGAAGAAAAGGAGGGCAGTGCTTGGGATTCCCCTTGGCTGGAGAGAGCAGGGATGAGGCCTGGGATAGGGCAGTGGTCCCATTTGTCTGAGTAAAACTAGAAACTGTTCCTAGTGGTAAAAATCCACCTTTCCCTGGTCTTACATGCATTTCTGTGGGGAGGAAGGTGCATTTTTTGAAAAAAGTCTTTCCTTTAAAAGCCAACAAAGACAACTGTGGCAATCTTAGGATATGTCAATATATATGTCAAAAAATGTAAATTATCTCAACTGGAACCTGTACTCACTCCTATGTTGTTAATTATTACTTTTTAGGTCCTTTCCTGTTTACAAAGTCTCCAGCTCTCAGTTTCAGTGATATGAACACAAAATTAATATGATTTATGGGCTCTGGGCATGAGTTTCACCTCTTAATTTGTCTAGTTTCATTTATGATTTACCAAAAGACAGTAACATTCAAAGCAAAATTCTTGAAATCTTGACCTGGTGATGTGGATTAGGGCAATCAAAGCAGACTGATATGCAAAAAACCAGTGGATTGTGTGCTCTGGTTAGTCATGGCATGACTATTAATTTAAATTACAGAACCTGATATATTGCTATAATACAGTACATTTTCAAGGTGATGTTTAGTATGTCTTGAAGCCCAGGTATGGGGTAAAAAAAGAGATTTCTAATTAATACCAAATTCAAATTGTTTTCTCATTCTTCAGTAAGTTTGACTCCAGAATTGGAGGAGATGCTTTGTCAGCTGATTTGTTTTATTTTAGCCCTGGGAATTGAGCTGCCACGTGCTGTGATTTATGTAATAACCAGCATGTGCTTGGGAGGGGAGCTCCCCAGCTGCCCAGAGCTGGGATTTGTGCACATCCCATGGGCACACACTGCTCCTCAGGGAGTGTTGTAAGGATAACATGCAGGAATACCCTTAGTTTTGGCTGCAGGTGGAAAGGAAAATCCATTAATTCCAATTATTTACCCATGGTATGGTCTGTATAAAGCTGTATCCCACAGTAGGATATGAACCAGGAATGCTACAAAGGGTGTGTCAGTGCAGCTTTATATTTAGATATATTGGGAAGACACTTCAGTTATAGCTAAAAGACATTTTTAGAAGTGCTCAGCAATCCATAATTAAGTTATTTTGGATGCATTTAGGCTGGGCAGTCTGCAAATGCCAGCTGGAATGGTGTGCCCAGGAGAAAAGTGGTCACCATGCTTGTCAAGGGTTCCCATCAGTGAGTTTTCCTCTGCTCTCCCAGTTCCAAGCAGACTGGAATTAGTTTAAAGTCCATGTTGTGTACACCCCTAGTGATACTGAATTCAAGTCAGCTTTGTTTTTATGGTAGATAGATTAAAACACCATTAATTTTTAAGCTGAAGCTGTAGCATTCCACTGAAACCCAGCTAACATGAGGCTTCCCAAAGTTATTAGCCACACAAGGGTTGTTCTGGAGCTTTTTAAAGGGATTTGCCACAAAATGTGCTTGTTTTATGTAAATGAGCTGATTAAATTACTGGCTTTGTTTCTTGGGCTCTTCAGGAAAGTGTTTTTAAATAAAAATCCTCACACCAAGAGGTTCAGGTTTTTTTTAACTGCATGAGCTTTCTGTTTCTGAAGCTAATACATTTATATATTGAATAGAATGAATGTAGTTTTCATAATGATCTAACAAATAAATAGGGAACAGGTAAGTACAAAAAGTACCTGCAAGTGTAAAAGGATGAATCAAATCTGTCTTTACTTAATGGCAGTATATGAAAAAACCAATATTTCTGCTACAATTTTTCTGTTTCTTCCCTTCCCACAGGCGTCTGATCACAGATTCCAAGGTTAAATTAAAGTACCAGCATTTAATAACCAATAGTTTTGTAGAGGTGAGTTTTTATTTGAATTTTTTAATGGCTTGTAGGGTTTGTCTCACACGTGTAGCCAGCCAGAGGCTGGAGGCTTGTTTAGAACTGCAGAGCAGTTTTTTTGCATAGTCTCTAATCGGGTGTGAATGCAGGGGTTGTTTTATTGTCCTTTGCATTACAGGGATAATTGTAGGAAAATACTAAAAAAACTTTAGGACAAAAGACCTAAAGAGAATGCAAGAGCTGTTGCTTAATATTTGAGTTCTGAGAAGCAGAATTACGTAGTTATAGTAGTTACATAATAGTTATGTAATATTTATGGCTCTTGAGTGTTACCTGAGATGCTTCACATTGAAAAGCAGGAAATGCTGTAAACAAGAGCATGCCTTAAACATTTTGCCAGTTGAAGTAAAACTGCAGAAGTGCTTTAGCAAAACACTGATAGTTTTCTAGGCTCCAAATAAACTTGGAGAAAGGTGCTTTGCAGGATGTTTGCACTGTCCCAGTTTCCCAGCTGTGTGGCTTCAGCTGTCCTGTAGAGCCCGGGGCAGAAGTTGTTACAGGATCAAGCTTTCAGTCCTTGCCAGAAGTGATGGGTGCAGTGGGTTTGGTTTTAATCTCTTAGCTGTTTGCAGCCACAACAAAGGCATGCAGGGCAGGAGCTGTCCTTGAGCACAGCTTCCCCTGTGATGTGGGATGTGTGCTTTGTTTCAGTGTAATCGACTGTTAAAGTGGTGTCCTGCCCCCGACTGCCACCACGTCGTTAAAGTCCAGTACCCGGATGCGAAACCCGTGCGCTGCAAATGTGGCCGTCAGTTCTGGTAAGAGCCAGCCACCAAAAGAAAAGCTGCTGATTCTGCCTGTACTCACTGCCTCGAGTGTGTTACTGTGTGTTCATGGAGGCTGCTTTGGCTCGGGAGGGACCTCAGAGGTGTCCAGCAACACCACCATGGGCAGGTGTTGCCACGTTTCTCTTCACAGAGAAAAGCAAGGCATATTTCTTCCCAAAGATTTCTGAGATTCACATTCTCTGAACCTCAGAGAAAGGGAAAACACAATTCTTATCACTTGCTGTGGCTGTGTTGTGCCAAAGTAGAATGCAATATGGAGATTGTTTATCCAGAGTGAGGATGTTTTGTTTCCTTGGCCTATCAGGGCCGAGTGTGTGTGTGTGTGTGTGGGGACTGTCAGGTGACAGTCACAAGATTCAGTGCAGAGTGAGCAGTTGTGTGCAGAGTGAGTGCTGGGCACATTCAGTTCAGATGAAATGTATATAGTATAGTATAATAAAGTAATGAATTACCCTTCTGATATCAGTGGAGTCAGATGCATCATTCTCTCTCCCCTTCGTCGGAGTCACCTTTGATTTACAATAGGCAGGGACACCTTCCACTATCCCAGGCTGCTCCAAGTCCTGTCCAGCCTGGCTTGGACACTCCAGGGATGGGGTGACTTCTCTAGAAACCAGTTTCAGTGTCTCACAACTCTCACAGTAAAGAATTTCTCCCTAATAATCCCATCTAACTCTGTCCTTTGGCAGTGGGAAGCCATTCCCCTTTGTTCTGTCACTGTTTTGAAGTGGCCCTTGAAGCATTTCAGGATTGAAGGGGGGGGTGTGTTGAGTTTCCTTAGGACTGGCTTTGAACAACCCAGAAGAAAACTTACACTTTTTAATTACAAGTACAGTCTGCTTATTTTCCCTTTCTTTCCCTTGCAGCTTTAACTGTGGTGAAAACTGGCATGATCCTGTTAAATGCAAGGTGAGCATGTCAACGTTCTTATACAAATCTGTGTTTTGAAAAAGTTTAAAATAAATGTATGTGCAAGACTTAGCAATGAAGCCCAAGTTTTTGTGGCTGTCCACAGAATCACAGATGATCCTGAGCTGGAAGGGACCCCCAGGGACTACTGAGCCCAATTTTTGTTCCCACGAGGGAGCAGAGTAGCTCACCTGTTCAAATCACAGGGTGAGAACCAGCAGTGAAATCCTATTGGGTTCCTTTACTGCTGCCCCCCAGTTGGACCTTGTGAGGGAGCAGTGCCTCATCCAGGTGGGAATTGCCTGGAAGAGGAGGCTGTTAGACCTGTGACCCCTGCAGAGGAGTGAAGGTGCTTTTTGGACAAGGAGCGTTCCTATAGGAGTTGTTCCTTAGGTGTTTGATGCTTTGTCAGGTGTTTATCCATTGTACTGGAGCAACTAATTTGGTTTTGCTGGTTTGGGTTGGACCCTTCCAAACCCTTCCCTTTAAAGATTATCTACTCCCACAGCCTGCCATGGGCTGGGATACCTTCCACTAGCCCAGAGTGCTCCAAACCCCATCCTTGAACACTTCCAGGGATGGGGCAGGCACAGCTGCTCTCTGGGCAGCCTGTATCAGAGCCTCCCCACCCTCACAGGGATCAATTCCTTCCCAATATCCCATCTATCCCTGCCCTCTGGCAGTGGGAAGCCATTCCTTGTGTCCTGTCCCTCCAGGCCCTTGTAAACAGTCTCTCTCCATCTTTCTTGTAGGCCCCTTTCAGGTACTGGAAGGCTACAATTAGTCACCCCAAAGCCAAAATGTCCTTATTATTTAAGAGTCCAACATGAAGTTTGTGTTGATTAAGAGCTGCAAACTCATTGCAGGAGTGTTTGTGCTGGGTGCTTGTGCTTGCTGGATCAGAATGGAGCAGAAGGAACTGTCTGCCACTAAATTAGTGGCTGTTTGCACAGTTTTCCACCACCAACACTCCCCAGTTCCCATGTGGCTGGGTATACCTTTCCTTAATGTGAGCAGGTGTCCTGGGAACATTTGCAGTTCCTCCAGCTACACTGAACACTCTTCTTCCATCATTTTTCTGACAGTGGTTAAAGAAATGGATTAAGAAGTGTGATGATGACAGTGAAACCTCCAATTGGATTGCAGCCAACACAAAGGTGAGAGGTTTTCTCCATTTTATATAGAGACTTTATACAGTCAGGTGAAAAGGACATCAATCTAATTCCTTGCACTAGGATTGCTTTTTCTTTTCCCTGTTAAGAGCAAGCCTTAAAATCCACAGTACACTCAAGTGCTCTTGTTTGAAGAGTGAACAGGTGTTAATGCCTGGAATCAGGTGAGTTTCTTCAAGTTCAGTGAAGGAGTTTCTTCAAGTTCAGTGAAGGAAAGTGCTTGGAAGAAACAGTTAATTGGAGACCCAAAGGAAGCTCAAGATTTAAGTCTTTGGGCTCCTGTCTGGCACCAGTGGCTTCCCTGAGCAGATCATGGCTCATTCCATGTGTGGAACATGTTACCACCACCCGTGGCTCAGTTTGGCTGGCATCATTTACATCTGCCTTCAAATCCCTGGGATTGGCCTCCGGAGGAGCCTTCATTTCTGCTGGGCAGCATTCCAGGTGGAGACTGGCACAACAGCTGTCTGGGATTTCATTATGTAAAGCTCTTCTTCTACTTAGCCCAACTTTGCCTGAAACTTTACCATTTGATCATTTTGGGGCAAATTAAAACCAAGAGTGTCATGGTGACATGGACACAAAAGCAGCAACTCCCATGGGGGTGAGGAGCAGGCCTGGGGCTCCCAGCTGAAGGAGGAAGGTGGGGAGGGAGTGAGGAAATGGCTGCTTTGTTTTCTTAGCTCTGTTGTGTAAGTGGTTAATGGCATTGTTTGCAGGCTGCCTGGTTTCCATCGAGCTGGAATGTTGTGTTATGGTGGCAGGGAAACCCCTGCTGGGCAGCTCCCATCAGCCTGGAGTGAGCCCTGCTTGGAGCTCACAGAGTCACCAGGGGGACTTTGCCTTTGTCTCACTGTGTTCCAAAGTGGCTCTGGGGCTGAACCAGCTTTGTCTGGAGTTTGCTGAGCCTTCAGGGACTGCTCCTATTAAACCTGAGGAAGAGCAGCCAATAGCTTGGAAAAGGCAGAGTGTAAGCACTGCTGGCCTTGGGTCTCACATATTTGGGACAGTGGAACAGCAACAGCCCTGCTTTGCCTGTTAAAGCCCTCAGGAGGCTGATCTTGGGGTTCCCCATCTTCTACCTGCCCCTGCCTTGGGAATAAGAAGTTTTTTGGGGATGGGAAACACCCATCTGGAAGGTGGCATCTGGCACCAGCCCTGCTTCTTCACTGGTACCTTTGGTCTGGTGTGAGCAGCAGAGCTGCTGCTCTGGGACATCAGTGTCTAAGCTGCTTCCTCTAATACTGTCCCAGACATTCCTACATGGGAATACTAAGGAGCCCAGGCTGCAGCAGGGAGAAAAATTGCCATCAGGGTAATTACTCCAGACATTTGAGCAAGCCAACAGTGCTGGAGTCTTACAGCATCCATATCCATTGAATTAGCTGAAGGACAATATGGCATTCCTCTCTCTGGGCTGATGCTGGATTCAATTGAGGGGAAAGTTCCTCTGGAGAGCCAGGTCAGCCTGGCTGCATCCAGCTCCTGCCTCAGTTCCCTGCTGATCCCTGAGCAGAGGCCTGGAGAAGCCCAGGTGCTGTCTGGGTGTGGGGCTGTAGCACTACACTGGGGTGGGAATTGTGCAGTTGGAGTGTGGATCCATCCCTCCTTTCTCTCTGTACTGTTCCTAACAGGAAAGCAGGGCAGCCGTGTTTGGTGAGGCACAACTTGTGCCTGCACTGTTGACTTCACAGCTTAAATTCTGTGTTGAACTTAATTTTGAAGAACCTAGAAAGGAATCAGGTACCATCAGATGCAGAAATCTCCATTATCACTGGGAACAGCTCTCCAAGGAACTCGGTTGTGACTACACGCTCCGTTGCTGTTTCTGGCTTTTGGAAAGCGCTTTCTGGAGCCATCCAGGCATGAATCCTGTCCTATGTGGGCTCCTCTCAGGGAAGGAGACTTCCTGTCATAACCAAGATGAAGGTGTAAGAGAGAAATACCAATCCTCTGGAATGTGGGCTTGAAATCTGGATAATCCTTTGCAACGGGAGAATGTGAGATACATTTGTTCCGGCTTGTCCTGGGAGATGGAGTTGGAAAGGAAGATTAGGCAATTGTGTGAGAGAACAGAAGAGTGAAACCCAGCTGAATTGGCTTCAGTTCCCAAACTGGAATGATGTGATGTGTTTTTTGATGAATTATGTAGAGTGGTCTGAATGAAAAACGAGGAGATTCGAGTAGTGAGTTCTGTGGTTTCTGATATGATTTTTTTATTCTTTTGCATTCATTTACTTGCACTTAGGAGACCTAAATTCCTTCTACTTCTACAAAAGATACAGCCCTTGCAGCAGAATGTGCTGGAGTAGATGGCTTTTTTCTTAAAATAAGCTACTTTCACATGAGTTCAGCTTAACTAGATTAATTTAAAGTTGAGATAAGGCAATACAAGTTCTTTATCAAGCCTGTAATTCTCAGTCTTCTTGAGGAATGGTGTTGAATAGTCCAAGGATTTGCACATTTCTTCCTTTTTCAGTTTATTTGACAAACTTGGTTCTTCCTTTCTTGACTTAAACTCGGCAAGTTTCAGGTATTTGGGAATAAAGGAACCACAGAGATCCATTACTTTTGTCAAGTGGACATCCAAAGGAGTGAAAAATAGAGAAAACTTGGATTTGTGCATTTATTTTGTACTCTTAAGGTGTATCTGGAAGTGGTCTAAAAGGAGGAGGGGAAACCTGTATGGCACCTGAGTGTGATTTTAATCTCTGCTTCTTGGAATACCAAAGGGAAAAGAATAAAGCCAGTGAGGTGCTGGCCTTCACACAAGGCACTGCTTTTTATTGTGGAACTTTAATTGATGTTAATGAAAGTTTGTTCATCTGGTACTAAAAAAGGCCCAGCCTTACTTCTTTGGCTCCTGGCACATCCCCATCCTTCCCTTGCAGGTCAGACAGAGCATGAAGGGCTGATGGATAAACCAGGCACATTTTCTTCTCCAAAAAAACCCATTGGCTGTTTTTCTCTTGTGCATGAGATAAAATGGCATGAGCCCACATCTCTGCCTTTTCAGGTCCCTTTTTAATGGCTTAAAGTGCTCCCTTTGTACTTTCTGGAGATGCTGCATTTGTTCTAATGTGTGGAAATTCTGGCAGGACATGGAATCCTCCTGGGCACCAGCACCAAACTGTGCTCCTTCATTTCCCACCGCAGTGGAGCTGTGCTCTGTGTTTTCCTAAAAGTGCCCAAGTGCCATCTCCGTTTCTCAGACGAACTGGTGTTTCAAATCTGCTTTAAAAATTTTGCTCTATGACTAGTGTAGTGTTTGTGCTAGCCATAATGTTTTGGGTTTTGTTGAAATTCATTAAGAAACCCCTGTGGTTTTTGATGAGTCCTTATAGGATGGGTCAGGGGTGAAGGGATTGATGTGAATGTGGCTGTGGGGTGCTGATGCCCACCAGTTCCTCTGGGAGTTCTAGAAAGGACTAATCTCTTTCACTTGCCCTGAAATAAGAAACATGTTTCTGTTTAGCTTCCTGTTCATAAAAGAGCTGCTGAGGTTTATGGTGCTTTATGTGTGCATGGACATTTACAACAAAATCAGGATTGTTCTCCTTTGCCAGGTCTGCCCAGGCTTTTGTTTCCAAGCCCAGTATGGAATTGTTTGAAGTGGAACAATGTTAATGAGGTCGCTTCTGTGCTGTGCTGTGGCTGATAATGTGCACAATAATCTGCAGGTTTAGTAACTTGATTTGCTGCCTGTTGGGTTGTTGCATGGCTGTAATTCTCAGGGAGAGCTTCCTTCCCTATCCTCATTAATCTGTAAATCTCTCCCACTTGTTCTGTTGGTGACTTGAGTAGTTACTACTTCTTTTTCTGCTGGTGTCTTTAGTATGTGCTTTTCATGGCTTTAATTTTTATTAATATTCAACTTTTCACTTTTACACAGCTTTAGGGATCTGCACAGATACTGGGTCACCTCTTCCTTGTGCTTTGCTAGACAGGAGCATGAAGGTGTGGAAAGGATGACATTCCCTGTGAGAAAAGGGCTGGAATGAGATCCTAGAATCATGGAATGGTTTGAGTTGGAAGGACCTTAAATCAAGTTCCATCTCTGCCACCTTCCACTATCCCAGGGTGCTCCAAGCCTGGCCTTGGGCACTGCCAGGGATGGGGCAGCCACAGCTGCTCTGGGCACCCTGTGCCAGGGTCTCCTGCCCTCACAGGGAAGAATTTCTTCCCAATATCCCATCCAGCCCTGCCCTCTGGCAGTGGAAAACCATTCCCTCTCATCCAGAGTCCCTCTCCAGGCTCTCCTGGAGCCCTTTGAGGCACTGGAAGGGTCTTTTTGTCCTAGTTTGTATTCCAGAGCTCAAAGCCCTGAGCACTGTGGACACATTGGAAAGCTTGGTCCCACCTCAAAGGCAGGAGGGCAGAATTTCCTGCTCCTGATGGAACCTCACTGGGGTGATGTGGCCCCACATCCCTGTGCTGTGCATATGTGCTTGTGGCAGCTTGGCAGGTCACCTGGGGCCTGTTCTCCCTCTCTCACTGTAGGATTTTGCTCAGCAGGAGGGGTCACAGCAGCTGTGCCTCCCACCAGTGAGGTCTGCACCTGATGGGAGATGTGTCTGGAAGAGCTGCACAGCTCCACAGCCTCCTCTGGCTGTGCAGCCCAGGGTCATGGTGGGACAGGGCCACTGTCTGTACTTAGGGCCACCCTGGCTGATGAGCAGACTGAGCAGGGATCTGCACAGCTGGGTAGGACATTGCTGACATAAACCTACATTTGAGTCTTGGCTTGTTAGTGCAGGATTGGAAGAGGGAGGAGTGCTGCCTGGAAAAGGGAAATAGATGCTGCATTGAGTGCTCTGTTTGAAGGAGGGACCATTTTTGACTTTGAAGTTCACAGAACTGAAGTGACTAACTGGGAACAAGCTTCCCTGGTTGAGTATCCATCCTGTGGACAGTCCTAGGGAACATGTTGGTGTTGTGCCCTTGAGGGGACCAGCACAGGAGCTACTGTGCTTCACTTACTCTGTTTGTAGCACAGTTGCTGAGTCTGAAGAACAAACACAGGTGACTGGGAAAAAGGCAGGTCTGAAAAATCCCTCTTTTGTGCTTGGTTGCTGCTTGATCCCCTTGTGGTTTGATGTGCAAATTCTGTCTGTGACAATCCAAACTGGCAGACTCATATAAAATGCAGTAATAGTTGGGACACTCAGAGTGGGTGTGCAAGAACCCATTGGATTGTGTCTTATGTAGAAGTAACAGTTCTGGAGTGATTGTGCATGTTGGTTTCTTCCTTTGCTGAGAGTTTATCTGATTGCCATGGTAGGAGCTGTGTGCTTTGGTTAGAAAAGACATGCTCCAGACTGGGGAGGGGATTTCACATGCTTCTGACCCAAAAGCTGCAGCTGGTTTTACAGGTGTGTGTATCACTGGTTTGGATATGTTTGTTATTGTGTTATAGATAAAAACTGGCTTGTGCAGAAACTTCATGAAGGCTGGTGTGGTTGTGGGATGAGCTGGATGAGGAGCTGATTCAGCTTAAAATGGTTTTGGTTTTATTTATGCAGTTTTTTTCTTCTTGTATTTGCTGCTTTGTTGATTTGTTAATTTCCAAGCTCATGGAGATATTGGTGTTATATTCCCCAGATATTTCCCTGTGCAGAGCTGCCCTTTGAGATACTCACATTTGTCAAAAGCCTTACTCCTGAAAGGGAAAGCCCGTGTGAGCTTTTATGGAAAAGTCTTCAGTGAGGGAAAAAAGGGACCTGATGGGAAACATGGAAACACCTCAGGAAGAGAAGTGTCTTTTTAGCTGACAGCAGCTTCTTTGAAGCACACTAGAGTCTTGCTGCATGTTTTCAGCTCCTTTCTGGATGGCGTGTTACAGCTGCAGGATTGGTAACAGCGTGATTCCGGCTTGGTCTCAGTCCCAGAGTGGAGCAGACACTCGGTGGTGAGGAAAGCCAAGTTCCTCATGCTTCCCAGGCTCTTAGAGACCACCCTTCTGCTGGGATTTTGGGGAAGGTCATGAAGTGACTCGCCCAGTGTCCCTCTGTGACAGCAGCATAGATAAAATATGTTATTCCTTAAGTTTTTTTCTATCTAACTGCTCCGGGTTTGGAAGTATTTTAAGGCCTGACTGAAGAGGATCTCGATGTCCAAAGGGAAGAATTAAATCGTGTATTTCTCTTGACGTGCTCTGTCTGCCTGCTGTGGGAACCCTTCCAAGTTCCCCAGGCTGTTGGGGTCCCGTGCTTGCCCTGCTAACGGTGCTCTCTGTCCTGTGGACAGGAATGCCCGAAATGCCACGTCACCATCGAGAAGGACGGGGGCTGCAACCACATGGTCTGTCGGAACCAGAACTGCAAGGCGGAGTTCTGCTGGGTGTGTCTGGGCCCCTGGGAGCCCCACGGATCTGCCTGGTGAGTTCGGGAGCGCGCCTTGCTGGAAGGGCGAGGAGGTCGCGGTGCAAACGGCACGGATTTGGACTGAAATCTGTGGAATCGGTGTCCCTGTTACAGGTACAACTGTAATCGCTACAATGAGGATGATGCAAAGGCAGCAAGGGATGCACAGGAGGTGAGTCCATAACCTTTGGTGATGAGGGAGATCATCGGCCCTGTGCTGTGCTTTCTCTAAACCTACACATCTGCTCTGAAGGAGTTCACGGATTTGGGCACAAATCCAAAGGACAGTTAAGTCTTTTGACTTTTAAGATAGGGATGGCTTTGCCTGCTATGTGCTTGCTACCTTTGTACATCCAGAGCACACAAGTTGAACCATGCCCGTGGTGTTAGTTTTTTACAGCTGGTCTGTCAGTGTGAGGAAAATAAGATTAATGACTGTGTATTGAGTCATCTTGGTTCTCTTGTTTAGCACACGGTGCCTTTCCCCTGCTTTATAATCAACCTGAGATTGCCCTCTTAGCCCAAGCACAGTAATTAGAATTCCTTATTAGCAAAAGACCCCCCAACAAAACATCATCTTCTTACTTGTGTCATGACACTGGAAACATTTGAGTGCTTTACCTTGAGTCGAGAGGCTGAAATACAGAAGTGATGAGGCTGGAGCAGTGTGATTGTAATTGCTTCCAAGGTTGGGAGTGAGGATGTCAGAGCTGTGCTGGGAAGTGCCCGGGGCGCTTCCCAGGGTTAGCGGGGCCGCGCGGAGCTGTCTGCCCAACACAACAGAGAGAGGAGCCTCCTTTGGAAAGGAAGCTCATTCTCTGGATCAGGAAGAGCCTTGTGAAGGGTTTACTTCTCTTGCAGCCATTACTTTATTTTAACTCTTTGTTTTCTTTCTCCCTAATGGGAATTAACGCAGCGATCCCGAGCAGCCCTGCAGAGGTACCTGTTCTACTGCAACCGCTACATGAACCACATGCAGAGCCTGCGCTTCGAGCACAAGCTCTACGCTCAGGTGAAGCAGAAGATGGAGGAGATGCAGCAGCACAACATGTCATGGATCGAGGTGCAGTTCCTGAAGAAAGCAGTCGACGTCCTCTGCCAGTGTCGTGCCACACTCATGTACACTTACGTCTTTGCCTTCTACCTCAAAAAGAATAATCAGTCCATTATCTTTGAGGTAGGAGAAAATGGGGTTGTGAGGAATTCAAATTGTAAAACTGAGGAAATAAGATTTAATGCTTGGAGGGCTCTAGTCCCCACTTTTATGTAAGTTAGTCTGGTTTAATATTCTCTTGTGTCAAAGTTAGAGGTTCTCTGGGTATTGTGTAGGATGGTGTGTTAGAGGAGTCGCAGAATCACAAAACTATGGCTGCCCCATCCCTGGAGGTGTTCAAGGCCATGTTGAATGGGGGTTGGAGCAGCCTGGTCTAGTGAAAGGTGGCCCGTGGCAGTGATGGAACTGGATGAGTTTCAATGTCCATTTCCACCCAAAATCAATCTGGGATTCCATGATATCTAATCCTTTTTTATTTTGGTACTGATTCCAATTGCGCTGAAATAAAAATATCCCCCTTTCCTTTACCTCCCTCAAACACTTTTTTTCTCTTATCTCTTTACAGAATAACCAAGCAGACTTAGAGAATGCTACAGAGGTGCTTTCTGGGTACCTGGAGCGAGATATATCCCAAGATTCGCTGCAAGACATAAAGCAGAAAGTACAGGATAAGTACAGGTTTGTGTTGGAATACTCCTTTCTCTCCAAGCGGCCAAGTGTTGCCATGCCCTGTGTCAGGTAGTGACCTGAGCACTTGCCAAG
Organism: Melospiza melodia melodia; assembly: GCF_035770615.1. NCBI lineage: Eukaryota > Metazoa > Chordata > Aves > Passeriformes > Passerellidae > Melospiza > Melospiza melodia. Next base: position 2,825,468 of record NC_086208.1, read on the forward strand.
ATACAGTTTCTCCAGAGCCACATCCTTGGGAAGCTGTTTGCTCTTGGCTTTGTGCCACCCATTGTGATCAGCCATTCCCTGGATCTCTGAGAGCAGCAGCGCTGTCCTGAGCCAGCCCCAAATCCTCCGGGTGAAGCCCTCACGCAGATGCTGGCACTGTGGTTTTGTGTCCCAGCTCTCAGGGGAGGTGACAGCCTGTGGGGAGAGGCTCCCAGCTCTGCCTTCCATCTGCTCTGCAGAGCAGGAGCTGGAAGATTCAACCCCAGAATGGAAAAAATCCCGTGTCCAGAAGCAATGGCTCTCAGTACACTGCTCTTCCTGCACAGAAGGAGCATGTGGGAATGGCCAGCACCAGACTGGGATCCACAGAGCCAGGGCCAAAGAACAAGGAGTGACTTTGTTATTCCAAGCTGCCAGCTTTGGCCTAGGATGAGCTGCCAGCAGAGAGCAATTGGCTCTTTTAATTGTCTGCTGGGTCCATTTGTGCAAAACGTGGGTGTAGGAAAGCTGTCCCCAAGGAAGAGGGATAGAGCAGCCTGCCCAGCTGGGAAGGGGAGCAGGGACTGGGGTCCAGGTGACACAGATGCCAGTGCTTTGTTCAGTCCCAGGGGAATCATTTCTGCACAGTGGAAAAGTACAAAGCTGAAAATGCGGATGAGTCACAGGATTAGGGCTTGCATTTCTGAGGCATTTTGCCAAAATCGCTGAATTTGTTATGCCTGGTTTAGGGGGAAGAAAATATCCAAAGTAGGGTGAGCTGTAGGACTCAATGGACTTTGGGGCGTGGCAGGAGCTGTTAAGATTTGGTGGCTCATCCTGTCCAACTTTGGCAGCACAGCTGGGGCTGGACAAGACTTTTCTGACCTTCTTTTTGGAGACATTTTGTAATTTACCCTTTAAGGCCACCATTAATTTGATATTTCAGATGAAGCTGCTTGTTTACTCCAGTCCTCTGAACCTGGGTGCTTTTGTAGGGGTGAAATTACAACCTAATATAGCCTGAATCACTTGGAAACAGTATCCCAAACCTGCC